>NC_081337.1:7079382-7381690 GCF_022539665.2 Daphnia carinata
AACGAATCTTAAACGAGCCGCAGTTATATTTCTCTAGAACAACCTTTCTCTTCTCTATTTATTATGAGCTTCACGAATTGGAAAGGAAAAAAAATCCGATCGCGTGAACAGTTTGAATTGTGTTGTATTATCGAATAGCTGGCGCGAGGTGGATTGCCAGTTTGCCACCATCCCACCCAACATTTTTTATTTACTTCGGCTACATGGTCGGCATTCTTGATGCTATCCCAAACTTGAAGAATCTCAAACGCAAGGCCCCAACGGCCATCGTGCTATACGATTGTAGGTACAGCATAATTGTAAAATGCGAGTCCAAAGAGGATGCGCCATCCCAGCAGTAAAAAATAACACAAAAACTAACCAAAGAAAATGGACTATTTTCTCGAAATCTTCTTAAAAAAAAAAACTCTTCACGCTCCGATATATATGAGGAGGAGGACGAATAATCATTCGTAAACATATAACTGTTCAAAGAAAAAAACACCCCCAACATTAGTTTTTAAACGCGAAGCGTATATGGCGCATCAACGGGCGCCTAACGAAGGCGGCAGGTGCGCAAATGGGAAGTTAAAAGCGCACAGAGAGAGAGAACGAGAGAAAAAGAAAGATAGCACGGATTGGAATGCTTGGGAAAATGATAATGGCCCTCTGCGTCCGCCCATTTGATAAAATAATAACATAAATATAATTCTTGGAAATAATAAAAAGGAAATTCGTATGGAATAGTCGTGCGTGTTGTTTCTTTCTCTTTACTTCTTTTTTCTTCAGAATCGTCCGCTTCTTTCTATCTCTCTTTTGGAAAAAAAAAAATAATCATAAGAAACAAGACTGAAGGATATATCTGAAAGACCCCCCGCAAAGGTATTCACACTTGAGCGTGCGACGGCGTGTCTCTGTTGTCTACCTATAACAGGCCAACAAATATTTGAACCTTTCGTTTTCTGGTTCTCAATTTTTTCTGTATAGTTGTTTTCTTTTTCCTGGAGATATACCGATGATTTCCCTTATGCTTCGTTCGGCAATTTCTAATATATGTATAGTAGCCTAAAGCAGCGTTTTCTCTTAAAGGGGGGAAGAAAAACTGGGGAACAAAAGAGGAAAAATACGAAACAGTTCGATATCTATGGTATAGATATTATATATATATAGGCCTATGCATTTTAAGTAGCTAAGAAAAAGGGAGAAGGGCGAAAAAGAAAAAAATCAAGCCCCTCTGGTGAATTGAAGCCAAACTGACATATTCATTGTGATCAGAAGGTGTCGGCCCCGTGTTTCTTATTTTTCTTTTCTTCCCCCCCCCCCCCCCCCTCCTTTATTTAAACATTTTTGAATGTGTTTCGTTTAAGTTTCGGAAGGTGCCGAGATTCAATCAACTGGGGTGTGATGTATCTGACACTGTTTGGTTATATATGATTTTTGGTTTCAGCCCTCTCCTTTCCATAATAACAGCAGTCAGCAGCCCAAAGATCCCCCTTTTTTCTGTTTTATTATGATTTTTAAGTTTTCTTTAGCTTTAAAAAAAATTCGTTTTTACCCCCCTTTTCTTAAGTTTGGTTAGGGATTGTTTTTTTTTCTCTTATTCTGACCGTTATGGTGTTGATGGGGCGATCCTCTACAACGGAACGGGCGCTTGTATATACATACATCATAACACACCGGGTATATGCTTTTTGCCCCCCCCCCCCCCCCTTGATGGGTTATACGACCGGTGTAAATAGTTAGAAAACAAAAAAAAAATTACTAAAATAAAAAAAAGAAGAATACCGACCCCCAAAGCAATCAAATGAGGCAGAAAAATCGACACAGCGAACCAGTTCATATAGAAGAGTGAGAAGGGAGGGTGTACCACGTCTTAAGGTGATTCCTCCTCGATTCATTTAAGGTATAAGGTTTTTTTTTAGCCGCTCTGGTTGTAGTCATATAATGAAAAGAACGAGAGACCAAAAAGGGGCCCACAGAGGTCAGGACCACTTTCTGTATTCTTCCGTGTCTATATGGATCGATGTGACCATGTATTCGGCGAGATATACTTTAACATTGGTGCATGTTAACACTATATAGACCTCGTGTTATTCCATCTTCTTTTTTTTTCTCCTTCTAATGGGAGGGGGTCAAAAAATCAAGCGACGGCACCAGCGAATGGGCCGACCTCCTCCCCCCTATTTTTTTTCATTTCATTTTTTTTTCTCCAACGAAACCGTTTGATTTGTGATGGTATAACCTGCGGCCGAGGCGCGAGGCATGTCGAATGCGAGGTATCCCTCTGATTAACCGCGATAGTGGACCGACGGAGGGGGGTGTTTTTTTTTTCCTTTCTATTTCTTAAGTTGGTGGACGACATGATACAAATCAGCTCGCGTTCTCTTTATTTCTCTTTCGAGTTGGCCTAACGCAGTTATTTTTTTCAAAAGACCCCTCCTTCTCACTCTCCTATACTGTATATAGAACATAATCGATAAGCGCATTGTTTCTTGTACTTCAGGTGGGCCCACACATACCACCACCGTTGAATACCCCCCTCCTAACCACCTACAATGTTTGATGATGTTTAATTGAAGAGCTTCTCGCTCGCTTTCTCCGTCCCCCCAGTGATTAAGAAATGCTCGATTGCCTTCATCCAATGCAGTTCGATCACCGATTGCCGTATCGTGGTTATGCCACTTTTTGAAATAATACAAACCGACACGAATAGAAGTATTTTTCCAAATGGCTTTCATTCTTCGAACCCCTCTTTTTAATTTATCTAAGTATTGCTCGCCATGGTTCATTTAGTTTGATTGCGTATGGTGCGTGCAGTACATCGAGGACGATGCTCCATTCAACTGCTGCACGTCAGTCTTTACGGGTTCCATAAAAAAAAACACGCGACGTTTTCGTTTGGTTATCTTTTTTCCCTTTTAATTGACCGGCACTTAGTTTTTCTTACTCTTCTAATGTGGAAAAGTTTTGTTTCCTGCCAATACTATATCGAAATACAGCAATATATTCCGGTGTTAAAAAGTAGTAAAAATCCTGACATTTTTATATCGTCTCTAGAGTATGAACCCGCCAATGATGTAAGACGTCACAAGTCTTCTTTGTTAATGACGGTAGTGAACGCAAAATTCAAGAATTTCTAAGAAAATTTAATAAATTTTCGTATAATAAAATTACAGCAAACAGACTAAGATCGTGGCAAATTGATTTCTGCTAGTTTGGGGATGAAAATAGTCATTTAACAATAAGCTGCGACGTTCTCTATTTCGGATATTTGTTTTAAAGCTAGGTAATTGCAAGGTTTGTAATTTTGTAAAATACAAAATGGATGGAAAAGTCGGGCTTATTTTGTCAGGTTTATTTTGTCGGGCTTATTTCCAAGCCTAACAATTTAACGAAAAAAGTATATCACTTGGAATTCTGTAACAAATTAATTCTTTATACTCAAAAGTTAAACGCTAATTTCTAAAATATTGTCTTGTTTTATTGAGTCAACCGTTTTTGAGATATACGGTATATTTGTGCTTCATCGCGCTAGCGCTGTAGCATACTGGCGCGCTATAGCGTACTGGCGCTCTGTGGGAATTTTCCCTCAAAAATCTAGAAAATTTTACGCTCACTGAAATTATTTTAAAATCGTTAAAATATACACAAAACTGAACTATGATTCCGGGAAAATTGTTCTTTTCTTCACTAAGTCAACCGTTCTGAAATACACCGAATATTTGTGCTGCATCAAGGAACGCTGTCCTGTACTGGCGCGCTAGCCGAAACATCAAAGTTATTCGTTACATTTCATCAATGACTGACCTGACGATAAAACAAATTAATGCTTCAAAATTGGCTTTCAATTAATAAAATAATTTGTGATTTTCGACCAATTCCAAAAGATATCGTTTTTTGCAAATTTTTAGAAAAATGAGAAGGGTATAGTCTTCCCACTTTTTCATTTTTCCCAAAAATTTAGTTCTAGTAAAATTTACTAAATTTAGACTCGTATTCGAACGGGAATGACGACAGAGGATTTTTTTTTTTGACATAGGATTTGAATTTCCTTAAACAAACGTAAAAACCCAGTTTAAAAACTAGCGCGCCAGTACATAATAGCGCTAGCGTGATGCAGCAGAAATATTCGGTGTATTTCCAAAAGGTTCACTTAGTGAAAAAGATAACTATTTTATCGGAATATCCACTCAATTTTGAGTACATCCTGCGATATTCAACCAATTCCGATGAGTGCCGGTTTTTATAGAAAAAATTTTAAGCCCGACTAAATAATAAGCCCGACTTTTCTTATTTTTTGCACAAATATTCGGTGTAATCCAAACACGGCTAATTTGAAAAGAAAACGAGTAGCTTTTTTGAATCGGAGTTTAATTTTTATTATACTGTGTGATTTTCATCGAATTCACAGTTAGGTCAATTTTGGGCGATTTTGACAAAAGTGTTAAGGCTATTGCCTTTGCACTTGAGGTTCCCTAGAGGTGCTTCATACGCCATCTAGAAGCTATACGGCGATATCTGATCAAACCAAAACAAAAGTGATGGCGGTCTTTGGAACGAAAACTCATTTGAGATAATAGCAATATTTTTTATCGCAATAGGTGAACATCTTATCTCACCGTTCACCTCAGTTACATATGTTCACGCATCGTATATTGTAGCTACATCGATAATTTAACACCTTGTATTTTAACTTCAATTTTGGCAATCTTTTCAAATTTATAGCTAGATTGGTCGATGGCTGCAAAATATTTCATTCGCAATATCACTGCCTGTCTCTCTAGAGCGACAATCAGCTCTCACAATACTATGAAGCAATTTTCTTTGATTACAAATTTTTTATTGACCAACAGACGAGTGTTCACTGCATGCCCTGCCGGAATTGAAGAAAAATGTAATCGCCTTATTGTTCAATGGAAAGAAAACTTAATTGATGAGTATCCACTTGTTTGGCTGAGAGATAACTGCCAATGTTCTGCTTGCTTTGATCAGTCATCTCAATCAAGAACAATAAATTTTTCCCATTTCCAACTAAACCAAACAATGAGGCATTTGGTAAATCTTCAGATTTTAACTGTAGTGAAATTTAACATATTTAGATACTGACACATTTTTTTTTCTATTACAAGACCATTCACAATAATAATCTGGAGGTACACTGGGAAGATGGTCATAAAAGTGCATATGACTTCAAATGGTTGAGACAACGGAGTTTCCATCATACAGAACAGCAAAATTGGCTTAAATCTAATAAAGCACCGTACAATACTTGGGATGCAGATTGTTTTAAGAAAATTCCAGTTTTTGATTTCAAAGCTGTCATGCAGGTGACATCCCATTTATGTTACCTCTATGTTCTATATAAGAGGTATAGCTGTTTTGTTTATTTTCACGACAGGAGGACAATATTTTACTAGACTGGCTGGAGACTCTAGGTGTTTGGGGTGTGTGCCTTATTAAGAATGCTCCCCATGGTTTAGGACAAGTGGGATCACTTGCGAGACGAGTTGCATTCGTCAGGAAAACTCACTACGGGTAAGTGCCAATTGATATTCATTTTGGTACGACCTGAATGTCTGTTCCATATTTTGCTACAAATCTTTATATACTTTTCATTGTACCAGTGAAGAATTCAGTGTCCAAGCCAAAGCTGATGCCACTAATGTTGCATACACTCAAGGACATTTACAACTGCACACTGATTTACCGTATTATGAATACAAACCAGGGGTAAGTTCGTGACGTTAAGCTTACGGTTCAATTTGGCTAAACGATTTTATTTTTATGTTTAGATAAATCTGTTGCATTGTCACATACAATACAGCGGTAACGGTGGAGACAGTCTTCTGACAGATGGATTCAAAATAGCTGAAAAACTTCGAGAAAAAGATCCTGAAACGTACAAATGTTTGGTGGAAACTAAAGTGACATGGTCAGATATAGGTCAGGAAAATGGCAATCATTTTCACAAAATTCACCATGCACCAGTGATATGGTATTAAGACTTCTGTTAGATTTAATTTTACATAATCTAGACAATTATTTATTTATTTTTTTGCATATCTACCCAGTGAATCAGATGACGGAACCATCAGACGTATAAACTATAGCCAACCTCAACGAGATTCCCACATGGCTGTCCCTATAGATCAGGTTGAAATATGGTACCGCGCCCTGAAAAAGTTCTATGATTTGGCTACTGATGCAAGTTACCTCATCGAGTTCAAACTGAAACCAGGTAATAATCCACAAGCGAATATTCGATATTTTCCATCAAAAAATCTGAAACCAAATTTATCTGTAGGAGAAATAGTAACCTTTGATAATCTACGAATATTACATGGCCGAACTGCCTTTGGCGATAACCTCAAAGGTGAGCGCCATGTTCAGGGAGCTTACCTCGATTGGGATGAGGTTCGTTCAAGAATTCGTGTGCTGAAAACAAAACTTTTAGTCAACTAAGATAACAATTCTTTACCCACAAAGAAAAGTGGATACTGGTATTAATGCCTTTTCTGTGGTGATCAATTTCAAAGACAGTATATATCATCTTTTAGTAAATAATAAATGAATTTAATTGAATATTTTTGCATAGAATTCAATAATAAAATTGTTATTTATTAGAGAACGTTTTGTAATTGGACCGAAGATCGTACTAGAAATGTAGACCATTGGCATCCTCATGAGAAAGGTAAAAAAATGCTCTTTAATTAAATAAGGGGAAACCAAGCACGCGAGGGTAGTATAAATATTTCCAGTTTCAATCAAAGCATTTTTAGGGAATAGGAATTTTTCATGAAAAAAGCACTCACAGAAGAGACAAGAGACTCGACAATCGATGCGCATAAACCACAGAAGATGAAAAGAGAACAATCATGTCTGCAGTAACAGGCATTTAAACGACATGAAAAGTGTCCCAAACCCAAAAATTTCTTTTACAGATTGAAATGTAATATCAAACGTCGACGTGAAAATAAAAATAAAAAAAAACCTTCTGAACTGTAACAGTTGCAAAGAAATAACAAGCTTGTCAGCCGTCACAAATACAAAGTCCATGGACTTGACAACAAACGTAAAACCATTCGTAGCCAGATGAAGAAGCACGCTCCGTACCTTAAATTTCAAGTGATATGTATGAAGTAGGCTTAGTACGTCCTCTTATCCGGCTGAACTAATTATTAGAGAAGTTGTGTTGCGCCCCCCATTGCTGCTCGCTCGCACAATTCACACACATAAACCAGGTATCGCCATGTACATCAATCACTGATAGACTCATAATAAAGTAAGAGCTGCTGCTACAAGTTAACCACAGTAAAGAAACATTAAAAATCACCAGGAACTACGGGCCCTACGCAATGAAAACGAAATCTTGACGGCGCGAAAATATGAATCATCCATCCAAAATCAACCGTAATAATTCCAATTGTAACAAATGATGCTGAACTATACGAGGCAATAAATTAGATACCTTTTAGAATTGAATAAAGCATGGTTGTTGTCACAAGTAGAATAGACGGCAGATTCAGATTTCCTTTACCACACTGCTTTATTTCTTCCTCCTAGATGGTGAAAAGGCACGGTAATTGAATTTTACAAGTAGCCAACTCCTTGCTGCCAAACTCTTGCAATGTTTTCTTACCTCTGGATGATAACTGAGGCAGACGGAGGGACGAAGACGATACAAGTTCTCCTGAGGTCGTTCACAAATTAATGACTCATTGACTCTGACCTCTTCCATTTCGATCTTTTGTTTCTGCGTTTCACATCTACATGTGGTATCTATGACCAGCAGTAGTAGATTAGAGTGGGGTATTTTGTGCGTGCTGTAATGCCTCTCGCATTGACGGGCGCCTAAGTTGTTGGAGTTGCAGTTCTGCTTCCCTTTAACCGAGTCGGGTTTATCGCCTTTAAATAGTTTTTCAGGTTGCAACACGTACAAATCCGCCTGTTGGTCGCACGGTCGTGGTCGTGTTTTATTAGCGTACGCGTTATCCATGGTAACAGCTTCATCGTGAACGATTATGGAAATATCTCCGTCAGCCATGAATTCACCGCCCGTTGGGGTTGGCCCTGCATCGTCGTAATGGAATTTTTACATCATTTTAAGCAAATCCTTGAAAAATCATTCAATTGCTGTACACCATGGCCTACCAGGGCTTTCGTCATTATCATCGTATTGGTAATCCGCTTGTTCTTGTTCCATTGCCCAAGCCCAATCCGGATTCATCAAATGAGCAATTTGAGTTTGAAGCATCAACCAGGTGGCACGGCCTATCATCCATTGAACAAACCACTTCATGTAACGTAATGGTGTAAGGATGAAATTAGCGGCACTACGGTGTCCTTGCATATCCTTGCAAACCGCCTGGTAGTCGTAAATGCGGACCCTGAAGAAATAATGATTGTAATACGGCAATAAAAAGAAAACCTACAAAAGTAGCTCTACCATCGTACCTTTTAAAGACTCCATAATGGATCAATGAATCCATAACTAGCCAATCGATTTCGCCAAAAAATCGTCCTGTGTCTCTCTCTTCTTTTGAAATCACGATATAGCCATGATTGTCTACTACGTAACAGGACAAGTCGCCGGAACTGCATGTCCTTCTACATTGTACTCCTCCGGTGCACTGGAATAATCAACATAATTGGTAGTACCGTTAAAATGGCCGTGAACCGAATTCTGAAATTGGACAATCAATTACTCCCGATGTAATATTGAAGAAGGTCTCGCGGAAGGCGCTGTTTCTGTACTGAAGTCCGACGACAGCGGCGGGTGCTTTGTAGCCACCCTTCTCGACAAATATAGCATGTGAAGCCGTCACTACACTTTCGTTAGTTATTCCTAAAGTATGCAGCGTTAGCGCACAATGTTAATGAATGTCCCCGACAATGGCTTGCTTAATTAGTCTTCGACTCGCATACCTGTACCAGTGCTGAAAGGCACCGAATAGACAAAGCTATCCGGTTCCACGGAGTATTGATCTACGGCCCTCTTGTACCACGTCTGGTCAATGGCGTTGAGATTGACCTCGCTGAAATGTCTGCAGGCCACAAATGCCAAAAATGCAAAAAATTAAGTAAGCGATACAGTTATCTCAGTTCAACAAGCGGTTATGAAGAGTTGTTCTTGAGAAAACCCAATCAAACATACTTTTCAAATAGACTAAATTGGTCAATAAATCTAGTTACGCTAGGGATAAGCAGGTTACAAAATCTATCAATACTTAATGGCTGCATTTTTTTGCGGAGAAGCATTTCTTTGTGTAGCCCATCTACAGTGTTCAACTTCACGTCTACACTGCTTCCGCGTCAAGCAGTATAATATACCTCGTCGGTCTTCGTCTTCGTATGATGAACGGTATATCTAAGCGGATCGTTTTGCGCAATGTTCGACTACTCTGGAACCGCTTCCTAAATTTGCGCGGAGCTCGTTTCACCCTTCTCGTATGTTCACGCCATTCGATATGTCTCCGACGTATTACATGCAAACTTTCGGAGCCAACCCCGCAAATGTGTTATTATTATGGCATCATTTACTTGTTCAGATTATTTGCTTAAATTAGTCGATTACTTCAATCATTTGGTACATAGAGATAATTTCATAATCTAATCTTAAATTCAAATCATTCCTTTATCAGGAGCCTTACTTGTCGTCAATGGTGCTGATGTCCTGCCAGCGCAGCAGGCCACTTCGTGTAGCGACGAAGGCGACAGATATTCCGAACAGCTTAAACATGGCATGCCTAAATAGAAGAAAAGCGAGAAAAGAGAAAACATGTTACTTCCATGAGTCCAATCACAACTTTTCCTCAAAGGCCCTATGCTACGAGCGACGAGGAGGTACTGTCTGGCAAGATATACATTTGCAACATCAAAATTAACAATGTCATATAGGCAATGAACAGCATATTCATTTTTCCACAATAAATTAGAAAGCAGCTTGATAAAGAACGCAGTTTCATTAATTCCTTCCGAGCAGCGATTAAATCAAAAGCATTAGAAGCAGCAATGGAAAAAAAGAAAAACATTAACGTTTCCACAATGATGGCTCAATTATTCAGCAAAGAAAACGAAGCTTTTCTGCGTCTTTCCTTCTGCAAATAAAAAATCTGATTAAAAGTTATTAGTACGGTTTCTAATGCTGTGCACTACATATCAGCTAGACTCAGTGCATTTTATATCACCACAAATGCCTAACTAACAATTAGACGGGCCTAATGTGGGGCATCGGGATAGTGGCAACGGTATGCCAAAATAGGCAATGTGAAGTGAAGGTTACGTTACGTTAGTGATACTTTACCTGGCTAGTAGTGCCATGAGCATGCCTAAACCTCTGTGATAAAGTGCCGGTGAAACAAAGAAAAAAGAAATTTTGAAGGAAAGATAGATTTTGAAATGCAAAAAAGGATGCAATGGATTAGTGGTGCACGTGTAGACATGGTGAATACATTTAAACAAAAATTAAGGTCTAATCGTGTTAGGTGCGTGCTTTGTTTTTCGTGAATGTGAACATTTGTGTAACAGTGATTTAAAATCTAAAAGAAGAATAAGAAACTTACGGATCTTGACGGTCAATGCTAAGAGAGATATTCTTATCGAATACTTCAGTGGCCTGGGCATCAAAAATCAGTGACTGCATCAGATGTTTGTCACCTGGAAAAAGACAAACAAAGAAGTTAATATTTTTCCAGGGGATACATTCGGAAACATTAAATACGTACAGTAATAGTTATCCTCTTGCTTGTGGGCTTTGGAAAATAAATGCACACAAAACCAGAATGTTAACGAAGATCATGAATTGTTTTATGATTGGTAAAATTTCTTACAGCGGACACTGTCGTGCGAGGGTCGTGGGTGTTTAGAGTTCCATCGCCAACGCTCCCGTTGTGTTCGGTCAACGAAGTGCATTACTTGAGCTTCGGGTGAATCGAACGATTTCAGATGGTCGTAGTTGTAGCGACAGTAGATCCTGTTCATTGAAAGGTTAAACAATAAACCACCAAATCGAGTAATGGAATAATTATTTCGCATTCTTTACCAGTCGGGATGAATTTTCCAGTTCTTGCCCGAGAAGAAGGATGATACTGATTTGGATATACATACAGTGATTGCCTTGAAGAATTGGCATTTAGTTAAAGTACATGCGAGTTACCATTAATATTGTGATCAGCCATCAGACGTTTGACTTCGGTCTCAGCCACGACGCGAAAATGGCCGTATCCATCAGGCAGCGCAAGACCCAGGCTAAAGGGTGAGCCCTTCAGCCCGCGGTAGTAATAGCGCTGCCGACGAATGCTGACCCTTCTCTGTAAACGTAAACAATATTGTCATTGCTGTTGAATGAAGATAAATGCAAGAAAATGTCTTACCATGCCATCGTGGTGAACTCTCACTTTGAACGACGTCTCACCCTCACGCCTTTCGATCATCTCGCGGCGCATCTAAATTGTTCGTGAAACAAACAGTTGAAATGTATTTTATTAGAGCAGAGAAAATTGCTTTCGACTATTGACGACTTACGGTCATGAGATATGTGTCGTTTTCACGTGGACCGCCATCTGAATCAACCAACTCAACTTCGGACAAATCGACCGTGTTATAGTTGGGTTTCAGAAGTCCGTCCGCGTCCTTTTTTGGCATCGACGAAGCAGCAGAAAAATAAACAGATTAAGGCACATAGCTTCAAGGTTGGATTGAATATTCAGTTTTTCTACCAAAGGTCGATGATCGGGATGATGAAGTACGAAGCCATTGTTGTTGACAATGAATGAGTAGCCGTTGACTCCCAACTAATTTTTTAGATTTCAAGCAAAATCCATAGGAAAAACAAGTCAAAAGTATAAAGAAAAAATCGAGATTAAGGTTCTTCGTGTTCATACCTTGTAGGCCGGTGTGCGTTTTTTCAATTCCGTGACTGGTATGTCCGTACCAGCAACCCCCAGAAGGTTGGCTGTTCTTACCTGATAGCACGCCATGAAGATTAAATTACGAATTTGATGACCTCAGAAATATTAGCAGCATTCTAATTCTATGTAGACTCAAACACAAGGCAGTCGATTGCAAGATAGGGAGCGATTAAAAAACTACTATCTACCGCTAAATAGAACAGCGTCGTGCAAAGTTACAGTATAATGGGGAACGATCTCATGAATTTGTGGTTCAATTCCACAGCAAATTTTACTGTATCCACACCAGCATACCATTTACCATAATTAGTTGTCAGAAGCAAATTTTATCAGAAACAAAACATTTGAATACAAAAAATTATTTGATATCTATAACATTATTCCTCTATATACTCAGATCCCTTTAGTGCTACTACAAACTTCCACAAGTATAAAATCTGTCAAGGGCATTCACACCCTACACTGGAGTGTTAGATTGCACAATGGGCACACCTTCTGGGAACCTAATCTTCTACCAGACTATGCTATGTATAATATACCACACGAACTAAGTATAGAAAACACTACACAAGTTTCTAGGTAAAGACGATGGCTATGGGCTACATTTACCTATTTAGAATACTGGTAAGACGAATAATTACGATTTAAATTATATGATAAAAAATTACCTACAGGTACAAACACAATCTATAAAAGCCTGCCAATGCCGGTTAGAATGGCTGCTTCACTCAATATTTCTAGACTATTTGTAAGTCTGTTACAAATTTCAGCACGGACAGCGGCGGTTGCAGCAGCACTACGGAGCAGCAGGATCAAAACAAAACCCCTTCTACCATCATGCAACTGCTGCGGAAATGCTTTCGTCAAAATTGTCTACGTCACAGACTTACTATCTTCCATACATGTCAGATTTCACTATGGTTTTATCATGAGGATTATGTCAACGAAAAATAATATGAAAGTTATAATCAATGAAAGGAAGATCAAGTGCCATGGAAGATACTGCATCCGAGACTGAATAGCGGAAAATAAAAAAAGGTAATCGAGCTACCAAACTGTGTCTAATGTATAGCTGCATTTATGAGCTATCATTTATTCTATGAACAAGCTCTACGGCTGCTGAAGTTAGCCTCTTTGGTCGACTCGTTTCTTTACCGTTCGAGTTTTCTCTTCCCAGATGTCGTTGATGAGCATTTTCTCAATGATATTCTATTTCACAGAAGAAAGTTTGTTTTATGTTTCACTCAACGACCCACTGTTGTATGTGTGCAAGATTAATCGGCTTTAAAATTAATGTTATCATATTAAGTAGGAAAAAATCATCAAGAGTTTTCTTCAAGCAAATCGATAAACGAAAGATAAAATGTTAAAAATCTGTGTGAGCTGATATCTTACCGAGAAATTCTTACGGTCGTAAACTGGAGTGGCCACTGAGATTGCCATTAGGAATTTCGGCTTTGTCCGCGCCTATTTTTCCAAAGATAAAGAGTTAAAAGAAATCGGTGAAAATTTTACCGTATCAGTTGGTCACGAACGAAAAATTCATCAACATACACACGATGATTTTTTTAAAATAAAAAAGCTTTTGCGAAACGAATAAACGTAAACCGCAAATAAAAATAACTTTAAAAGGATAAACGCTCTTGAACAGAGAGCAGCGAGGTTTTTTTCATTTACAACATTTTTATAGCTACAAGAATATAAATAGGACCTCAATTCGTTTAAGCCAAGCTCTGAGAGTCTCGGGCTTGACTAGCGCTTCAGCCCGAGGTCCATCGGGATGTTTAGTTGGAACAGAAGACACGGGATTAGGCGTCGTGCTGGTAATGGATTTCTGGACAACATGCATCGACGAGAGCGACGATCACACCGCACAGGTAATACCAAAACATGCACATCGGCATTGATATTGATGCAAGACAAAACCCAAAGAAATGCAGAAATCTGTTAGCTATACATGCACGTAAAAAATTCAAGGCAAATTGAAACGTTTAAATTCAATAAACTACAATTAGTATTCAATGATAAGAACTAACGCCTTGGCGGTTATTCTGATTGGCAGGATTGGTTGCTTCTTCACGCTCTTGTTTCATCCTGTGAGCATTGAGACGTTCCTCATTGACAAGGTTGCCATAGGTGAGATATTGCTCAACAGTCATGCTGATAGTGGGTCTGCCACTGGCATCCCGAGTGCCGTTGCTCGTGACATTTGAAGTATCGTCGCTCTGAACATTATTCCGCTCGCTGATCAACCGCAGGAGAGCACGATAGTTGAGCGAACGATCACGCTGCCTCCGGCGCTCTCGTATCTCCCACAGCCAGTCACTCAGTTTGGGTTCCTGACATATTATAGGTTATGCAAGGGGACGTAATTCCAAAATTCATTCACGAAACAGAATCATCAGGTATGCGCGCACAATTCTACAATCAATTTCTTTCAGGTAATGTTAAATCTGTTTCTAAATCATTAGTTGAGCAATCGCGTGTTATCTAATGGTTGGTATTTAAATTAGTATAACCAAAACTTGTATGCTTAATTATTGGCTATGTTGATAGTACAATCCATATGTTATTGTTGGCTAATAAACAAAGGTTTATTGGGCTCTTGCAAGGTAATAGCTAATGGCAAATGAGCGTGTCGCGTTCCTTTCTTTAATTAGTGCTATGCTCCTCACTGTGACTTCTAGAGCAAATTGTACGCAAGCCATGATTGCAAATGGTCTTTCAACCATGGCCTTTTGTTGCCAATGGATTAATCTTGCTGAATCAAGATGGAAATTGGCAAAGGTGGACAATGCAGGGAGGAAACGATATAGAGATGGAATATAAAGATTATACCCTTAGCAAAAAAGGTAGTCAGAAAACGGGGGAAATCGCCTTGTGTCCGTTATAGCTAGGACATACTTAACATTAAATTTGAGTTATCCGTATTTTTGTTGTTGTTGTTGTTTCTAATCTTTCTTGTCCCGCTACTTCTATGGATTTACTGAGGCCAGATGTGATGATCGAATTGATTAACGTTTCCCATTGATCTTGGTACTGGGCATCCGAAAACACATAACCAACGTAACGATGGAAATTGTAGAACTTACCGCGATGTCGATATAAGCAGAAGTCCAGATGACAGGGTGATCTTTTTGGTACATAACCATGGGACGCGAGAGAACCGGAATATACTTGAGAACCTGCTCCCGGACTTCGGCCAAAGACGTGACTCTCGCGAAATAACCTAATACAGCAAATTGTCAATATCAACCTCGACGACGAACAACAATTGACACGAAATTCCAATGGAGGGTATACGTATGTTTTTTCATTATTCTACGGAACCTTTGTTGGCGCAGGCCATCCAGTTGGTAGCAGCCGTGTCGATGATCTCCCGTCCGATGACGTACGAAAAAACGCGCACGGGCTTGTGCGGCCAGTTGTACTTTTCGAAAATCTCACGATAGCCGATAGGAGCTCCATCCGTCACTAGCATGATGGCCTGGTTGCACTGCGACCCTTGCATCGTCCGGTTGTACTGTACATAAATAATTAATAAGCTTTAGAAAAACATAAACTAAAAGCACAGCTCGGTGCTGCCATATGGGGATTTCAATTTCTTTGTGATATTTGAAAGCGAAACATGTTTCCCTCTTTTAGTCACCCTACTTTTGGTAGAAGAATAATTAATCAACCTTGGCTAAAATTTCGAAGGCCGTCGTGAAAGCAGACGTGAAGTTGGCGATGTCGTTCGTTTCGCTTTCCATCATGCCATTCCGCAGCTCTCGAACGTTCTCCAAATTGGCCTATGATAATTAATGTACACATTTACATATTGTCCACTAATCATAGTTTTTTTGTTTTTTTTTTACAATATACTTCAAATTGTCAAATTCCAAGTACTAGTACCTGAACAAGTTTGTCTTTGAAGCAGGGAACGACTGGGATGGGCACTTCGCTAAACTTGTAAATGTTGATAAAGTCGTTCTCTGACAGAGTATCAAGGAGAGTGAGGACGACGTGCTTTGCGATCTCTTTCCGGACGCCCGTCATCGAACCGGACGTGTCGACCAGGATAATCATATCTTTGGGACTGGCTGCCGCTTGGAGATACCACGGCCTCAGCCGACAGTCGAATAAATCGGGCTCCCATTCACCCTGGCCCCACTTGGTTGCTTTTTTTTTTTTTTTTTTGCAGTAATAATATTATGAAATCAGTTATAACAACTAGACGAATGGGACATTTTATTGTGCAGTCACGTGCGGTAACATACCCGGATACTGTCGCATGAATCCAGTTGAGCTGCCGAAATACTGCCAAGTTAGCGATGGATCTGATTCGTAGTTGGTCATGAAAATGCGATCGAGCTGCTCAGACCAGAGGATTCCATTCATCACGTCGGGTCCTATTTTGAGACGAGTAAAATAGATTATACAATCGCATTAAACTAGAGTGCCGCTACCCGAAGCTATGAATTCTAGATCGATAGATCAATCTATGACCGTCGATAAGCATTAAACACACCCCCCATATATATCAAGCAGGTCTAGAAATAGAGGAGGATTTTAAGTTTTTATTTCCTCATGCCTTCCGACTCGACAATATCTTTACACGTTTCACGTGAAAGCTATATGCTTAACACGATGAATCGGCTCTTAAGAACAGCACTCGGGTGTCGATCGGATTGCACATTACGGTAGCTTAGACTCCGCATCACGGTCGGATGGTCTTCTAGCGTTTGCCCGTTTTTATCGAAATGGCGAAACTATATCACGCAAATAGCTACGTCTGGACAGTTAAAATTATCGGAGAGAATCGAACTCATGGGCTGTGTTTGAGCATAACAGTTGGCTCATACATAATCATAGAGTTTCGATAACTTACCTCCATCGAAGACGTTAGTGGGCACGTGAACGGCACTGACGCTTGTGTTGATGCCCACATTACCGAAATGTTGACTGTTGGACATCATAAGTGCCTTGTGGTTGTCGACCAGTTCACCGCCCCTAGGACCCGATCTATGATACACGTTCAGACGCTTGGCATTGTAGTATTCGATAGTCTCGCCACGTTGTTTCATCTCGTACAAATCTTGTCGCGATAATCTCGGATGCGAGACGGACAGCTGTTCCGCTGCGTCCATAATCCTCTGTTACGAAACAGTCATTTGGAAGCGTAATTTATAAGCTTGAACTTGATTGGTCTGAGACATTTATGGCTATTTACATTTAGTAACTTAAAATACAAATGAATTGATTGAAATCATTTTAGTACAGTGATCACTATGGTTTCTCTGAAACTTCAAAGTTCAGTCGCCTATTGGAGTAGGTAAGGTAAAAATGTTTGCTTAGGAACAAGAATATTAAGTTCGTGGCTGTAATTGCCTTTTTTCCCCATTTTATCGCTGGAATGCACAAAATTTTGAGTTCACAGAGGAACGAAGGCTAGTCACAACAGACTTTTAAGCGGGTCAGCAATTCTATAAAGGATAGTCATGTAATCCCTCCTGCTACGGGCAATAAGAGAAAATGGAAAACGGAGAAACTAGAGGAAAAAGGACAACGAGACAGCAGTCGATTTCCTAGCCGCTGTTCCTTCCCAACGTAAATGTGAGTTTAATCCAATTGCCTAACCCAGGGATGTGTGTACACCAAAGTTAGCTGTTCATTTAGAGACAACGGCAGCATAGAACGCGGTACAATGTAGCCACTGCAGTAAAAAGGCAAAACGCCAACAAGGGTACGAGGATCTCTCGGGTCTCCATGGCGACCTCTTTCCTTTTCCTGGTGCCCGTCATCCTACCGGACGTTGTGGAGTTGTGAGGCTACCAGCCTACAACCGCATTAGGGGCCCAGCTCACGTCTTAGACACACAAGTCTTACAGTGTTATATCTCTTGGTTTTTCTTCCATTCTTGGCAGCAATGAGCGTACTTGATGATGCTTTCCTGCCTTGGAATTCTAACGTCTGTAAGGTTCAGTTGTTTGTTTGCTTTTACCACCATCCAATTTTGCCAACATTATCTCCACCGCAAACTTACACATTGCGGCATTTAGGGTTTCCTAACTTAATACGTTAGCGTTTAAATACGCTTCTTAAACGAAAGAAAACTAGTTCGTTTTTTTTTTTTTAGTATAATCAACTACGTGCAGGTCTCCCTGTAAGCTAGGACACTATGGCTCGGTCTCGTACGTCACATAAAGATGGTTTCCTTTTTGCTTGCATTGTACGCCATAGAAAACGGATCGATGACGCTGCGCCAAACTTCATCTCACTATTACTTCTATCGTGAAGATCTTGGGGAAGGGAGTGGCATAAAACAGAACCTCTAAAAAAAAGTTGCGCACTTGGTTATTCCTCAAACGTTTTCGCATCAGGTTTTACGAAGAATTTGTGTGCTATAATCGAAAAAGGTTATCCGATAATGCACGAGTTTTATCTGTCACGAATGTTTTCTTAATTTCAAAACAAAAAAGAACAGGAAATCTTTAACTTAGTTTTACCTTGATAGCTTCGATTTTATCGCCCATCATGTTCTCCATTTCTTCGGCCATCTCTTTGACCATGGCGAATCCATCCACTTGCTCAATTTTGGCTTCACTTTGATAGCGCTGAAAAAAAAGTAAAAAAAGAAGAAAAAAAAATATCAAATTACGTCACTATTTTATGTTCATACGTTTTATCTTATTGCGTTTACTCTTATCATAATAAAAGTTTCACGAAAGAATGGCATTGTGTGCCTCTTCTATTGTGCTTTTTCCCGATCTTCTTTTTGCCTTCTATATACCCAATCCAATCGAGGGTGAATTTAATGGGCAAGCCAAATACAAATGGATGATGGCCGACTTTTTGACTTGATTGCTATGATGCTAGGCAACGTGGCTGTTAATCTAGAAAACGAGGGCAGCTCAAACATCATGCTATTGGTTCATCGATCGTTGGGAGCTCATCTTCGCAAGCGCGGCTTCCCGGCAAAAACAAGTTGAAGGAAAATAGCTTTTCTGTTATTGAATACATTGACGATACTGCCACCGGCAAAACAGTTGCCATTATGTGCCATTAGTTAAAATGGACTTAGCCAAGCAGAACGAGACGGATCGATCACAGACGAGTTACACAATCTTTATTTCTAGTTATTTGGAACGAACTTTGCTTTCTACGTTATGTACCCTGTGATCCAGCCTATGCTCCCCAACTAAAATTTGAAGTCAAACTGACAATAGACTTTATTTGATATCCTCGTACCGGTTTAAGTAATAGCCTATTGGCTTCAATACAATTCTGTATAGAAATCGATGACGATCCTTTACCAACAAGATTGCATAGAGATTTCATTCACTATCTCGCAGTAAAGGAGCTATTATAAACAACCATTTGAAAGAGTGATTTTGTATGTTATGCACTTTTGTGTGCAAAA
The DNA here is from genome assembly GCF_022539665.2 of Daphnia carinata. Lineage (NCBI taxonomy): Eukaryota > Metazoa > Arthropoda > Branchiopoda > Diplostraca > Daphniidae > Daphnia > Daphnia carinata. The sequence goes on from NC_081337.1 coordinate 7,098,673, forward strand.
CTAGTTTAAATACACCCTTTAATTTCTAGGGGACGGAAAGTGAAACCAAAATACACACTTAGGAACTTGCAGCTCTTGTGCAAGCTACGCATTACCCCAAACTGTATATAGCTATGAAGAATAAACGTAAACAGACGCAAATAACCGGTTTGAGTCATATGTGTGGGTTATTCCTATATGTGCATAGCGCTCATATTGATTTTTTTGCGAGAGCACATAGAATAAACGAAATATCACTTGACTGTCTAGAGGAAAGCTCGTTGTGAACTATAGCTGTTGCTGGATTTGTTTTCCATCTTCAAAATTTGAAACTGAAGATCATTTTCTGCTAATTCACTATGAATTTGATTTCTAGTTTACTTTACTAGCGACGACACATAATTTTCCCAAATTTGTACAGCTTACGAGGTGACAATAACTTTTGATTTCGAATGATTCAAAAGCATTGTCCTTTTATGGATCTTCTCCTTTGGGTAATCATCTATCAAAAGCGGGAGGATAAATATTTCCGGCTAACTATACAAACCCCTTTCTTGTCTTTATCTCAATTTTACTTGCTCTTTTTCCTCTCCCCATTGCTGATCAAGCATTCCTTCTGGCCATGCCCGCTCTTCTATGCATAACTACATATATGTCGCCTACATATATGCATATAAATGTATATAGATAGGCCTACCTTTCGACTTGTTTATCCTTTCCCATTTCTTGGCGGCCCCAAGCCAGCAAATCCGTTCCCATCAACTTCAGCCAACCTTGCTTGCAGCTCAGTCTCTTCCGGCTCTTTTTTTCCTTCTCTCTCTAGCCCTTTCAGTTATCTTGTATTCTAGCTCTCTTTCTCTTCGTTTCTTGTTTTTTTCCTCCCTATAGACTGACACACCAAATCCGCCCAACTTGCAATTGATTTTCCACTGTTGGTCTGCTTCTTTCGTTCCCTTTTCCCCTCGTCTAGCTTATCAAAACAAAAGGGGATACAAAATGGCGTGAAACCCGTTAGGGGTGGTGTTTGTATGTGTGTGTGTGCTCACGAGTGATTCGCTGTGTGTGCTGTTGTTCTCGCGAGAAAATAAAGAAGCGCGCGGCGTCTTTGGACACACATATCGATCAAGCTGCAAAAGGGAAAAAGAAATAACTCGAAAAAAAAAAAAGAAAAGGGAAATGGATGGATAGTGTACAGAAGATCCAGCCTTCTTCTTTTCTCGAAATCTCATCTCTTCGTTCAGTTCTCACTCCTTTTCTGTTTATGTAGTCACTCTTGCTGGTTTTGCCACTTCCGAATATAGCCGCCTAGTTCGAATGAAGAGCAATTCAGACTGTTTGCTTTGTAGGAAAGTATAAGGCCACACAGTGCCGCTTTCTATGTAAGCTGGTCGGGTTGCGTGTGCGCTGAGAATTCGTGTAGAACAGCATCACGCAACTACAAAGATTCTCTTGGCAATCGTTATACATCCGCATTCCTGCTATTTCCAGAGTGATTTTTAACCTATTATTTTTTTTTTCTTGCCCTTTCTAAATTCATCTTCAATTTGTCTTTCTCTATTTGCCACCCGTGTCCCGGTTTCTTCTTTCCTATTTGTTTCGCTTAGACAATTCGATTGCCACACCAAGTATTATACAATTCAGACGTCCGACAAACAGATCGAGGGATCAGTATCCAACTCGTTTTTTTTTATTATACTCTCTCGCTTTATAGCCCATTGAACTGCATAGAATGGTTCATTAAAAATGAGCTGTTGGCTTTAAGTGGATTTTTGGGCGCCTAGCCTGTTAGATGGTGCTAGAACAATACACGCTCTTTGACATAGTACATAACTATTAAAAAGCATTGTTACAATGAAAAATTAAAATATGTTACAAAGCTGTAAATCTCACACGATGCTGATAAAATAAAATCAAGTGCGATAAGCTGATGTCGTTATTTTCAATAAACATGGTAAATGTACAATGCGTTTTGTTGGCTGAAACCTTCCTAGTGAAAAAATGATATAATATCTCCTAGACCGTATAACCCACCCCCTCACTTCCCCCTATAAAATAAAAATCTATCACGTAAGAATATCGGCAAGAAAATTGCGTTTTTACTTCTGTCATCTTACTCTTTGTCTCTTCTGTTTCATGAGCCAAATAAGATTTATAGCACAAATGGAACCACAGACCATATAGTACACTTGCTTTCTGATATTTCGGCGGACAGATCTAAGCAACCAGCACCATCTTGGATATACTGTTTATATGTGTTGCAACTCTTAAGATCCTAGATGTCGGGGTTGGTATATCTAGATGGGACACCGCAAGCAAAAGTTTGTTGTTTATCCCCAACAGATCCACCGTCAGACCGGGGGTCCCGATGATCAATGATAGGTCATCGATTATTCAGGGACGTCTAGCTATTCTCGTTACACGGTAAACAGTCCCCAGCTCCTACTTTGGCCCTCCCACTTCGATGACTTCCGCTGAATGTATAAGCTATTACAGGGACCACGAGAAACATTAGCGGTCTAAAGCGATTCTGGTCGCTCGTACGTCATTTTCGTTCTTCCATTAGTCCAATAAGACAGGAACAAGTACTGTACAAATAGATTGGTTGTCACGCCACTGGAATAAAGATTACTTATGAACGTATACGAATCGAAAAAGATGATTTTTTTTTTATTTTGTGCCATTTAAAAGTTGTGCGTCGTTTCTTATCACCTTAACAGCAGGGCGATAGCGTGTCCAAGGTGAACTGCATAGTGTACGTACAGAGTATTTTATGTCTAGACGTAACTTCCATGTAGCAATATTATCCTAATAACTCCAAAAAAGTCCCTCTCGTTCGTTCACTAACTTTGTACGATGCATAAACTCAGAAGAAAATTTTCTTGCTGGACATTCAAACACACAAACACACACACGGGAAAAGGACAAAAAACTTCATGTCATGGACAGTTCAAGTTACAGCCTATAAAAGAAAATCAAATAAAGGAAAGCGACGCCAAACTGCGTATGTATAAAGCTATACTCAAAATGACCGGTCGATAACTATGGACAGTTTTCTACACCATCTGTTCTTAGGTCTACCTCCCTCTTAGATTGTTCCGGCATCTCTCCTTCCTTCCATGTTCTTTTTTCTCGTTTACATCTCGATTGTAAAAGGATGCAACGTCTAGGATGTGTCAGTTCCAGATCCTTCGGTACAGCCCACCATGACCTCCTTCAGACTCGGCATTTTTCCGCACGGGCGGACTCTGCACGCCACACTATAATGGCGATAGCTATCGCAATATACGGTCTGTCCCCCATCTTCGTTTTCTGACTTGCTGTTTTTATAACTTCTTTTCCTGATTCAGCGCAATAGTTGAATCAAAAGAATGAACCTTATTTCATTCTCTTCCACACCGTCGTGGTTCCCCTTCCTTACATTTAGAACTTTGTAATAGCGTAGCCTCTGTGTAAAAACAACGTACTTCCTGCCAGTCTGCTTCCCTGTTTTAGTACGCATCCCAGTTCCTGAACAGTGACAAGCTGTTCCGGTCAGATAATCAATAAAAGAGACGCGTTAAAGGCAAAAAGGTAATATAGGATAAGGAAACAAGTCAAAGCAATCAAGAGTATCTCTTGTCTAAGACGCCTGTCGTATAGATTGCCATAGTCCTATATTCTCAATGTGTTTTTATTCTTTCGAACACAATAGCTTCTCGACCTTCACAGATGTGTGGTTTTGAGAGCCGACAAACGTGGACGCTGTTATAAGGCAAGTGCACGGGATGTATTCCAAGTGATCTGACGTCAGCGTTTACTTATCGATGCGAATCGATGGAAGATCTATCGGACAACAATGATGCATCCGTTCTGCAGTTGTAGTACATAGCAAAATGAGTAGCTGAAAACTGGAGCCGTTGAAAGTAGCATTTTGCGTTATACGTAACGATTTTTCAGGGGAGTTTAAAGAGGGCTTGTGATAAGGTAAAATCTAAAGGTGAAAATACCATACAAATTGATCAATATTGGCCAAGGGACTTCAGTCAATATTCAAGATGGGCATTCTTTTTTATGTATGCAACTCGCATTTCCATACAGCGCAAGATCTCTGGCTGTTTAATGCGGTAGATCCCAGTTCGAATATCTTTACAGTTTAACCTACACAACTTTTATCCCACTTAAGACTTTGATAGGCAGTTACGCTTTCAAAAATGTGTACCCATAGGTGTAGCACCAAAACTTTGAGGACTTTCACATCCCGCAGTGTCAAGTGGATTTCGGTGGGGAAATTTTTTTTAACAATCTACTCAAAACTTTGCCTTCGTCGCATATCTCAGATAACCTGCCTTTCATACCGACGTGCGTCCTCTGAGAATCGAGCTATGCATCATCAATAATGAAATACTTTTATGTTTGCATTTTCTGACCAACGCACAATGCTTCTCCACTAGCTGCAGCAAGTATGTACGCATGTTACAAACATGAATTATGAAAAAGTTTTCCGTTTGGATTATGAATATATACGACCACCATTCACCCCTGCCATGCTGGTTGTGTTTTGTGATTAGATATAGGCCTACCTCTTTAATTTCCCGTATCCTGGTGACTTGCTTGCCGATCTCCCACATCTGTGCACCGAAGCGGATGGCCCAGTTTGATATCCTGAATAATTATGTTCAATCGGTCATCGGTTAATATCGATTTCATTAGATATGCATAACCCAGCTCAGTTCTATTCTAGTAGAGCTGATGATCAATAAAATAAATACAATTGGACAAAAAAAAGAACTGCCTTACTCGACATGGGGTAGATCCGCTTCAGCTGTTCTGACTGTTCCCAACGATATCACAGCCACTGAAAACAACAAGATCAACTTCGTCGACGTCATAGTTTCCCTTTTATATAATACACTGCAATGTGATTCCGAAGAAGGTGTCTCACTCATCAGTTTTATTTTATTCTGGCCTTTACAGCGTGTGCACGGTCTTATTTTTAGACCGGAGGCAGAGCACGGTGGAGGGCTCCTTCACTGCCGCCCAGCAGACGACTTGTGTGTAGGAATATTTGCACTGCACAAGATATCACATTTCCCTTTCACGTTGTACTCGTTGTAACCGAGATCCTTTTACACACACGTACTCGAGAAGACCGGAGCACCTTCAGTGCGCCAGAAATGTAGTTAAAAATAATGCAGCCACCCGATCGCTGCTACTGATTACCTACCCCAAAATCCTTCAACCAACTTAAACTGGATTCCAACTGCGTTAGGAAACGAGAGCCTTGCACCTCTTGAACAGTCTACCAACACACACACACACTGCGCAAAACTTCCCTCCAGTTATAGCCACTTGAGATGATGAAGTCGGTCACGTTTTCCGAAACGCAAGGTTTTGGACCACTGTCTGACGCTAATAGAGTCTCTTCCAGTTCTGGCGGCGACGAACCGAACGTCGGAAGGAGGTGGCGGACTGCACTAGCCGTCAAGAATAGAAAATGCGATGGTCCACACGCTCCTACCGATCCTGCAGTTAAATCGAATATCCTTTACGCGTCTTTCTTGGAAGGCCTAGCCGCCCGGCGAATCCTTTATTTGAGAGCTCCACTGCGCATATGTTATTAAATATTGAGAAAACCTGTACGGGTGTTTTAATTTAATGCCTGGAACCTCTTTGTGACTGTTGGTCTCATTTAATGTCAAACGACTATTTCGGTGTCGGTGGAAGCATCCGCATGATAAAGGAGGGGTTAGAAAATCTATGGATCTTCTTACGAAATGATTTGTTCGCTTGACGACCTAGTGTAGTCGCTGTCGGGCTGTATCGACCGTCTCGCATTCAGTTCATGCGCACAGCGACTGTAGTTCTCCACTGGTGTCTGCGTGAAGAGCTGCGCTTCGATCCGATTTTCTCATTCTATCCAAAAGAAAACGCGAGGGCGAATAAAGATATCCAAAATAATATTCAGTTCTTCAGTTTTACGATCATTTTTGTTTCTTTTTACGATAATGTCAAGGGACTAGCTTTGGCTATTTCACTCGGGTGCCTTACTCAATTTAGCGTGTAGGAAATGAAATCTAACACACGAGAAAACTATCAGGATATATTTTCCTTAACGCGGAATGACGGTGGTTACCGTTTTGCTTTTCGTTTTTTCACCGCCTTGGCCGGATGAACAAAAGATTGAGGAATCAAACTTTAAAGAGGGAAAGCAAAAATGATTAAATTATGGGAAATAAAGCTGCCGCATAGGAAACGGAATATGGGACCAACAGAATGAGAAAGGGGAAAAAAATATATAAAAGAGGGTTGATGGATGAGTTGCATGATCGCGTTCTTGATCCAAAGATGCTTATTAATTTTGCTTCTGAGACGCTGGGTGAACCAGCCAATTCATATCACCAGGAAATTAATTGCGCATTTCGCCAATAAGACGCAATTGCATCTGCCGTCGACTGTTTGTCGGCGGATGATGACGCAATTGGGCTTGAAATTTGATGTAAGTAATATAGTATGGTAGATGTCAAGAGTGTGTCATCTTCTCATCAAAGGTGGCGAGATTGTCGAGCAAAACTGAGAGTAAAACCGGAGGCGTGTTACAAGAGCGAACGGCTAGAAGCAGGCCCGTGTCACGCTTGTCTGCCATTAATGGTGCCACTATATTGCGTATTGGGTACAATATATATACAAGATCCTTGTTTGCCGTATATATATTTGTCCATTTAACGTAACAAGCAGCACGTACGAGTGGCTGTGTTGCGATGCGAGTGGACCTATTGCGACTGGCTCCTCTTTTCTCGGCTAAGTATAAAGTAAACCGTAGCCGTACACTCTGAGACTAATGCGCCAACTTCCACGATATATGTAGATATAAAGAAAAGGAAAAAAAAAAACAAAAAAAGAGGGGTGAGGGGGAACGGATAAAAAGGCGAAGTGATGCTATGAATGCCGTTTCGGTTGGGCCCCAGCTGCACCAGTACATAGCATCTGATGATGGTTTAACAGTGCCGTTAGTGCTGTTTTTGGTGGCTGTATAAAATATATCTTTAACAAAATGCGGGACTATACGTTTGAAAATTGTATGCATAATGTGTTATCGGTGCAGGGCCAATTTTTGATGAAAACAGCGCACAGAGGTGGATTCAGTCTCTTGTGGTTATGTCGTATTCTTCAGCTAACCTTGTTACCCCTTTTGTATATACTTCACGCTATTGTTGCTTGTGGTTACCTTTGTTATCAAAGAGCATTTGCTGTTTTCTTTTCCCTACAAATATAATAATCATTCAGAAAAAGGCCGGCCACGAGCTCGTCATTATGCCAGCAGTTGCACGCCAGCCTTGAGGGGTACTATTCGCGTGCCTAGTTATGAAATATTGCCTATGTGATGTCATAACTTATTTGTCTAATGCCTAGACTTTTGGTATTTCAAATGAAAAAGAGGGGCAACCGTGTACCAGCGGAACAGACGTGTACAGTGCGTGTTTTGATATATGACTTGTGCCAAAAGGCTAATGCCGGGGATTTTCACCAAAACAAAATTTATAAAAACGAGTTATTATAAAAGCAATTGGAACGTACACGCATATCCTGTACTATCGTTGATCTACTTGTTTATTGCAACGCCCCCACGAAGTGAGAAAAGTCTTTTGAAACGACACACATCATATGGGAAAAAGGCAAAAGCAATTGAATAGGAACGTCGGCGATAGATCAAAAAGCTTTATAAGGGATACCGTATCCGTTTATTTTGGATGGTCATCAATATGTTTAACTAAACTTTAGATCTGATCGTAGGGCCTCGTAGCCTTCAGAACACTAAAAAGATATACAAGAGATTCTTGGCTTGAAAGCCAAAATTCACGACTATACGATATTCATTATTTGGCTTTTCTTCTTTACATTTTCTTACCTTTCATAGCGATGGTTATACAATTCAATTGTTTTGTATGTTTCCTCAGCAGATTACGCATACATGTACATGCATTTTGCAAGAAACAATGGTTTAACTTCATTACAAAAACATTTAATGTTCGCCAGGATATGGTGTTTGAATAGACCAAACGCACGAAATATTTGTCGTGGGTCTCTAATCACCTGCCTTTTCCGTATCAAAAAGCCAATCTAGCGGACGTCAAGGTCTGTGTGTGATGCAATAAACCACCGTGAGTGGGCTGAATACAATTCGAGAGGGAAACGGACCAAAATCTAACACACCAGCAAAATAAATGAGATACATGAATCAAAGAACAAGCAATAGGAAATAGGAACATTTGATGACACTTCTCGTAACGTTAAACATTTCTTGTATGCGCACATTAATCTTGCTGGCCTATGTGAGAACGATTGCGACAACACACGAGTTCTATGGTCAAAACGGATTTTTGTCCACACAACGTGACATGCCGCAACTACAGGATGGTTGGGTGTTAAACTCCTTTGTCACTACACTTTTAGACAACGTGTTGGCAGAATAGAAACCGAGAGAGGCTGATGACGTCATAGGGCTGTTAAAAGTATGATGGCATTCTGACAATGATTATGCACATTTCATTTCGGGAGATACTTTGTAGTGCGTGGCCTTCTTATAATGCTGATTCGTTCATCGTTTTAATGTGAAACCAGTCTTCTGAAGTGAACGTCGCTGCATGTACTAACTTATTAGGTTATGCCAGTTTATGCCTGCACAGCGTGGAAGGCACAGCTGCACATTCCGTTTGTCTTTGCTAAGCAGGCAAAGCAGCTTGCACGCTATGCAGGCAAAGCTTTCGATCGATGTACGGTGTCTGTACTTAAATCAGAGGGTACAAATATTAGTTTACCTGTCGGACAAAGCTTCTTGCATACATCATTGGAACTAACGCACGTTCGGACTTAAGACATTCGGTCAATTTATACGTGGCTCTCTTCGCCCGTGCCCAACCGACGACTCTATTATCTACTACTAATTGACGCGAACGGCAGAAATGCTAATGAAGCTGCCTTGCCACATCCTGGCTTACATGATGCTAATTGGCACTCAGTTTTACATTTAATTTTATCATTCAACCTCAGTTTAAGCTCGTTTTATCTATAGTCAGAACGATAAAACTTGCATCCGAAGAGTTATATAGAAGCACTCGATTTGCTTGTACGGAACTGGAACAATCTAGGAGTAAGGAAACTTGAAATATTGAAAAGCTTCTTATCGAATAATAAAAGAAAGGCTTAAAAAGACGGCACGGAATCGTGAGAAAAAAGATCAGAAACCAGAGCCACGACACGTTCCTGAGAAAAATAAGAAAACATTTTTTTTTACCCACGTTAAAATACATCATTTGTTCACGAATATTTTTACTTTGTTTCTAAACGTATCCAAACTACAAGAGCAACTGCTATTGTGCTACTCGATTCTTCATTTTCAGGCAAAACATATTCGACAGCAAATAAAAATCAAAGTTTTAAGCATATCATGTTTACAAGACATCATCCAAATATAAGAGAAACTGAGGACAACAGCCTTTATGTTTCTGACAGTTGGCTGGCCTGCTGATTAGAGCCCTGTATAAATTACTGTCAAGAAAAGCTGTACAGCGAGTGAAAGTTCTTTTGCCAGCTCTCCGAATTAGTTATACCTGAATGCCGACCTTGAGCTTTCTTATTCGCAGACCAGAAGATGTGTTACCTTGAATGGTGAGAGTTTCGTCAAACAAAATTTTTGGGGCCCATGAGGGCGTAACTTTTAAGCATGCGTGCGTACCCTTGTTTTCCCAATTTTTAAAAAAGATTACCACAAACTGTTGAAATGTTTCCATTAAATTTCAACAGCTTTCGCTCACAATAAAATATTTGATCGAATTTTATTGTTTCCCTAATTCAGATGTTTCGTTAAATTTTTGAAAAATCTTCTTCGTCACACGCGCAGAAGAAGCTCTTGATGGTGGGATGATTTCCTGGGTAGCAAATCAGCTTTTGAGTTACCCTACTTCGAGCTCCCCTGAATTTGCGTAGCGCATTCACTCGCATTATTATTCCATCTCTTCCCGTTAGGATAATATGCGTACGTGCGCAATGCAACGTACAGTGGGTTAGGCGGACAAATTTTGACGAGCACAACGGCGACGAACTGTATATTCCGTTTTTGAAACAATTCCAAAGGCCATGTGATTTCGGAATAGAAAGGACAGAGATGGAAGAGTCTCAAAATTAGGACGCGAAGGGCAGACCTTGCATGCAGGCTGGGCTTGTTCCCACTGCCGAAGGGTTTCTACGTTTCAAACCAATGGCATATAAACGTGCGAGAAACAAGCCAAGCGGGTTAGTTTTGAACGTACATCTCTGGCAACAGGACGGTATTGATTTACGTTCACCATTCTATGATATATTTGTAATAGTGATAAGTTTGAGCTTCAGACAACTATACTAAAAAGAGTGGCTGGAAAAATCTCGTGCAATCAACGTATTTCCGATTGCTGCCCGTTTCCGTCCGCCACTCCCTAAAAAAATGTTTCCGGCCATCAAGCTATTTCCTCTGCGCGAGCAGCTTAGTCTGAGCCATGATAACATGTACGACTTCGCAGTATTTTCGGTAAATATTTGATAGTATCAGATTTCCCCGGGAACTAGATAGTTGTTTAGTAAGCGTAAAATTTGTTTATCTTTCTGAACAGTGGCAATCAAAACGGAATCAAGTGTCGGGACATTACCTCATCTATCGTTTCGTGGTTGCAGCTCTATTTTTAGCGGTTGTCACCTTCTGCGGGTCGAGAAGTAACCACCCGGAATACTGGATGATTTATCTTAGCCATATTGGACTTATTCTGCAAACTTTGCATTTGACGATAAGCGCTGCCTTTCCAGTTCAGCTTCTTTTGCTAACCAATAGAAGTAATCTAAACTATCTATAGGGACGTACAAAATCTTAGGTTGTTAATCTGTAATTTCTTTAGGTCGCGTTGACAATAAAATGCCTCCTTTGGCACGGTTCTCTTGGTTTCTCTACAACGTCACGAATCTACTCAGTTTGGTTATTTCGGTCGTCTTCTGGGCCGTACTCTTCACTCCAGGTCCGTTTCTCGCACTCAAAATATTTGCGTTCTAATCTCATATTGTTTTTGTTTTCAGCCAAAGGACTGAAAGACAGAGATGTCCTTGTTCACGCGCTGAACTCTGTCATGTCGATCAGCGATATATTCATTAGCAGGAGACCGTGTCGTATGTTGCACTTCCACCATTCACTTGCTGCATTAATTCCGTACGTCGCGTTTAGTGCCATTTATTGGGCAGCAGGAGGTACAAGAGAAAACGGCCTCTCTTACATTTACCCGATTCTCAATTGGGAGAATCTTAGCTTAACAGTCCCCTTTCTGATGATGGGACTAGTCTTCGGTCTACCCATTGTTCACGGTGTCATTTGGAGTCTCCACTTGCTGAGAGATCGTCTAATCAGGTGTTGTAAACGCGATGGCCATCACGATCATCAAAGTCAATGGAACCCTACTTTCGTTCCAGACGAGAAAAGTGCAGATAGCGCAATTGTGATTAAAACCTAAGTTGTCCACTTAATCCCAATACTTAAGTTCAAGTGCAAAAAAAAAGTACCTTCTTGCATGACTATTACGTCTGTATTTCTTCGTTGTGGCAAATTTTCAAGGAATCTATTACTGGGATACTGTCGTATATAAAAATCTGCCTTCTTTTTTATAGTCACGAAATTGTCGTAAATATCTCCAATGACTAGCCTTTGCGATGGATTTTGAATGACTTTTGATCCACTATGTATCTCACGTAATAATGCTTTTGTTTTGTTACGTAAAAATCGCATAAATAAAGTTTATTTTTTTATCGGAAACAAGCATTTGTACATACAGCAGGTGTTCAGACTTTCCCACGGTTGCTAACGAAAAGAGGGTATTGAGAATCGAACTTACGTGGTTCCAATAGTGGCAATTATGCCCTGGTATCGGACCGAAATATGTTTTATTCACACGTCATTGCGAAATTTGTCATTCGAATGAACCAGATGATTTGGAACGGAAATCAACATCTGAAAGGTCATCATTCCTATTTGCGAATGTTTCGTGTTTTTCGTGAGAGTGCGGAGGTGTCACGTACTTGGGTTATTCCTACGTTACAAGGAAACTGTTTTTAAACGCTTATCGATAAGGTTATATGAGGCTCTTGATACTAGTTGGAAGTTTGGGATAAAAGGATTTTGAATTTGATGGCAATCATTATTTGCTCTGAACTACTTCTCTAAATAGACGTGGGACCCAAATGCCTAATAACTTTTATGAGGAAATTTGAAAGTTGAAGAGAAACGCTATTTGGAAGACGACGATCGATTGCGTGCTTGTTCTTTGTTTTAGTAGGCTATTTTGTATTCATTAGCAAGCGATGGAGGTTCTATTAAAATTGACGGCCCCGTTTCCAAGGAAGGCCAGCCGTTAGTTTATCAACACATTTTGTTGCAGGTCGACTAACGTTTTAACTCAAAAATGAAGTTACGAGCGGAAAAACAAACTTAAAAAAAAAATCAAAATGAAAACATATTTCTCTCGTTTGTTTGTTTTTGCAATCGCTTTCCCTGGTTACTAAAACTGAAGCAGGTCAATTCCATGGTTTTCTTTTTTCACATTTCTTGTTGAGCGAATGAAAGCATTTATTATTGATATTCGGATTCGGAAAGGATTAGACACTTCTATTTAAGAATAGCCAATGGAAAAAAAAACGGAAAAGCCTTTTGTCATTTTTACGGTACAATAAACTTACGTTAACTTGGTAAACTATTTCAGTTCTTATCGCCTTATCTTGGTCGCTATCAAAGGATACAAATGCTTGTTTACAATTCGAAAATAAAGAGTGCATCGTATTCTATACTTGTCTGAACATATTTGCCTTCCCGTGTTTCTCCTTTTGTCACATATTGTGGGTGTTCGTCGAAGATGAAAAAAGCGATTCGAAAGGAATTTCAAAAGAGTCAGTTTAATTTCCAACATGACAAGCCCCATGATTTTGCTATTTACGCTGTAAGTACGCCACTGTTAATTCAACAATTACCATCTGTTAAACATTTTTTTGTTATACCTTTCTTCTAATCGTACCGTTACAAATACGGAAAACAAAAAGTGGCAGGCTGATCGTGAGAAAATTTCAGGCTATTTCGTCTTCTACCGATTCTTGGCTGCGGCGTTCTTTCTGTCTGTTCTGGTCGCTAACGGATCCATTAGCGAAACTCCAACTTACTTTTTTATTTACTTAACAAATCTAGGCTACATTATTCAGACACTCCACCTAGTATTGAGCGCAGCCGTTCCTATTGAATTTCTCCTGCAAAAGTCAAATGATGAGGGTGAGTAGCCAACAAAGGAAGGAAAACCGGAAGCCTTAGTGGCACTTGTATCCTGAAACTCATTTGAGATCTCTTAAGTAGATGGCGTCAAATGGACTTTTCTGGGCCGCTTCTCTTGGTTTTTGTACAATGTGACGAACTTGATCTCTCTAGTCATTACGGTAATTTATTGGATCGCTCTATATACGCCAGGTAATTAGTATTTGCAATTTATAATGAGATTTTATACAGCTTTGTAACTCTATTTATTTGAATATTTAACTTGAATGACCTGGCGTTGGTGGCGCAAACAAACGTTCAGGTACTGGACTAACAGCGATGAATTTTTTTGTCCACGGATTCAACAGCATTATGTCGATGGGCGACATCCTAGTGAGCGGCAGGCCATGTCGACTGATGCACTTTTACCAGCCATTTGTCGTTATTTTAGCGTATGTGGCCTTTAGTGCTATCTACTGGGCTGCGGGGGGAGTCAACTCGCAGGGTCAATCCTACATCTACCCAGTTCTTGACTGGGACAACCTTAGTCTAACAGTCCCGTTCGTTACGATTGGAATGTTTATATTATTACCCATCGTACACGCTCTTTTGTGGGCATTGCACAAACTCAGAGATTACGTTCTACGCGGCAGAATACGAAGAAAATCTTTCAGCCAATCCGAAATTATCGGCGAGCAGAATCCGGTATTCGAATTGGCTTGAACCATACATAGTTGTTTCAGAAAAACTATTACATAATTTCTTCGATAAATACAAAACAATTTTCTAAAACGTGTAACACCAGTTGTTCCTCTGAGTTCTCGATAGCACAGAAAAATCAGCTTTCCGAAGATCCAATGAGGCAAGGCAAATCCTGTTCTACCATAGCCTGGTTCAGTCGTGTGGGGGTCTTACGCTGCATTAGCCAATCATGATTAACGCTGCCCTACCAACCATCCCTGCGGCCTTTTTCTGGTAGCGTACATTTATTCAGGAACTCGTTTTCCCAAACTTCGAGACTAAAAGCTGTGGTACTCTCATCTTGTTATCTTGCTTTAATATAAACCTGTTTGTAACCAGAATTTTATAAAGCAAGCAATAAACCGTGTAGTTTAGACGAATCTTGTAGTTTAAATAACACTGGGAATGGTAGAACAAATAGAATTTTTTTTTTTTTTTGTACTCCTCTATTAGGCTGAACATGCTCTACTATCTTGAACGACGCCCAAGTTTTGACACGCACCTGTCTTGTGTTTCATGCGCTGTGCCTGAGCGGGTATGGTAGTGAAAAAAAAAGACACCACGTATAAGTAAAAATCGTTCATGTGGACCATTTATAAGGCCATGAAAATCGTATGTCGATTACATTTACCCTCATCAAATTGATTGTCATCAAGGAATCTAGAATTTTACACCTTTTAGGCAGGAGCACACTTTGCTATGCATATTAAGCACACAACTGGCTAGTACATGTAGAATCTCTGACAAGAAATAGAAAACCTGTTTTTTATTGTTTTGGGTTTTTTTTTTTTGCCTAAACTTTCTGAACATGTTTAGTTAAAAGGTCTTGTGGTCTTCTAAATAGTTTAGTTGTGCCTTCCCTGTTCAACTTTATGTAGTTGGACACATATTTTAAACCTAACCAGGGAATACCAATGGCACAATTAATTCCAATTTTATATGTAAAGCCAAAACATAAAAGACTTCCACCCTTTTAATTAATACGAACCATCAATGAGAAAACCTGGTGTATGGTCAAGGAAGGATCTTGGCCAAATATGTATTAAAATAGGACGTGGCGGATACAAAGTTAAGGCAAAACTGATGTCTGCTAAAGAAAACAGATTCTCATGTCAGGGTGTCGCCTTTTGTCACCTACAATCAAAAACACATAAATCATTAAGTATAAACAGAATTTTGTTAGCATAGAAAAAAGTATTACCCTAGCTTCTAAGTATTCAATTTTTCTTTCAAGTCGGGTGATTTTCTCGTTCAGCACGGCTAGACGTCCACGACAAGACATGTCTGTAACCATGTCAAACCAAACAAGTTATTGGTGACGAAACAAGTATCCACCAGTCAAAATGTGTTATACCAAATGAATTGAGGAAATCAGTAATCTTCTTAATGCTACTGGTGATGACTTCAATGTACTCCCTGTTGGCCCAGTCCTGTTGGGTTTGTTTTTGAAGGGTGTATTTAGTAGACATCGTTTGCCAGCTTTGTTTGTGTTTGAGAACTGTCAAATCCCCATTAGCTACGTTTCACCATCGCTCCAATTTCTGTATAATAAAAATAAAAGTGAAACGAATAAAAAATTTAATAAAAGTAAAAAAAACCTTAGTTGCTTAGATTACCTTAAAATATTTAAATGCTAAATTAAAGAAAATTATCTAGAAATTTATGAGAAACCATGACAATGAAAGCTCTGTTACCAACAATAAACGCTAGCTGGCGTGACGATAGCCCTGAATACGGAAATGTCGAATGGCCTGCAGCTTGTACCGAAGACCAAAAGGAGGAGCGTACATTGTGGAGGAGGGGACGCGAGCTCGGGGTAAGGCTAAGCGATATGTGCCGTGCGTGCGTTAGTTTTGGATTTTCAACCGACTCGTTCAACTTGCCGCCTCTTTTCGATCACTCCGTTTGAAGTTAGCGTTTCACGAAAAGCGACGAGACGTTCTTGGCACAACAGAAACTTAACGAAAAAGAGGCATTTTCGAGATGTCAGGGTGGGGCGTTTGATCTCACTCCCCCACAAAAATCGGAAAAAGCCCCCGTCTGCCAGTGTCGTCTGTATGTGCTTGTGTAAGTTGGCGTCAGAGAGGCCCCCTCTCTCCATCTTTGGATCTTCTAGTCCCTCATTACACGTGAAATGTCGGCCAACAAAATCGTGCTTAACATTTCGGCGCCGGTCTCATCAGTGCAACAACAAACAATCGTCCCGCCAGAGAGTGCCAAGAAAATGGCTCGGAAAGACAAAGAGTTTCTGTGGGAACTCGATTCACAAGTCAAAGGTATAGTGACACTTTAACACCTAGCCTTACTTGCAAAACACAAGACGGTTGTATTCAGTATATTATAACAAATAGTCGAATGTTTCCCCATTTACAAAAAAAAAACAAATTTTCAATCATCACTATCCCCCCGTTATCCCCCTACAAAGGCTCTGTCGTAAAAACGGTGGAACTGCAAAAGTCGTATATATAGGAAATGAGTCGAGCTGGAAAGTATGCTCGTAGGCGCAATAAGGTAGAAGGGCTTTTTGCGGTCGGAAGCCACCGGAAGCGTTGGGTTGCTGTTTTTCTTTTCCTACCCTTCCTTATCACGGTCTGCGAAACACTCTCAAGGTGATAGTCGTTATCACATGTTTTCGTCGTTACTCTAGCAAAATAAAAACAGATTATCAGTTACTGTGTAACGACGCTAGGAATCATTGAAAATTCGACTGTTTGGATCGTCGTGATGATGCTCTCACGACACAACGCATTCTGGTCAAAACCGGAAAGGGAAATGGAGAATCGTCTTATTTCTTGTATGCCTCTATTAGATACTGTAAATAATAATCTTTTTTTGTTGGAGTTTTTTTTTTTCTTTTTGTCTTTTCGCTTGATTTGACAATCTGCTGTTGTTGGACATTGGTGTTAAATGGCAGCTGCGCACAGGACCAGATGCCATTTTCTATAAAATCGTTGACTGGTCCTCTTAACTGGGGGTCATCTGGACGGCTGATAAACGGGACCTACCCACTTTTGGAAGTGGAAAGATTTCCTGAGTTCCAAGAACTGGGGGATATATTTCTTCTGACTTGGAAAGTGATGCCTTTATCTAAAGTCTTGCGCCACATCGCCGTCAAGACGCTGGGTGTTGGTAGACGGGGGGTCTTTATGTAGTTAAATATATTCTCCCTTGGCTAGACAGTTTTGCCATTTTTTGGGGTTCTTGAAGAAGAAAAAGGCCAGAGGGGTTGTAACGTTCTCCCCTGTGCCAGATGTGGGTGTAGATTTTCTCCCCTCCCATCCGTCGTTGGCGGAATGTCGGATGTCGGCGACGGATGAGAAACTAGTTCCATATGTTCCCTCCATTCATCCAGACAGTTGTGTCTGTCTGTTGGCAGAGACCGGTCGCTCTTTCACCGCCGAATGTTCACCGGATTTTAGTCGTTTTGTTCTCGTCCTCATTTGTTCAACGTAGCCGATAATCTCCCAGCATGTTTCAGTGCATTATCCAGCCCAGAAACGGCTGGATTCATCCGGCTTCCGCCGAATCCAAAGACGTCTTCCCAGGTAGACACCTCGTTTCCTCTTTATTTTCTCCAGGGAATTAATAGACTACTAGCGCGGCGGTTTTCACATCCACTGAAAAAAAAGAGATAAGAGTTTTTTTTTATTGATGTGTTCAAGTACGTTTTTTGTTTTGCTGATAGTTGTTTTAAAAAAGAAAAGAAAAGCAGCAAGTGAGCATCATATATTTATCTCGTTAGATATGCTAAGCAAGGAGTCTTTGGACTAACCTCCTTATTCTTGTTATTCTGAAGCTTATCGTGTATTGTATGTCGTGACATTGAACCCACTACATTTTTCGGCATCGCTGCTTCAGTTGAAGGTTCAGGTTGCACATTTCTGCAAACCGGTGTGGTGAGACAGACACCTTTAAAAGAATAAAACGGGGGGGGGGGAGCAGTGAGAGTTAATGAATAACATTCTAAACGCATGAACCGTGACTTTGAAACGTAGCCGGTTACAAGTTAGACGAAGTATAAATGTCTCTTTTCCTGTCGGCGCCACTTCGAGCTAAAAAGATCTCTGTTTTTTTCGTTCCCTCTCTCCCCCCTTTTGTAAACAATATGTTTGTTTTTTTTTGTTTGGCAGTAAACAATATAAATCAACAGTTGGGGCTGTACCCAACTTCAGTCGGCTCCGAGCTTCTTTCAGGATCAGTCACGTCTCTCATTTACCTTCGTTTTTTTTTTTTTCGAAGCATTTTTTTGTTGTTATTCCCATTTCGCATCAATTATTTCTCTAACCGGCCGTGTTGTGCATTCCGAATACCTGTCCTTAATGATAGAAAGTGACCCGTTGGGACAAGGCTAATCTCATCGTTATTTTGAGTTGCTCGTGAAAGCGAACAATTACAACGAGAGAAAACCTAATCAAAATCGTGTGCATCATCGTAATAATTGAGAGAGAGAGAAAGACATCGAAAAGGCCGAAAAAGAAAGTCGAGTTTGAATTGGGCCACAAGAGGCGCTGTCATCGCGCGTCCATAGAAGAGTGTCTATTAAGATTCTATTCCATGATACATCTGAGCGCATACCGTACGTGCCTCTACTCTCTCTGCCTTTTTTTAGTGAGAAACGAAACACACACAATTTCGGAATAGGCGGGACATTGGGTCTTGGTTGCGTGGCCTGCAGGCACACGACACCACTAGCCGGATTCACGCCCTGTGGCGTTGCCGGGGATAAAATAACACAGAGTGTGTGTGTGTGTGTCGTAGATACTATTGCCAGAGGAGGTTTTTGAGCATTTTCAAAAAGCTCCGTCGACGCAGTAGACAGTGCAGTCGTGCTACGAGCTACACGTGCCCATGCGGTGGTCGGTCTATTTCCAAATTTCTCCCTGGTCGATTGTTACAGTCGCCTAAATTCTGTTCGAGGGTGGAAACAAGACAAACACAAACTGCAGCCGTCTGTGACGAGAACATCCGTTGTTGGCCTGTCTTGTTTGAAAGCATTATCGGTGACGACAAGTGAATGCGTTGACATGAGGCGCAGCAGTTTGCCAGTCAGCCATCTTTAAATTGTAGGCCTCTCTTGGGCCTTGTTGATTTCCCAAAGTCGAGGAACAGACACAGATTTTGATCGTCATTTCTGGTGCTAGTGTTTTCGAGGGATCGAGTTGTAGAATTTTCTTATCAACATGGCAAAGAGTCCAGTGATACAAATGCAGAACTGGTTTCTCAACAATCAGCATCAGTGGTGGTGCGGACCGTCGATGAGCTACGGGCACGACCAGTCGGCCTGGTTCGAGTACACGGAAGCACTTCAAGATGCTACAGGTTAGCATTTCACTCTTTGCCACGATTGGAACATTAACTTCCTATGTTGGTTTTAATTTCCGGTTTTTGGTTCAACATCGTCACGTTTTCGACATAGTTTTGACTTATTCTGGCCGTTAGCTTACCTGTTTTGAGGTTGATACCACACACGTGCAGTCAGCCTCTTCATGATTTTCCCCCATGTCGACTGGAATTTCATCTTTCAAAGAGGCATGACCTAAAAATAAAATAAAGGGAAAAAAAACTATTTTTTTTTTCGTTTTTAATCCGACATCCAACTCGACGGAGCAACACGCCGCTTCCTTGTTGATATTAATGAGGAAAGATGGCCTAATTTCTCTATTTTTACTACATATAATTTTTTTCTCTTTTCTCTTTTTATCTTTACAGATATTCGGACACAATTGAATGAGCAACTGCGATGTCTCGACTACCGGATGGAGACGCAGATTTCGGTGGTTGGCGAACTGCAGGATTTCTTTCGACGACGAGCTGAAGTGGAGCTCGACTACAGCAAGAACCTGGACAAGCTATCCAAAAGTTTATCTGCCCGCCACAAGGAACAAAAGCAAAAGTAAAACACATTTTTGTTATTCTCAATTCCGCTCTCCACTACGCATTTCTGTATCCTTTCCTTAAAAAAAAAAAAAAAGCGTTATGAGATAAGGCTGATCAGTAGAAACAGCTTGCGTTTGATTTTGAAACGAAAACAAGAACTGGTTATGAATAGGCCCCTCCCCCAGAGTCTCACGACATGCGTCCACGCCTTGTTGTACGAGCTTGTACAATGTTTAAAGTGCATCGTCTTATCTGAAAAGCTTCTGTGTTTTCCTAACGATTTCGGGAAATATTTTAACGACCGAGTCCACAAAGATGGACCAAACATTCTGTTTATTTGTCAATTACACTGGGAAGGATGAGAAGAAAACAAAAAAGAAAAAAAGGAGAAAATGATAACAGCTCGGATATCCCGTTTCATATGGCATTCAAAGTTTCCGGTCGCTGACGTTTGTTAACTACATTCGCAGCGGTCAAAATAGATTATAGAGCTGCACCGGTTTGATTGCCGTTCCCTCGTGGACGAAGCATGTGCGTGGGTTTGGGGGGAATAGATCGATTTCGGTGACTTGAAGTGGAGGAAAGCTATAAATACAGAGTAGAGGGGTGTAGTTTTCCTCCCCCGTCTATTCCCCTTTCTTTGCTTCCAAATTTAGACACGCAGAAGGAGAAAAACATCAAAGAAGTTGATTACTGGGCTCAACAGTGAAAGTTGACGTCAGCTTCCAAGCTTGATAAAGGGCTGCCCTCGTTCTCCCTCGCATATATACACATTTCGTTTTTTTTCCCTTCTTCGAGCAGCAAGAATAACACATTATTAAAGAAAACGCCATTTTTAAACATCTCCGCCACGCTCGTGGTAATACATTTTCAAAAAAAATGTCTTGAGATGCCGTGCAAACTCCCCAAACATCTTGTGGTGCTCAGTTTCGAATGCGGAGCGTCTGTCATGTTTAATGATGGTTGCCTTTGTTGTACCTAAAAGTTCGTTTATTTATTTTCTCTATTTTTTTTTTTTTTTTTCACTTCGTGTCCGTTTGTTTTGACACCAACAAAAACAGAAGAGAGCAGTGGCACTTGTTTTCCAGCTACGCCTCGTGGCAGCATCTGGTGGCGCAGACGAAACGTCAAGCTCGGGATCACGCCCTACTGAGCGACATCTACGCCAATACAGTCATCCAACGCCTCGGCCAGGTCACCGAAGAAGTCCAGCGCATTTACCGACGCGTGAGTTGCGTCTTTTTCTTTTTTTTCTCGTAGTCCTGCTAACAAAATAAAGTCATTAGAACGATTTCTAAGTAAAGTGTACACTCTCAACTGGCGTTGCATGTATATGGCTTCCCGCCTTTGGTCGTTAAGCTTTATTTTCAGCTGCTAAAGTTTCTTTTGTTTTTTCTTTCGCCTTCCGCTACCGGACGGCATTTAAGTAACCGTTATGAAAAGATAAAACTAAAACAACTGGCTGTTAGAATCATTTTTGACGAAAACTACCTATCAAATTACGTTGAGAAATGACGATGCGCTCGTTTTGTGTTTTTTTTAGTGTCGCGAAGTAGGCTATGAGAGTCACGAAGAGCTGTTGAAGGTGCTACACGAATTACACGCGGCCATGAAGACGTCGCAGATGTACCAGCTTGAGCAGAGACAAGCCGAAACGAAGCTACGCTACGTCGAAGCGCAGCGACAGAAACTGGAATCGTCGATCGCTCGTGAAAAGCTGGAAAAATCGAAAAAATTCAAACTGATCGAAAAAGAAATCGCCAAACGACGGGCCAAATTCAACGACGCCCACCTCAAGGCCCTGAAAGCCCGCAACGAGTACGTCCTCTGCATGGACGCTGCAAATTCGGCCGTCCACAAGTACTTTATCGACGATCTCTCCGACATAATTGATGTAACTATACCGATATAATTTTAATTTTAAAAAATGGATTTAACTTCAATTCAATTGCGATGTGGGACAGTGTATGGACATCGGGTTCCATAATTGCGTCGGCCGAGCACTCCAAGTTCACGTTTCGGCCGAAGAAAACATTCGACGTTCCTTACAAGTACGGCCGTTTTGTCGGCAGGCTTTGCTAATTGGTTAAACAAAAAAAAACTCACATCCCTTTTTTGTTTTAGATTAGCGTTGACGGCATGAATAAATGTCTGAGTAATTTAGACTCGAGGGCGGATAAGCAACGCTTCCTGGAAGCCAATCACGCAGCCTTCATGATTCCCAAAAAGTTTGACGCGGCCACCTATCAGAACAAGATTGACGAGGTTAGAACACTGAATTCTAATAAATTACAAAATGTTTCCTTCGTGTAAAGAGGCTATTTTAAAGACCATAATTGTTTTATGGTTTCAGGGAGGTTTCGAATTGATGATGGTACCGCAGGTGCGTGAGGAATTTGAGTCGCGCTACTTGCAGCTGCACAAACGGCTGACCTCGCTGCGGGCCGAGTCGGAGGAGGTGTGGAAGACGCTTGAAACGGCGGAGAGCTCGCTCATGGAGATGATCTCGGCCAAGGACTACGACGTCACACCGTATTTCACCGTCGCCGCAGCTATTGACGACGATAAGTTCCCACCATCGACGGCCCCTCTCAAACAGCCAGAAGCCGCCCTGCTCAAATTGCGCGCCGACCGCCAAGAAACGGAAGATTTCTACCTCAACGTAATGACCATACTTTCTTTTAACCACGGTTTTCTTTCTTGTAATGAACTAACTGTCATTTAATGCCCATGCAGAAATTTCACGAGTATATTCTTAAGTCCAACTTGATGCACCGGCTGCAGGCCAAATACGAATTGATTCACAAGGCGTTGGCGCAGGATGGCTCCCAGCTGCCCACGTCCCCCAAATTGGCTTCTCTGTCGGCCGTGGCCACAACACCAAACCCATTAGGTGGTAAGCCACGGAGGCGAAGGATTGGCCGCACACCACTCATTGGTCAACCTAAACTCTTCGGTGGCAGTCTGGAAGAGTATTTGGAGGCTACCAATGAAGAGATACCTTTGGTGATGAAGAGTTGCATCCGTGTCATTAACCTTTATGGGTTACACCATCAAGGCATCTACCGCGTCTCCGGCAGTCAGGTGGAAATCAACAATTTCCGCGAATCTTTCGAACGCGGGGAAGATCCGTTGGCCGACGTCACCGACGCCTCCGATATCAATTCGGTTGCTGGCGTTTTTAAATTGTACCTGCGCGAGCTGAGGGAGCCTCTCTTTCCAATCCTATTTTTTGATCAGTTCATGGAATTGGCCCGTAAGTCTAAATATAAATACTTGTTCCAATCGGATTGCTCATGTGATATTTTTACGACAGAGCTCGCTTCCAAAGAAGATTTCAAAACTCGCATGAGGGAAGTGGTTCAAACCTTGCCACGGCCTGTCTTTGTCGTTATGCGCTATCTCTTTTCGTTCTTGAACCAGTAAGTCAAGGTCACGTGATAAGATTATTCCATTCCCTTCGTCTAATTTGTTTATTTGTTTATTTTGTTTTCTCGCTCTCTCTGTTTGACTACGATAGTTTGTCTGAATACAGCGACGAGAACATGATGGACCCATACAATTTGGCCATCTGTTTCGGCCCAACTCTAGTCCCGGTCCCTGAAGACAAGGATCAAGTGCAGTATCAAAATCTGGTCAACGAATTGATCAAGAATATCATTATCAACGCTGAAGATATATTCCCCAACGACGGCGGTCTCGTCTACGAACGCTACATTTCCAGAGAGCCCGATGAAGGGTACGTTCCGGCATTTTTTTGTATTTTACTGATAGTCGCTGCCATATCCATAATTTATTATCGTGATACAGGGAAGTAGGCGAAGCTCCATCTGATACCATGTCGGAAGAAGTGGATTCCGAAGTCTATCCATCAGAAGATGGTAAACACAACATACCAATTATGCCGCCCCCTCTTTTTTTTTGGTTGCTTTTGAGTTGATAAAATTTGTTTCCCCTTATTTTTTTTTTTTGGTTACCCTTTTAGATTCAGTGTTTCGTGAGAAAGACATCAGCTTGCAATTGTTTGGAAGTGAGTTTTTTTTTTTAACCCATCTTGAGTTTATTTTTTTCATTTCATTTCTTTCCCACCGTTTGTTCGTCAAATGTCGAACTTAATTGGTTTTTTTTTTCTTTTTCCCTTCGTAGAAGCGGAAACGCTGGAAGCGATTGCCCAGTTTGATTTCACGGCCAGATCCCAACGTGAATTAAGCTTCAAGAAGGGCGATCTCTTGACGCTTTACACTCAAGTGTCGAGTGATTGGTGGAAAGGCACCAAAGACGGTCGAGATGGGCTCGTTCCCGATAAATACATCATGCTACGCATCAGGGACGAGGACCGTGAACGTCTGGAAATAGGTAAACTTTCCACCACCAGTGGAAGTAGCAGCTCAGAAGAGTCTGCCGCAGCTGCTCGCCGCCGGACATCAAGTTCCAGCGATGCGTCTGCTTCCTCGGCGCGACTTTCCAAAGTCCGCCATGACAGTCGGGTGTTGACGGGTTCAGAATCAATTGAATCGGAATCACCTGCTCCTTCTCTGCCATCACCTAGGTATTCATATGATCATTAACACGCATAATAAGGAAGAAAAAAGAATTTTATACTGACTGTTTCCTATTGGGTTGGCAGCTTGGAGAAACGTGTGCGAACTGGACCAACAGTAGCATTGGTGCGACCGACAACCCTTTCATGCCAGGGGCCTGCACTGCATCCACCACCCAGTCCGAAACTATCGACTTCATCCCAATCATCAGTCACCATCGTCTGCAATAGCAACGGATCTTCTACCGTCGTCTGTCCGATAGTGACAACAACCGCGGTGTTGGAGAGTGTTGCCAAAGAGGTAGTTCACACCTCTGTTTGACCTCGTACGTGTCGCTTTTGTTTTTTTTTTTTTTACTTCGCCTTTGTTATTATTTTTTTTCCTGTCTTATGTCCATTTGCTTTATGCACGCGTCAACCTTGACCGTATTGCTTTTTTAGAGAACCACCGCAATCTTTTCGGGCTGTGTTTAATCGTTTGCATGTTGGTGAGCCTTTCCGAGTTATTTCTCTTTCTCTTTTTTGGAATGATGCCGTATATACATATTCCAAACAACACCGCCATCATTTTCTTCTGTTATTTTTTGTTTTTCACTGTTCTGCGTGATTGCAATGTTCTTTGTGCTTCCAAGTGTCTTGTCCTTCTTCTTGGGCGACCAAGTGTGAAAAAAAGCATAGAAAATCAACAGCAATAATTTAATACCTGGACTGCCTGTGATCGGAAAAAAAAACACCTTCACTTCTAATGGACTCACGGTTACGGTTGAGTCTTTCTTCTAATTTATTTCCCGAATATAATTCTTGATGTGTTTCGTTAGCAGAGCGTTCCAGCGGTAGCAACAGCGATGGAGGGAGCGGTGGTAGCAGATCCGGTGGTGCCGTCAGTGCGGAGAATGGAGCAAGCAGCCAACGAGGTCTTGATTAATGCAACCCCAGTGACGCATTTGGACGACAGCGGTGACAGGGACAGCCTGGCGGAAAGTCTAACACTCAGCGATGAGAAGAGCCTATGCGATAGTTTCACTAGTCTAGACACGCTGGACCAAGAAATGGATCCTGAGTTGTCCGTGCCTGTCGAAAAGGTTCGGCCAGAGCCGTCTAATCAAGCTGGCAGTTTACAGAATTTGGAATCTACGCTGGAAGCTGAAAACGTCCCCGTCTTCCGACGCCAGAGATGGGAGACAAGGAGTATGACTAACTTGGAACGCTCGAGTGGGCCTGAAAAGCCGAACATTTCAGTAGGCGGTTGGAGCGTAGCCAAAACGACTGAAGGTGCGACCGCTGCCAATGATCTCGGTCCCATATCAGGGCCGACCAAGGGCTCTTTCGTTCGCAAACGTGACCTTTGGGAAAAGAGGACATCAATCACCTCTACGTCGACGGCATCGGTGGCATCGCCAGTCATACCTTCACAACCTCAAAGACCGAAGCACACGCCCGACTTGGTGATGGACTTGCCTCCTTCACTGCCGCTCAGCTCCAGCCCGAAAGAGGGCGAGACTTTGGTCGATCCGGCCACCAGACAAAGGCATGAATCGGAGAGTAGCAGCAGCAGTAGCAACAGTTCCAGCCCCAGTAGTCCAGATATGACAACAGCAGCCGAGACGTTCGCCATGCAGAATCAGAGCACACTGAAGAAGAGTACCATCAAACAGATAAAGAAAGACAGAGCGGATGCTGCCGTTGCATCCGCTTCGGCTGCACCAACAGAGCCAACCGCAGCCGTTATGGCCGTTGAGATTACCGAAACACCGCCGCGACCATCGGTTAAGGTCAGCGTATCTACCTACGGATCTGCATCGCCCATTTCAACAGGCATCCGCCCCATCACGCCCAAGATAGCTAATCGGTTTCCCCATAGCATCAACCTCTACGCCACCCCGATGCCCGTCCTTCCCGTAGCGTTTGCAGCCGAAGCGAACGTTGCGTCTGCAATGTCACCGGGCTCGGTTGACGCTATCCGGCCGCAACTAAAAATCAAGCCCCAAGTTCTCAAAAAACCCACTTTGCCCGTTTCATTGAGTTCACCCGAATCTTCGCGTCGATCGGGTTTCGATCAGGACTCTCATCTTTGAAACCCGCTGCTTGAATTTTAGAGGAAGGTAGTTGTACACACATCACAAGGTATTGATGCGGGACCACAACCCGGGAAACCAGATCGCTTCCAGAATCCTTGCCAAATTTTCCACACACGAGAATAGAAACACCGAGTCCTGAGGGCGGATTTTTTTTTTTGCAATTCTTGCCGATGAATTGTCTTTTCCTATACCGTTCGCGTACCTACGAATGTCACGAGCCAGTCAATGGTCCGATTCCTGCGCTTGTCGTTTTTTTTAAATTTTACGTTGTACTTCCTTCCACCGTCGCTGTCTGGTTCACCTTCATGCGCTATCTTCATTTTTTTTAAATCTATACGTTAAAAAGTCCTACTTTGAATCAAGATTAAATATCGATTCCCTGTGCTATTTTCTATCCAACAAAGTGCAAGTATTATCACGATTCGTTTTTAAAATTCCATTCTGTCAAGTTGCAGAATTTCCTCCAATTTTTTTATATTTTTTTTTCTTTCGTATTCTAAACACCTGTAGACCAGAATACAATATTGATCTTTTGATCCGCGATTTTGCTGTGGATACACAAATGGTACGTAAGCGTTTCATATATTTATGGAACAAGAAAAAATCTCGCTAAACTATACATCTTTTTTTTTTTTGGTTAAAAAAGAAAAAAAAGGCGAAAAAAACTGACGATTTCACCTGTTGAGAATATAAGAATCTCTAACTCAATTCGAATCCCGCGCCGGATTGGAGAGCGTAGACCAATTTATCTCGCAAAATGTTTTCATCATGAAATTCGGGCAACTTCAGAAGGTTCATGCAAGTGCTGGCGGTTGGAAGTCGATCGTCAGTGCCGGCATTTTGAATACAGAAAGGCGGATCCAACTCTTTAAAACCCAGCAGTGGAGGTCTAGAGCAACTGGTGACAAACTTGAGCAGATGTCGTTTGCCAGAATCATCAAACTGGGATACAACTCTCCAAAATCCCTGGATGACTGGATGTGTTGACGTGTAACCGCCGGCATAATGGGTGTGTTGCTTCAAATCCTCCAGGTCGACTGGTGTATATGCACCTGACACCAACACCTGGAGTTCTCGATAGCTAAACGTTTGCAGCCATTCGATGTCAATGACGTTAGCCAGACCCTGAATGGCGACAGTAATGAAAGATGAATGATCGGTAGTCAATGGCGTAATGATGTCTTCATACCTGTCGGAAAGCGTTGCATTGCAAACGGATTTGCTTGTTCAGTTTGTAGTCCGCCACCAAATGAATGTATTCAATACGGTTTGAAGACGTGACAGGAATGTTTGAGCCATTGGGCTTAAGTTCTTCCACCTTGAAGATGGATTTAAAAAAATGAAATATAAATGGATATAAAATTGAACTTGGAAAAAAGATATAACTGAAAATTGTTGTTTACCCTGGTTTCACCGAGTTCACTGCTCACTATGGTGAAATCGAGTCCTAATTCGGTGACATCACCATCATAATGGCGAAGATAGAGTAGGTTTTTGTGAAGCACTGGATCCAAGGAAGCCAAATGATGAACGTCCAAACTAGCGCTGGCCTGACCGAGGATTTTAGAAAGGAAAAAGTCCGCCATCGGTAATTCCACCAAAAGATTCTCGTACAATGCCTAAATGTAAAGTATCATTGGTATTTCATTATACCAAGTAGCAACAAGAAAGCATAATGGAATCTTACCTTGCCCAGCATACGACCAATAAAATAGTAATGGGCGGGGAAATCCGATACAAGTACAGCCACACCGGGATTAGGGTAGAGCAAGTTATCATGGGTTAAGCGAAAAAACCCACGATTCGGGTCGAAACTCGTCTTCAGTAGCTCAGACAGAAACTCGCGAAAGATACCCCCACCATCTACACCTGCTTCGTCTAATCCTACAGCGTTTGTTAGTTGAACTCTCATCTTCCATCTCAGATTGGGTTCTAATAGAAATATGAATTACTAATCTTCCGCATTTAAATTTAGATGAAGAGTTGTAGATCACCATTTTCAAGCGAGAGTTTATCAAACGCATCTTCGTAAATGTAATTTCTACGAATCATGACCTGAATGGAAGGCCCTCGAAGAAAATTGGCTTCGCCTTGCTGCTGCTTTTTGTCATTGAGGATCCATTGCTGCCACATTTTGACTCTATCGGTAAACGAGAACACAAACGGAATTTCCCGAAGAATGGCTAAAGTACGCACTTCTCTCGTGGATAACATGGAATTTCCTTCCTCTTCTACTTACAAAGGAAGTCATTTTCGTAAGATAACATGAGTTTTAAATAACTGATTACCAATTTCATTTCTAGTTAAGGGCCGTATAGCCCTAAACGGGCGTTGGAGTCTACCCTGCCTACGGAGAGACACTTGCCCATTCCTCTCTAAAGGTAGAGCAATTCTTCCAGTTACCCAAAGTCCACTTTGGCAGAATGGTCGACGGGTATCCCTTGTGTGCAGCTGGCTAACAAGATTAACTGTCGACTATTTTAAGGGAATTAGTTATGGTCAATTTTTCAAAAAAACAAACAAACAAGTAATTTTACTTTGAAAAGATGCATCCATATTCTGGTATCTTCTTCAGAGTTGCCCGTGGAAGTACGGGTCTTAATGAAGTTGAAGGAGGTGCTTGGTCGTGTGTCAGGATATGCAAGTTCTACCAGCCCGAGGCAAACATCTCGTAGTGTTGAAGCTAGTTCTACTACTTCATAGAGCTTAAAAGGCATAGCTCCATTCACCGATTCTAATTATAAACAAAAAATGTTTACACTATGTCGCTATTACTGAGCAGTAATCATTACGAACCCGACTCGTTATAAAATTCGGAATCGTCCAACGTTACTAAAAGATGGCTGAAAAGCGAACAGAAAACGTCCAAAACTGGTACGATCCTCTGACTTTCCGAAGGCGTTAGATGTACACCTTTAGCCAAAAGCAGAATCAAAGAAGTATCTGATGAACCAAATAGCGATATTTGTTTTTCGGATTTGATGTAGACGAGCAATTGTTGTAGGTAGCATGGTTTGAAAGCCAGAGTATACAGTAACCTTGGAAACGGGGGGTTTACTTTACGTAAGTGAGTCAAGACTGTAACAAATTGCAGAACTGTACCTGCACTTATGGAGTGCCAATCGATCCGACAGCAAAAGATTGTGGGCGATGACACACAAATCAGAAAGAACATCAGGGATTCGTAGAGCTGATACCAATACGTTCACCGTATTAATATTATTAAGGATTTCACAGCAGCGATTCATTATCTGCGGGGAAAAGTTATTTTGTAATTTCTGAATAGGAAAAAGTAAGATCAATTTCTAAAGTAGTACGTCGTGTTCTGAAGCTTTAAATAGATTAGTTTTCATGTCTTCTTCGTCCGAGTCGTCGTTGTCTTCTTCGATTTCAGCTGTATGCATAAACTGGAGGCATCCGCTCAAACGACTTATTGTGGCGACGTAGACTGAAAGCACTCTGTCGTGTTTCAATTCTAATGGAGCAGAGCTCTTAATTTATGAAATTTTTTAACACGTACTTAATACAAATTACCAGGATGCCTCTCGGCAAGCACTAGCATACTGTGAAAAAGCCAGGGATTTTTCCCGCAAATCTCATTATTTTCCAACATGCACAGTAAAGGAATTTTGTGATTGTTCAGCGTCAAGCATGGAAGAATGAAATTTATGATTGGCTCTGAATAAGCCGGTTCCAGAAATTCCTGGCGAAAGGATTTAACTATCGTATTCCTGAAGGAGGAAAATTCTTTTAGCAAAAAAGTGTTGGCTGCAAAACCATATTTTTGATTAATATCACAACCGGTGGCTTATATCGAGCGTGCCGCATGCAAATTCTAGAGGTTGAATAAGGAAATCCAACAGGCAACCAGAAAGTGGGTTAGGTGCCCTTGTTGTTGGCTCAACTAGCGGAGGTACTTTGGCGTCAATTATTTGACGTAGCCTGGTAAAATAACCTAAAATAATAGTTGAATTGTTAATAACCAAAATTTTTTCAAAGAACCATACAAAAGGTTACCTTTTTGAGACAATGAGAAAAAGATTGATCCCAAGATAATATCAGCAGACTGGATTCCAACAATTTTACTCCAGCCCTCAGTGTTCAAGAAGATTTCCAGGACTCTCCAATGGGATCCTTTGCTTTCTCCAGTTGATGAGTTAATTGTATTACATATGTAACAGATAGTCAAGCTGAGGAATTGAGCAAGTGTAAATGTGAATGGCCTCTCAGCCTGGCATTGCTTCATTATATTAGATGAGTTTTTGATAACCATCTGGGACAACCAGATAAGCTTGTTGGCATCTTTCTCTTTATCAAAGAAGAAATTAAGATGTTTCATCAAAGACGTTAACAGTTGCATGTCCACATTTTGAAGATGGGCAGCTTGTACAGTTTCAAACTCTTGACGTTGAATGTGTTTCTGAAGGGATCTTGCTCGACAGCCTCGAAAAAAAGCCTGAATGATAACAGCACTTTGGTTTTGACGTCGTAAATCCTATGTTGGTAATTAGACGGTTAGGTGCCTCTTCTTAAAGGGAAAAAAGTGATAGTCTATAATTTACTACTATTTACTTCTCTTTTTTGCCTTTCTAGTTGTGTTCTTTGGAGAAAAATATCCCTCTGACTATGTTTTGATGCTCCCCCTAAACTTTGCACCGGCTTTCTCCGGTATTCTCCCTCAAAACTAAACATGTTCAAAAATAACAATATTGGTTTTGCTCTCGTACACTAATTTTTCGTGACCGTAATTGGCTTTTTTATTATGATGATTTGGAAGTTAAGAGACGAAGCTGCAGACGTCTTTCACTGATTCATGTGAAATCCTCAGAAAGGATATTTCATCAACGTTGCGCTACTTGCACAACTGAAATTTCAATTCTAAACAATGAAAAAATGCATTTTACACTGTTTTCGTCACCCATAATAAGAAGGCATAATTATTTTGAAAATATACAATATACGATTTTATTTACAATATTCTCTTCTCTATAAAAAAAAAAACAAGGGAAAATGGGAGGAGTTTTGTGTGTATTGCTTTGTGCGAATGATGTGATTGGCTCGCCGGAGAACTTCACTCCAACGGGCATATAGAAGCGGGCGTTTTGTCGGGCAGAAACTGTGAAGGAAAGGACGGGTAGAGGCAATAAAAAGGGTGAGAT
Source organism: Daphnia carinata (assembly GCF_022539665.2). Lineage (NCBI taxonomy): Eukaryota > Metazoa > Arthropoda > Branchiopoda > Diplostraca > Daphniidae > Daphnia > Daphnia carinata. The sequence goes on from NC_081337.1 coordinate 7,130,329, forward strand.
GGGTAACTAAAACAAGCGTTTTGACGGGTAGAGACAGCTAGTGGGTCGGAGGGCGAAGAAAGAGGGAGGGGTCTTGATTTGCAATGAAAGCGTTAAAATGCGCTAGCACCACTTATAACCCGGCCCTGGACGGGCCGAAAATTACTATTGCATTCCTAAACGCAAAAAAAAATATTTAAAATAGTATAGCAGCAAAGATTCGAACCCATGAAATCAGAATAACAGCCGTGAACTGTTCCACAGTACCATACATCAATTACATATACCGTGTACATAAGCTGGCTATTTGAAAGTATGACATCCAAAGCTAAATTTGGTTGGGATGTGCGGTCCTGGCACAGAGGTTATCACCCTCGCTTTGTATTCTGTCGGCCCCGGGTTCAAGTCCCGACACCTCCATTTCCCTCCTCCCACCACCCTCCCCTCCCACCCACTTCATCGTTCATCCAAGATTCAAGATTCATCTCACTTCATCACATCGGATTCGCAATATTCTTCATCACATCGGATTCTTCATCTCATCGCTTCGAACATCATCTACAAAAATTCAAGAAAGAAGAAGAAAAAAGAAGAGCCTACTATAAAGGGGCTAAATGGCACTACACTAAAAAGGGTGAGCACATATACACTTACACGTTTACAGACGTTTCACATCGATCTGTAGTACCGTTCACTACACGTTGAAGATCGTAGAGAAGAGATAATCGTAGCTTGTAGGTTGTTCGTAAGCCTCCCCATGGCCACTAGGTTCATGGATGCTGGCAGCTAATATGTGACCCTCTTCGATACCTTTTTCTTTTCCTTACTGTGTCTAACACCAGTAGGGAGGTTAGTCAAGTTTATAATTTGATGGCAGACGCAAACAGCAGACGACGAAAACAGCAGACGACAAACAAGCCACCGCCACCAGCAGTCTCTAGCAGAACATTTGCATAGGTGGAATTTGAAAACAACGGAACATTCATGTGCCGCGAATAAACTCTTGGTTAATTATTTTTGTCGAAAAGGTCACTGTGCCTTATTTTCAAATACTTTGCAAATATGGGCGTTCATGGATTATGGAACCTGCTTGAACCCGTCGGCAAACCTGTTCCTCTAGAAGCACTCGAAAACAAAGTTCTTGCTGTTGGCAAGTTTTTAACAAATTGTTGTAATGATTAAATGTTTTGATAATGCTTAATATTGTTTGTTTTGTACCCAAGATGTGTCAATATGGCTACATCAAGCAACAAAAGGGTTTCGGGATGTGCAAGGAAATCCATTACCGAATGCACATCTGTTAGGTAATACATCTTAGGATATATTTTCATTTTCTATACATTATTTTGTAATATTTCTAGGTCTATGTCATCGCCTTTGCAAGCTTTTATTTTTTAAAATAAAGCCAATATTTGTTTTCGATGGTGGTGTTCCAGCGTTGAAGCGACAAACTATGGTATATTCCTTGATATAGTTTTCACATATTTCATTTATACATCCATCATACAATTTAGGCTTCCCGTCAAAGTAGGAGAGATACTGCAGTAAAGAACAATGATGAAGTAGCAGAAAAAATCCTGACGAATTTCATTAAGTCAGAAATGATAAATAAACAACTTGGGAAAACCAACAGAAAATCTGGAGCCCCATTATTAAAAAAGAAAAAACAGGAACCTGACTTATTTCAGCTGCCACCCCTCTCAAAGGAACTTGTTGAGTAGGCTTCATTATTAGTGATATGGAATAGAAGCAAAAGTGTGTTAACATTCAATGTTTGTTGCTGTCCATATTCAGGGAAATAACGGAAGACTCAGATTTTGAGACCTATGAAGACGATGTCGCCGGCGATCTGGAATCGGTTTCGTTTCACATGAAAGGACACAACATACACTCCGTAGATGTTACAAGTGAAGCGTTTCGCGCGTTACCAACCGAAATACAACATGAAATTCTTTTGGAACTACGAGATACCCGCAAACAGTCTTCTTGGAATAAGCTTCATCAAATGCCTCAAGTAAACTATTTTACTCAAAACAATTTAAGCGTTTTTAAGAAATCGAATTTTACCCGAGTCTCGATTGTGAGGGTATCCGAATTTCGGTTCTTGTATTACTAATCATGCAGTTTCGTTTATTTATAACTCACAGGAAGCCGATGATTTTTCAGGATTTCAAATGGAAAGGCTGTTGAAACGACGAAATCTGCAACAACGTCTAGACGAGGTGGTAAAAGAAATTGGCCAAAAAACCCATGAACAGTTTGCCCTACCCAAAGGAGACGTGTCCGAGTCGTACAAAATAGCTTCAGAAAGTGCCACTCACTACATCCTGATCAAAAAAGCGCTAGAACATGATAAAAAACCGAAAGAAATTTTATTGGGAGAAACCGGGAATTCCAAGGTATCTGAGCAATCCATTCCTAGTTGTGACCGTGTTGCCATTGAAGATGTTATGGAATTTGATCAATACGAGTTCAGCCAACAAGAACTATTCGCCATAATGGGAAGTGAAAAGCAAGAACAGGCAGTTACCCATTCCAGTTCGTCTGATGGAGATTCAGATTTTGAGGAAGTTCCGCCTGTTATACATTCCCCGATAAATAGGCTCATACTAGATATCCCAATCAATCCTACATTGACCTACGACGAAGAGGATGATATGTTTGCTGATGTGTTTTCTCATGCGATATCAGACAAGACAGAAAATTCAACAAAAAGTCCAAAAGTCGAAGAAAGCATATTGGCGAATGAAACCGATATTTTGCCTGTGAAAGAAAAATCAAGAGTACAAACGCATGAGCCTCTATGTGCCTCCCAATCAATGGGAAGCAAACCTGTATTCGAATTACATGAAGTCGGAAAAGAGTGTGACCATTTAGAACAACGTTCGACGTACATTCTACCCGAGGAAAACAATGAAAAGAAAAATGTCGAGGTATTCTTGGAAGGAAGATCGTCATTTTCTGAAAGATGCGACATTAGCTTACCCGAAAATTCTGACACTGGCATTGCTATTATGGGAGCGCAAGATGCTAACGCCACATTTGTTGGTGAAGATATAACGTCAGCCACCGCAGTGGGTGCTTTCACAGAAAATACCACGTTTGTGGACGAAGATATTACATCAGCTTCCACAGTTGATACTTCCGCAGAAGGACCTTTCCCGCACGATAGTTTAATAAATTCTGTGTTGGTTAGTACCAGCATTGAAACATGTAAAATTAATGAGAGGAACAAAAAAACTGGTACTGGAAAACTAGTCGACGAAATAATTGAAGCCCACATGATCAATGTCACGGACAGAAACTCACAGATGAGTGGCGATACTTTACCTAATACTTCGAATGTTGGTGAGCGACTTATTATTTCCAACAAAAGAAAGGAAGAACTAGAAAAAATGGATAACCTTATTCAAGAAGAGCAGTCAATTCTGATTCAGCAACATGGAAAGCAGGAACGTCTTGCTGCGTCTATTACTGACCAAATGTATTGCGAGTCTCAGGCAAGGTTTAATTAATATATTTTAAAATTTAGTTACTATAAGTTAATAGTAAAAAATCTAAAATATGAATATGTGGGTTACAGGAATTGTTAAGACTATTTGGAATTCCTTTTCTTGTGGCACCAATGGAAGCTGAAGCGCAATGTGCCTTCTTAGATGAAGCTGGTTTAACCCAAGGCACCATAACGGATGACAGCGATATTTGGCTTTTTGGAGGACGCAGAGTGTACAAAAACTTCTTCAATAAAGGAAAATATGTAGAATTCTTTGAAGCAGAAGATATTCATAAGGTTTTTAGTAAGTCTATTTCATTTTGTTATTTATTTATTTTGTACCTCCTTCCATTCCAAATGCAACACTTCATGATCTTTTCTTTACTTATAACATTATTTGTTCAGAACTAGGGCGCGAAAAGCTTGTTCATTTGGCTCTTTTAACCGGCAGCGATTATACAGAAGGTATTGGTATGCGCAAGAATCAAACGGCTTGCACGTATTCAGCTTTACTTCTATGTTAAAGGTATTCAAGGCGTCGGTCCAGTTTGTGCGCTGGAGATTTTAGCAGAGTTCCCTAGTCAGGGTTTGGAAGCATTGGAGCAGTTTCGTGATTGGTATATATATGCTTTCTCGTTTTCTTTTTTGCTTCCTTTTTTTTTATATTCGAACTGTTCAAGATCCAAGTGTGACATATCGTTTTTTTAATTTGCAGGATAAATGGTATCCAGGCGAAGAAAAATGCACCTCCAGAAAACAAGATTCGACAAAAAATAAGGAATCTTCAAGTTAAACCAGGTAAGCTCCATCATATAATATATATAAATTCATGAGACGAAGAATCTTTCGTCCCAGCCTAGTACTTGCTTCTACTTTATCGGTTTCGGTAGCGCAGTACCTGAACCGGTTTTAAGCAGTGGTTTGTGCGTAATTTTGCCACAGATGGCATTTCATCAGGTTCTATCGTTTTTGCCTCAAATTCTTCGGCATTAATCCGTCGAGTTTGTGCGTAATTTTGCCAACAGATGGCATTTCGTCAGGTTCTATCGTTTTTGCCTCAAATTCTTCGGCATTAATCCGTCGGGTTTGTGCGTAATTTTGCCAACAGATGGCATTTGGTAGGTTCTATCGTTGTTTTCGTTTTCGTCTGAAATTGTTTGGCATTAATCCGTTGCCAGTCCTTGGCCATTGTAGTTAATATTAACTTTAAGTTACATCCGAAATGGTTGTAAGTATCAGGATCGAACATTTTCTTGTCTCGATGTCTGTATATTAGATAGGAATTATTATTCGTTTTCAGAAAATAGGATTGAAAATTAGAGCCACTCTTGAGAATCTTACAAACTTGCGATCTGATGGTGAAGATTTTCGTTGGTACCTCAAGGTATATATCTTGATATGTGCCACTTTGATTCTAATATATAAAACAGCTTCATCATCCAAAGCCTTTTGATGTGTTTTTAATTAGGTAAAATGTGGAAGTTGCAATGAGGTGTCAGACAAATGGATTTATATCACTCAAACGGAAGCAAATGAAGTGAAGGGAGGTAGAGGGACAGCAAACATTGTTGTCAAGTGTAAGCTTTGTTCCCGAGAAAATAATATGGGTACTAATATCACATTGTTATGGTGTTTACTAATGTGCTTACATTGTTACTTTTGTCATACTATTATTTTCTCCAGATATAATTCCTGAAAGTATACTGTCTTATGATGATGAAGATCAGGGTAAATTTAAAACCATCGTTAAATTTGATTGTCGTGGTATGGAACCTGCAGATTTTTCGCCTAGAGTACGTTACATAGTTAATTGAATTTAGTAAAAGCTGCGTCAACATCAGGTTCTTTTTTTTTTTTCAGAATGGTTGGGTAGCGGAGGGACTAGAAAGCGGCATGAAATTCAGCGATATCGACTTGTCGGACAAAGAGTGGGTCGAATACGATGAAAAGGCGAAAAATGAAGTCGGCATTTATGATATCGAATATGAGTTTTCTCGCGAAAAATAATATTGTGCGAATGTCGAATGAAATAAATATGCTGCGGCATCCAGTTTTTCTAGATGCAAGCCATTATTGAGTCGTTTACAAGCGCATCGGCGGTGACTAGGTATTAACCACAACATTTCTTTGTGCATTTACCTCTTAGGCTTTCCCAACCGAGCAGTTGTTGATGCATACAAAAATCCAGAAGTAAACGAATCGCTTGGTAGGTTTTCGTGGAATGAACCGGATATGGATGCTTTACGAGATTTCCTAAACGAAAAAATTGGCTGGAATCGAGATAAATTTAACTCAGTGGTGATTCCAGTTCTGGAAAGATTCAAAGACAAACAAGTACAGAATACGTTTTACATTGATAATCATTGAAAAGTTTTCTTTAATCTACGTGTTTCTCACTTTACAGTGTCAGACTAGAATAGATTCATACTTCTCTGTTAAATTTCCACCGAAAGCGGCCACCATCGTAAGCAAAAGAGTGATGAATGCGCTGCGTAAAGCGGATTTTGGTGGGGTGCAAGAAATAGTAGATAACAATACCGATACAAAAAAACTTCCTAAATCTCAAGAAAAACGAGGTATTTACACATTTCAAGTTCTATAGTTACCGCACCAGACTCTTGGGTATTTATTTTTGTTTTGGTTTTTCAAATAGGTAAAACACAGGAAAATCGGCATGCTGTGAGAAACCATAAGCGCTTGGCAGCTACGACGTCGTGCAGTGAGCCAACCGCGTCTGCATCGGGTAACAGCCGTCGAACAGCCGAAGTTATATGGCAAAAAGAAACTGATAAGCAAAAATTGGTAGCCAATAAATTGAAAGCAATCGAGTTGTTTAAGAAATCAAAAGGCCGTAGTAAACGCCCTACTCTTCGACCGACGTCTTCTCCTGCATACTTGTCAGATTCAAATTCAAATTCTTCGTAATTGTGATTTCAATAATATGATTTCCTTTTTCTATTTCTGTTCTGTTCACGACATGTCCTGATTTTTCGTTTTGTTTTTGTAACGTCGGCGTTAGTATTATTGGGTGAAAAGCATTATTGTTCTCTAGCAGAAATAACGGTTACCGTGCAAGTTGGATCATGCATATTCTGAAAAGGCATAAGGTCTTGCGGTGTTCCCGATGTTATAAAAATGGGGGCCGAGTCCTACAAAATATAGCAAGGTCGATCATTAATTATTTATTTAATTATGTAGCCGTTTTTTAAATAAATGAAAACAAGTTCCTGTTAGCGCCCCAACTTTATTTTTGTTTGTTTTTTGCGTTTTTTTTTTCGAAAACTGTGAGGCCCATTGAAAAAAAACTTCATTTCCATGATTACCATTCAATTCTGAATCTAAACCATGCTAAAACGCATGGTTTTTTTAGCCAAATTTGAAGTTTGGCCAAAAATGAAAAAGTGGGAAGCATTCTCACTTTTGTCAAAATTGACCAAAATGGACATCTCTTGGAATTCGATAAAAACTACATAGCACAATCAAAATTAAACGCTGAGTTCCATTATGTTAGTGGTTTTCTCTCTAGACCAGCCGTTTTCAAAATAAACTGAAAAAATGGGAAAAGTCGGGCTTATTTTGTCGATCGGCCGACCAAAAATAAGCCCGACTTTTTTGTTTTTTATTTATAATTTAAAAACTACAAGGCCTATTGAAAAATAAACTAGATGTTAGTGATTGGCATTCAATTCTGCATCGAATTCATGTGTTTTAACCCAAAATTGAAATTTGGACAAAAATGAAAAAGTGGGAAGGCTATAGCCTTCCCACTTTTGTCAAAATCGGTCAAAATGGAAGTGTCGTAGAATTCGATAAAAACCCCATGGCATAGTCAAAATTAAACGCTGAGTTCATTTATGTTAGTGGTTTTCTCTCTAGACCAGCCGTTTTCAAAATATACTGAAAAAATGGCAAAAGTCGGGCTTATTTTGTCGATCGGCCGACCAAAAATAAGCCCGACTTTTTTGTTTTTTATTTATAATTTAAAAACTACAAAGCCTATTGAAAAATAAAATAGATGTTAGTGATTGGCATTCAATTCTGCATCGAATTCATGTGTTTTAATCCAAAATTGAAATTTGGCCAAAAATGAAAAAGTGGGAAGGCTATAGCCTTCCCACTTTTGTCAAAATCGGCCAAAATGGAAATGTCGTAGAATTCGATAAAAACCACAAGGCATAGTCAAAATTAAACGCTGAGTTCATTTATGTTAGTGGTTTTATCGATAAACTAGCCGTTTTCAAAATAACCCAAAAAAAATGCGAACAGTGCTGGCACGATTTTTCATTAGAAAGCCACTGCGTACTGGCGCATTAGTTTTTGCAGTGCATTTCAAAACCGGTTAATCTAGTGAAAAAAAAATAAAATTTTCCCGGAATCAGCATTCAATTTTGAGTATATTCTGTGATTTCCAACCGATTCCAACGAGTGTCAGTTTTTATAGAAAAAATTTTAAGCCCGAGTAATAAATAAACCTGACTTTTCTTATTTTTTTCGTTTTTTACGTTTAATTAAAAAACCATAAAGCCAATTGAAAAACAAGCTTGAATTCCATGATAACCATTCAATTTTGAATCTAAATCATGCATTTTTAAGCCAAATTTGAAATTTGGCCAAAAATGAAAAAGTGCCTTCCCAGTTTTGCTAAAATCGACCATTAACGAAATCTCTTGAAATTGAACAAAAATCACACGGCATAATCAGAATTTATCGCTAATTCTGATTAAGTGATTGGTTTTCTTGTCAAACCAGCCGTTGTCCATATGATAGAAAAAAAGTGCTGTAAAAGCCCCAAATTTTTTTTTGTTTTTTACGTTTAGTTCAAAATCTATAAGGCCAATAAATTTCCTCATAACCAAAATAAGCAACACGTTCGCCAAAAATGTTGCTGGAAAACAGAAAAATATTTAAAATGCTTTAAGTTCTTATTTAACTATTCTCAAATTATATCTACTGCGTGGAAATTTTCCGGACACTTTTCTTGACAGACACTGTTCTGAGTAATTTAGGTTTGGGGTTCCAACCCCAAAATAAATTTTAAAAAATATTGCAGCAGTTGAAGTTGACGGAATGAATAATTTGTTTAAAAATGTTATCAATATATATTCATCTTCAAACGGAACTATGTTCAAATGGAAACAACCCGATCACGGCTAATCGGCTCTAACGCTTTTAGTAACGACGATGATACACATGTCCAAAGTCTTGAAATTTTTAACTGCAATTTATTAATCTTTTTGGATCAAGAATAAAAAAAGATGTCTTGCAATGCAACATGTTCAAAATGGGCGGAAAGCTGTGGGGTATTTAAGCGGAATTGCTCTACCAAAGCACTCTTCACAATGCGACCACTTAAGAGCAGCAAATAATTCAATCATTTTCTCATCAACTTCACGAGTTGGTTTTTCTTCTAGTTGCTTGTAAACCCAACGTAAGGCTTTTCCGTAATGTTTTTGCACTAGCGCAGCGTGAATTGAGAATTTGATAACCTAGAGTCATAATTTGAGACGCCCGTATTTATGAAATGCAGTTAATTTTAAGCGAAATTTTGGTATTTACTACCTTTAGATCTGATGGGTCAACAAACTTGGCAACGTCATTAAAGATATTTTTTATATCTTCAAGAATAGTTGACGACTTTTCCACGTTTTCTTCAATTTGGTACATTTCACACAAGGCAAGACCTTTCTTACATAAAGCCTCCAACAAGTAAGTTTTATTTTTATCCATGCGGCTGCAGAAAAGAAAAATTAGTGTGAATAGCTCTGAAAAATTACTTACCTTAACTTAACTAACCTAATTACTTTACTACCTAACCTAACCTAACTACTTACCTTAACTACTTAACTTTATACCTTTTGATTTTAGTTGCGTCTTTTCTACTATCTGATTTCAAGCCATAGAATTCGAGTAGCTCTGACATATTGATCTTCTTTAGAGCAAGATCCGCAGTTTCCACGATAGCCTTCAGGTTTCGTTCCTTCTCGGACTCCAGGGCTTGCAAGCGCGCTATGTAAATAGGAATATGTTCCGGGAAATCAGCTTTCAATTCTTCATACATTTCTGCACTGGTGGCTCCTGAATCGGCTGTGAAAAAAGAAAACATTAGTATGTTCATTTAGCTGAGTCAAACAGTGCTTAACTACCAAGTTTAGTAAGCCACGTAATTTTGAGATCTCGGAGGGATTCAATCATTTCCTCTTTTGCATTTTTCCGTTTTTCACCATCCTTTTCGGTTTTATTTCCATTCGTTGTCTTAGGAGGCTCAACAAGTGTATAATCGAAAGGATACGTCCCCTAAAAATTTGCCAAGAAAGAGTGTGAATGAAGTGAAAATCTATTTTGGCTGTAAAGTTTTTCAATTAAGACAGAAACGCAAGTTGGCAACTGGAATAGAGAATTGATGTATGGGGAGAAAAAAATATATAAATACAATTAAGAAATTACCACTTTTTTCCCTTGTTCATCTTTGCAGTACGAAATAGTCCCTGAAAAGTACTGGCCAACGCCAACTGTTTTGGTACACCTTTGAAATGGGAAAATACACGTAACTCAATATTTAGCTTTTTTCCTCCAGAATAACTCACTTGTCCGAGCTCAATGGTGAGATGTAAATAGGGACTGTGGTCCCTTTATGGATGGTAGCAGATGTCAGCTTCTTTCCTTGAATCAATGCTTGGTTATGCGTGCCATATATGTCCAATGTTATTGGCGATGCTAATTTCTGACCAATCAATACAGGCATATCCTGAAAAGCACCAAATTAATTTGAAATTGTCTGCAAAGCGATTCATTGATACATACTTGAAGTTTCTCAAGAAACTCCTTCTTTTCGTGACGGACATGAAGTCTTAGTGTGTAGTCGCCTTTTTCCAGTTTGGCAGTGTACTTAAGTAAACAGATTAAAAAAAAGTTCGATTAAGATGTAAGTAAAAAAAAAAAAAAAGAAGCTTTTGACTAAGTATTATAAGCAAACACACGTTGCCAGGATAAGCGTCGCCTGCGCTTATGTACTGCTTGTTTGAATCAAATATCATCCAGAGTTGGGATTCAAATTCGGATTCGTATAGTGTGTCACTCAGCAGAGAGCTAAAGGATACAAGGATGACATAATTGAACTAATAATTCAGCACGATAACTATACCAGTTAGGAACGACTTCGGTTGCTTTTGCAATATTAAAACCGTAGGTCAATTGTAATTCATAGATTTGCCTTCCAGGGAAAATGATATCGCGACAGCCAAGAGGTACAATTTTGAACTCTGTTGGTCTGTTGAAAAAAGAAAAATGTGAATCTCCATCCATTCAAAACAAAAGAAAAGGGCTAGTATGTGGACATTTACCTAAACGGTTGTACTTGGTGCTTCAGAGTAACAACAGGAGCGATTTCTTCAGTAGCTAAACTAGCTTTAAGATCTAATCTCAAAATTCCTTGTCCAGCGTGCATCGATACAGCACAACCTTTGTCACTGGTGACCCCACGGAAAGCGACTGAATAGGAGATCTGAACTGTCCCCAGACTAGCCCACCATTTTGTCATACACAGTTCCATGACTCGTCCTCCCTGAGGGATCACAAATTATTAAAATTCTTTTTATTGTAAATAATACTTGACACATTCTTACTTTTACGGCAAACGCTAAGGGAGTGTTGGGATGTTCGTGCAAATCTATCAACTTATAAAATTCCATTCCAGCTTTGCAATTCAGCTCGGGCATGAGTTGAACAGCGTGCACTATAAACCTTGCATTGTTTGCTTCTGCCTCTAAGTTCTCAAGATTAATGGTGAGAACTGTTACAAAGATAAATGATTTCACTAGTTTTTCGTCACACATTTAATAGCATTTTTGCCTTACCCGCCCAAGAGGCACCTTCTGGAACGTTGACGAAACGGCGTTGAATATCGCCAGGCGTAAAATGTTGTTTGAGGTATGAAACTTCATTGCGAACAGTTTCTGGTTTGACTATTGTGACGGGCACTTCAAATACAGCGCCTTTTTCAGGACAAACTGAGTCGTACGCCTTGATACTAAAGCCAAAATAGTAATTCAACTATTAAGATTTGCAGCGTTCGAAGAAGAATCTTACCTAGTGTAATGAACTCCGGGTGCTAATCCTGTGGGATCTACTTTGACAGAGAAACCCCGTACCATGTACATCAGATCGAAGTGTTTGGGTATTTGAACCCAGGACGCACTACACGCCAGAGACAGTTGGATGTTGAACTTAATTTTGGAATCGGCGTCACGTTCATCACAGTTGAGATAAAAGGGCTCAACTGATATGGAAAACTCTTTTGGTTTCGATGTGAGCATGTCTCTCATGTAGATTCCTTTCATTGCTGGGCCCGAATTGCCTATGGTTACATGAAAGCGAACGTCCCGCTCCTGTTGGTTATGATAGGCTACGAGGTGATCAAAAGCACGATCCACTTGGATCAGTCCATGGCCCTGAGCAAATACTTCGACACCCTCTAGGCAGACCGCAGTCTGTTCCAAAGCTCGCTTGATACTGAATGGAGAAAAAGGTACTCTCCTGGCTTTCAATCCAGAAATCAGTAGAGCTATTAGAAAAAAGAAAGAGATTATAGATCCTGCTTGTCAGCCGCCACAAAATCACGAAAATACCAACAACTCCCGTGACGTGAGGTGCTGCCATGGAAGTGCCGTTCATCAGTTGAGAGCCTCTCAACATAAAGTTAGGAACCGACGTGATAGCACCACCCGGGGCGCATATAGAAATGCCCATACTTCCATCCATGCACGGACCTATAATAGACGTACCAAAATCTTGATTAAGGAGTGCTTAATCGGGAATTTGTTTAAATAAACCTCGTGATGACCAAGTATAAGGCATACCCGGCAACTTCTCTCGTAAAGAATACTCTGCTGCCATCATTTCAGGACTGACGTAGGCTCCAACTCCTAAAATCACACAAACCATAACGACACTAAAATTAAGAAGATGGCAACAAGGTTTACCAATCAAGCTGGTGGTGGAAATAGCTGGGGGTGTCCCTACAGTTGACAAGGCTGGGCCATGGTTGCTTCCGGAAACAACCCATACTATTCCATGCTTACTGACGACGTCTGACATAAGCTCGCCTAGTCGACTGCACGAGCAAAATAAGGTAATAATTTTTGTTTTGTTTTTATTTATTTATGTGTTTGTATACCCTGAATGAGCCCAATGAGCATGTTCGCCATAGCTCATATTGATTACATCCACCTTATAGTGCGTCTGTTCAATTACTCTATTCATAGCACGCACTAATGATGTTCCAGTCTCCATGGACCCCAGTCGATTGTCACCGATTGCAATGGATACAATTTGGGCACCAGGGGCCAGGCCATTCTTCTCCGGCTCGTCCGGAAAATAAGCAGACGCTATCGAGGCTACATGAGTTCCATGGCTAGCTGTACAAAAGAACAAACAATAAATTTTAAAAAGTGCCAATCGTACAAGATGCTAAGTAAGTTGAAAAACCTACAACACATGGAGACGATTTCCAGTATGTTCTCCTCTGGATAAACGTTGATAGAGTAGGACAGCTGGTCTTCCTCTGATAGGGTGCCTACATCAAATGTTTCTCGATAAATGCCCATTAGTTTACATTCTGATAATCTGCCGGAATATGATGTATCCAGGCACGCTCTAAATCAGAAATATATTATCCATATATTCAAAATTGTATTAATATTGGCTTATATACCTCCATTGCTGGCCATCATTGAAAACAACACAGTCAAAGCATGGACCTAGATTGCTAAATTTCTTTTCCAAAGTGTTTAACATTTCAATCTGCATTTCATAATCTTCTTTGGTGGCTTTCTCTGACCCTGAAGGGTCTGGATTTGCTAACTCAAATGCTTGGAGTTTCTTGGTTGTCTCTGCAAGTGTTTTTTTGTGCAATGGATCCCACTTGTTTTCTTTGAAATCTTTAAGCATTCTTTCCCTGAGCGCTGTTGGATAAAGCTGATAAAGACTTTTGCAACCTATATGACACAAAAAAGAGTGTAATAAAAAAAACATTGAAAATCACAACCACTTGGAACATACCAATCCGATATTCCCCACTCGGATTTTTCCAGGAATCTGGAATCTGAAGGAAAAAAAATGTAATTTGCAGAATAACTTAATGCATGTGAGACCTAGAATCTTCCTACCTTTAATGATCTTCCACTAAGACCCGTAATAACACCATTTTTAACTTCGGCTGGAACCAGTGCAACATCACCAGATCCCGTTCCATCAAAACAATCAATAATTTTTGGTTTTCCATCACTTGTAACCTAGTTTATGAGAAGATGGTAAACGATATGGAACCCCATCGGTAAAATTTTCTAAATTTACTTGTAGACCAGGTGCTCTGGGATCCACGCCGGAATCAAATATTGCAATGACAGTTCCCTGACCATTGTAAGACGGAAACTTGTTCAGGTAAGAAATGGCTCCTGTCTCTTTTTTGGGCAAAAGGTCATCCCGAGGAAACGAGGTATCATAGGATGTCATAGCTTGCCCCAAATTACGATAGCAATGAGAAAAAAAAGGTGAGAAGAAAACAATTTGGCGAACCACAGTCAATCTATAAGCAGCCAGCATCAACTTTACAGCCCAGCAGACTACTAAGAAATTTCAAGCAGTCATCAAGCAGCGTTGCCAATGATCAGAATGTAAATTTCAATTTTGAGATTTTTGATTTTTAAGCTGAGTCAAGTTTATAGAACCAAGTAGAGTTATAGAACAGTTAAATTCACATAGGCTACAGAAGTAGCCAGGTTAACAGAAGAAAAGAACATAGATCAATAGCGAAACTGCATTCGATAAACACGAGGGCGTCAAATAAGGTTTTTTAAAACCTTAGTCAGCATTACAGGTATTTTCGTAAAATAGAACGTTTACATTTTGCCATTTTCGTACTCCTTTTTTAAAATAGAATATTTTGCGTGTCTTTCTGATTCTCATTTCGGCGGCACCCAACCATAATATGGTTTTCCGAGTCGATTAGTGCTCGAACTGTGAAACTGGCAGATCACAAGCAGTAAATTAAATGTGATATCCAACGGCAACCTTTGGCAACACAGTCTAGGAATATTTTTGCTTTTCTTTAAATTTTTCGTACAGGAATTCAAGAAATATTTCAGTTACTGTACCTAAAATTTTTCGACATGATTCCAACTTACCCGTCAATAGTATGCTCAAAACCTTTCATTATTGACAAGAACTCATAATAGGGTGTCCTGAGATTTCTCATAAAGAATTATAACGACGAACGCTTCCCGAACAGCTGCAAGAAATTAAGAAGTTTATTATTTTGATTCGACGACAATCTGGGACATGTGTTCTGCATGTTATTTGATACCGGAACTGATGCAGATGCTACTTCAACAGAAACTTTGCATCTGTTCTTGGTCAATAACAGAGGTCTGTTGCGTCTGTAATTTTTCCCGAATTTAAGCAAGTTGCTTGAAACACAGGTTACGTCAGTTGTACTGTAGATTCATCATTCGTGCAAAGCCGTCCGTGCAAGCCTAACAGTAATCACATTTGATGAGCTTATGCACTCGTCAAACTATAATGTCATTATCTTTTTATTTGCTTGATTTATACGGTTTCTTTTGCGACGCGGTCATTTTGGGCCACACAGCCAATTACAGACCGAGTTGCTCAAGGTCGAATTACATAATCTAAAATTTGTAGCCTAGGGAACCATAACTTCCAATGCTGTCAAGAGAAATCACTCCAGTCTCAAAGTACGGGTCAAGTTGGATGCTGATCACTTAGAGAT
The DNA here is from genome assembly GCF_022539665.2 of Daphnia carinata. Classification (NCBI taxonomy): domain Eukaryota; kingdom Metazoa; phylum Arthropoda; class Branchiopoda; order Diplostraca; family Daphniidae; genus Daphnia; species Daphnia carinata. The sequence continues at coordinate 7,145,586 of NC_081337.1, forward strand.
GCTTAACGTGATCTCCATTCTTACCATTGGTTTTGTTTTGCTAGTGATGGTGAGCCTCTTACGACGAAAGAAAGTTAACAATTACCATTTACCACCTGGGCCAAAGCGAAATCTTATCTTTGGTAATCTGATGGATTTAATTTACTCTTCAGTGATTACTGGTGAACCATCGATCCTCAAGTTTGCCAAATGGTCTTTTCAGGTAACGTCCTTCACTTTAGTGGTTACTTCGTCACACTTTGGGCTGTATTCTCTATGTCGAAAGAACAAAATGCGATTGGCGTGCATAGAACGTGACAGTCCGATAAAACAAATAGCTCGTATCTAATGTTTTACCTGATCAGCTGGTCATTGCCACTGCACGTGCAAAATAGACACAGTAAATATGCTGCTTAAAATCGATACAGATAAAATGGCTGTCTATAACTTTTTACAAGATAATTTTGTTTTGACTAAACCCTCTACCGATGTAATCGATAAATAACGTTGTTTCCTTTTCGAATTTATTAGTACGGACCAATATGCTACTTGCGATTTTTCAGACAACGTGTCGTTGTCATTTCAGATGCTCGAGTAGCTCAACAATTATGCATTGGGCAATCAGATAAGTTCAGTACTCGGCCACCAGGATTGTTTTTGTCCCGAGTATTAAAGGGCAAAGGTATGTTGGTTCTTCAATCTATACTTACTAACCGGTTATCAATCAGATAGCGAATGTATTTGATCTACACAGGCATCGTGTTTAATGACGGACCATCGTGGAAAGAACATCGTAATTTTATCACACACGAATTTCGAAAGTTTGGATTTGGAAACCAATCAATCGAGCAAAAAATTCAATACGTGGTTGACGAATACCTTCATCAGCTTAGCGTAAATTGAATTGTTCTATTAATAACATAAAGAAATACTTTAACGATGTTTGGGAATTCAGAAAACCAATGGCAGGGCGCACGATCCGCATGCGAATATCGCAACAGCCATTTATAACGTGATCTGGACGACCATTAGCGGAGAAAAATTCAATTGGGACGATCCATTTCTGCATAAAATAATTGCCAATCTGGAAACTAATCTACAAGCTGTCGAACTTACAGGACCCCACAACTACGTAACTCTTCTCAGGTATTCAGAACATTCTAATCACATTATTCGTCTCTAATCTCTTGAAACAATTGGAATAGCATTTGGCATTTGATTTGGCACAATGCGTTCCGATTGCTGTGCATCGTTACGAAGAGAATGTTTTACTTCAAAGAATTAATTTGCAAGTACAAAAAGCATCGGAAAGAAACTACAACTTCGGACGTGGACGAATCAATGATGTACGACTACTTGGTTAAGATGCAAGGATCGAAAACTAATGGCCGATTGACCCATTTTTCCGGTACATTTTTTAACACTCACCCTCAATCATCACAGGGTATTTATCTTTTTTGTTTTCAATCCAACAGAATCGCAATTACTCTGGCTCGTATCGGATCTATTTATTGCTGGTGGTGAGACAACTGTTACCAGTTTTCGCTGGGTCTTACTTTGTTTAGCGAAATTTCCAGAAGTCCAGCAGCGTTTGCGACACGAAATTATAGAGAACTTTGGTCTTGAATCATCGCCATCGTAATTCAGTTTCATTTTTGCTTCTAGGTTTTTATTTATTTTGATTTAATTCATCCTTTAGTGACGTCTATGTACTCGCTTGAATAATGCAGATACTCACAGCGAACGCAGTTACCTTACTTGGAGGCATTTATTCATGAGACGCTCCGATTTAGCTGTTCGGTTCCGGGCATGTGGCGCAATACGACGCACGATGCAAAATACGAGGTAATTTCTGCATCATTCATCATATTGACGGGCAATTGACGCGAATGGACTGACGGCAATATATTTCTTCCTTTGTTTTTTAACTGCAGAATTACGATATACCAAAGAAGACGTGGGTCCTACTCCACTTTTGGGCGATGAGTAACAACACGGCCCTTTGGAATGATGTCCAGGAATTCAGGCCAGAAAGATTTTTGAATAACGATGGAACGTTTTGCAAAAACGAAAATTTCCTCGCCTTTTCTGCGGGTAACATTTTTTTTTTTAGTTTCGAAATTTGGCTTCTTTACTTTCTTTACATTAAGGATGTTTATTTGTCTTCAGGTAAGAGACAATGCCCAGGTGAATCTCTGGCAAAGACGGAACTGTTCCTCTTCACTGTTGGTGTCTTACAAAAGTTCAGAGTGGCACTGCCAGCTGGCCAAGAAATTGACGTACACGCTGGGCAATTTGGGGTCACCTACACTCCACCCCATCACCATCTCCAGTTTATTCCTCTTGAAGTGTAGTAAGAATCATTTTGGAAAACGATAGAAACACTGTTGGTGGATTTCACCCCCCCCCTCTAAATTCTATTCCTATTTATCTGAAAATGAATAAAACTGATCAATTAAATGAACTAAATCACTGAAATGATAAAGAAAAACACCAAACAACAAACGGATTTCTTTTCTTTTCTCTGTTTCTCTCGACTCTCGAATCAAATGTCAAACTGTACACCACAAATGACAGGGATAAAAACACGTACACTTCACAGACACACAAAGACATTCACTGACACGCATTACACACACACACAGCACATGCACTTTTGTGTTTTTATTTTGAGTAAACAGGGGTCGCAATAATGACGCCTCGATCGTCCATCAAAGTATGTATACACACTCGGTACACACAACGTTGACAAATTGGTTTTGCTCTTTGACATTTTTCTTTCTTTACAACACGTCATATAACATCGGACGAGGCAGCGGCATAAAGAGTCAAGAAGGCAGATTTCATTCATATTAAGACAAATGCGATATTTAAAAACAAACCAAAACAAATCGACAGAAAAATAAAAACAATTGAGCAGGAGTGTAGAGAAAATCCAGGATTTCAGACCAATGAAAAAAAGTTGTCAAGTAATAATTATAAATCATTAAAAAATAGCACGGTAATACTCTCGGTTGTCACAACAGCGCGGCGCTTGGCATGACGATTGGCGGGGGGGAGGGTTGAAATTTCACGAATAAAAAATTAAAAAAAAAAAAAAAAAAAAAAACTTGGAAATTTTCAATTGGTTGTGTTGGTTATTTGTTGTTGTTGTATATAAACCGAAAGGAATTCGGTGGCAGCCATGGAAAGGGAGGACAACGATTCGACGAGTCTCATAATTTATATATATCTTATTTATAGTTCTTTTGTTTTGTTTTCTTTTCTTTCTTGTTGTTGTCTTTAAAAAAATACCAAAAAAACAAAACATGAAAAAAAAAAAAAAGGCGGAGTGAATTTGGAGGGATCGTCAACATCAATTTAAAAAATGAAAAGATCCATCAGAGTTCATTGGATGGATTGGCGTTCCGTCGGATGAGGTAATCGCTCGGTGGATAATATAATCCTTCTTCTTTGCTTTTCCTTTAAAAAAAAAAAAAAGAGGAGGGCTTTAAAAAAAAAAAAAGAAAAGAGGGAGGCTATTATGCTTCAACTCGCGATGCTCGTTTCACGCACGCTTTTCACGACACAAACTTAGCGAGAGACGTAACGGGACTCGCGGCACTTGTCCCATCTCTAATAGTCAGAACCATTTTATAATTGTTATTATTTTTTAAGGTTTTTCTTCTTCTTCTTCTTCTTCTTTTCTTTGTTCCTTAACCTGAGTTTTTCAACTTCATTGGAGGCAAATACAACAACTGGCGTCAATGGCTGAAGAACATTTTCGGATAAAACGAAACTGTAAAAATAGACAATTTGAACCACAAAAAAAAAAAAAATAATAATAAAAGAAAGGAGCGTGACATGAAAATAGAGACTCACGATGATGGACGACAAGGTTGTGGACAATCAAAGAAAACAAAAAAGAATTGGCATTATTAAATAGATACAGATCTGTTGAGTCATTTTTTTTTTGTCTTGTTTTTCTTTTTATATACTGTACAGGAAACACTGGCTGGCCCGTGCGCGTTCATTGGACGCTATCCAATTCATTTTTGTTTTTGTTTGTTTTTTTTCTCTCTTTTGTTTAGTTTTCTTTTTTTTTTTTTTTTTTTTTTTTTCAATGGAAGTGTGTGTGTGTGTTTTTCCACTGCTGTACAATAAAGAGACGAGAAAAAGGATTGGGGCAAATGATTTGTTGTTATCAAATGTCCGTCTGTTGCCCAATCCAATTCTTGTGTTCTCTTTCAGAATAATAAAAAGGAAACTATTGGCCGCCGTCTCGTCGCCGTCGGTGCTTGTAATAAGACGGCTCCATCGAACTGTGCGAGATGGGAGCGTGGACTTCCACCTTGACTTTGGCCGTAGCCGTCACTTTGGTGGTGAAATGTTGGCGGCCGTGAGTCGTCGTGACGGACAACGGCGGTGACGAGCCGCTGCTGTTGCTACTACTGCTGCTGCTGCTACTACTACTGCTGGAATTGCAGTCACTACCACTGGAAGAGTTACAGCTGCCGTTCCCATTGCAAGTTGTCGTCTCGACCACCACTTCGGGTTGGACGACAATTTCGTGAGACGATGTCCACGAAGGTGGCTCTTCGGTGATGGTGGTTAGCGACAAGTCTGAACCGCGCAACCGGCGCGGAACATACGTCACTGACGGATTGTTGTTGTTGTTATTGTTATTATTGCTACTGCTACCGTTTTCGGACTGGGAGCGGAAACCGGCTCCACTCGAGTCGCCGCGTCTGGAACAGCGTTCCATGCAAGGAGACGGCATCGGTGTAGGAGTGGCTATCCGATCTTCTCCATTGGCTGGAATGACCTTTTAATTTCAACATCAAACAGAAGAAAATGATGAGCATCCAATGCGCAAAGAAATCAATTAGCGAAATGAAATTACCTCTGCTGGAGGGCCGACAAGGGAGAGCAGGATGGGCAAAAAGAAGAGTCCGTTGACGAGACCGAGGAGCACCAAGGCGGAAAGGACGTAGAAGAAGTATTTGACGATGAAATCGAAATCGGAAAAGGCCAACATGACGATGCTGAGCAACGTTGAGATGGCGCCGTGAACAACTGGTGCCATCATCAGTTCGAGGGACATTTGAGTCCGTCTGTTGCGTCCGCCAATGCTCGTAACGAAGCCGACCAGAATGTGGATGGTGAAGTCGACTCCGACACCGACGGCCATGATGAGAATGACGGCCGGAGCGGCGCTCAACTTGACACCGAGCAAGCCCAGCACGCCAAACAGTTCCAGAACCATAGAGGCCAGTACGAAAACGGCGACCGTGGCGGCCCAGATGCTCATGAGCGAGACGCAGAGTACGAGGAAGATGGCGACGAGGACGCAAGCCAAGGCGAGGAAGAGGAAGAAACGCAGTTTGAGATACTGCTCCCAAAATGTGAAGGGGATGCCTGCCGGGAAGTTTGGCAATCCTCTGTCTTCGAATTTCTTGCAGATTCCTCGAACCTGTTCGATCATGTCGGTGATGTCTTCGGTCGACCCGAGGTTGTTGAGGTAGAACGGCAGCTGAGCGTAGATGATGGGCGGCGATTTGGGTATCTTGAGCTCGACGTCAGCGGCGTTGTGATACCACTGGCGCGGTTCAGGCCTCAAGGACGTCTGCGACGCACTGTAAGCCAAGGCATCGTTGGTGACCCAGGCAGTCAAGTAATTGTAGAAAGCTTTGGGGTTGATGATTCCGTCGCCATCGACCAGCCGAACTTGACCGACTAGCGACTTGTCAATAGGATTGTCGACATGACCCGTCTGAACCAGCAACTTGTAGGCGAGAATGGCGTCTTCGGAAGCGTTGGAGAACCAGCGCTCTTGATTGATGCAGCCGGCCGCTTGGTCGCGATCGAAAGCTCTTTGGAGTCCGATAAGCCAGTCGCGGAAGAGGCTGAGCCAGAACTCGGGCAGGCCGCCATCATCGTTCTTGATGATGGTCGAGACCCTCGTGAAAGCGTCGTGGTACTCGTAGAGCAAACGCTGATTGTTGGGGTACTCGAAATTGCCCTGGGTCACGGCGAACATGTTGTAGAAGCCAAAGTATTTGTCGTGAGCGGCCAAAAAGCCGTACTCGGACGTCTGGTGCGGCACAATGTCGGTCAAATTGAGTCCGTTCTTGACCTTGCTCATACCCCAAACGCTGGCCGCCAACAGAACGATGAAGGCGACCATGCCCAGCACCTTGACGGGCGTTTTGAGCAGCAGACGACCGTAGGAGTGGCGAGCGAATTTGGACAAGGTCCAAGTCTGACACTCGACAGTCTGGGTGGGCGGAGCGCAGTGGATCAGCGGATCCAAGGCCGGGTCCGTCTCGCCATCGGCAGCTTCGACATTGCCCTGCTGGACGGTTGAGCTGATGGTGACGGGCGCTTTCTTGGTCAACGTCGGCGTCGAACAGCCGGGCGCCGCTTTGCCGCATCGGTCCATCTTCTTCAATTCGACAGGGATGGCCGGCTGGACGGACATGATTTTCGGCGCGTCCGCATCGCATTCAGAAGAGCCGATCGAAACGACGCCGGCCAAGCAGCAGAGTAAATCGACACGATTGGCTACTCTCCGCTTCATGTCGAGGCTCATAATGGCCGGGAAGACCAGCAACAAAGTAGCCAGGTTGAAGAGGACCAGAATGCCGGCCTGAAGAGAGAAGGCTCTTAGAGCCGGGATGGGAATAATAGCGGCGGCGAAGAAAGCGCAGGCGTTGCTGACGGAGCTGAGTAAAATGCTGACGCCCGACCGCTTCAGAATCTCGCCCGTGTGGTCGTCGTGGCGCCGGTACTGCTGGTCCCAGCTCTGGGCGTAAGTGTGCGTCAGCAGAAACATGTTGTCGACGCCCAGTCCCAAGGCCAAGAACGGCACAATTTGGGTGGTGGAAGCGTTGAAAACGATGCCGATCAGGGCGCAAAAACCCAGGCCGGCCGCCACCGTGATGGCTACTAGAAGCACGCCGGCGATGCCCAGCCCAGACTGCGACCTCACCGGGTTGGCCCAGTTGACGAGCGACACTCCGGCGTAGACCAGCATCAAGATGTAGCCGACGGCGACGCGGACAATGCTCAATTCAGAGAACTCCGTCATGATGCTAGCCAAGCTGGCCGACGAGAAGGGATGGATCTTGTAGTTCTTGGTCTCGTTGGAGGAGGCGGCATGTCGGAGGACCTCCTGTTTCGATGCCAACGGAAAATCGATTTTTTAAATAAGAAATGAAAATAAAGGGAGAATGGAGGCCTATGACGCATGTCAAAGGCCGGCCCGCTCAGGTAAAAAGAAGGGGCTCAAATGACAGTGAAAACACCCACCTGAGTGAACTTTCTCTGCCAGGCGTGTAGAATGTCGGCGGCCTTCTCTTGGCTCCATTCCAAGTTATGGACCCGATAGGTCTGCGACCAATACTCGTACATCTCTTTCTCGCCCATCAGCTGCAGGATCGACTGCAAGGCTTCCGCCCTACAAATGTTTCAAATACCAAATGAATTTCTTTTCTTTTTTTTTTTTTGGGGATTTTTTTTCTGATGAGTGGAGGGCGGACTTACTTGACAATGTGTCCTGTTTTGTTCTTCTTGGTGCCGCCGACGACCAGATCTTCAGGCCAGTGCATGAACTTTGTGGCGAAGCCGTAGCAGCCGCCCGTCAACTCGGCGCCAATGTCAGGGCTCTGAAAGAGAACCAAAAGGAAAATACGATTCAACATATTTTTCTTCTAGGCTTTATAAAGGCTATTTTCTTCTGGTCTGATAAATCTCAATTAGTCCCTGTCTCTTATTTATTTATTTTATTTTTTTTTTTTTTACCTGTGTGAGATTCTTGTTGGGCGCGGACAAGGGACACTCGGGGTCTGTGGGGTCCAGGCATGGCTTCTCTTGATAGGCGCTGCTGATTCCGGCCTGAAACACAAATACAATTGCAATCAATACAAATGGCATTTTTTTTTTTTTTTTTTTTTTTTTGCCGACGGAAAGTGGAACAAACAAAAGAATCGAAATTTTGTTGTACAAAAAAAAAAAAAATTATTGTTTCGTTTACCCTTTTCATGAAGTCATCCAGCGTGTCGAAGGGAAAGTTGAAGTTGAAGGACTTCATCGACTCGAGCAACCGTTGCGGGTGCAAATTGCTCCACCGAATCCCCGATCCGAGCATCCTGTCGAAATCGATACACCCAAAAAATTCCATTAATAGACTACCGTCTTTTTTTTTTTTTTTTTCAAAAATTATTTGATTTCATTTAAAAAAAATAAAATAAATGCATCGGCTTGTTTCATATCAAATCACCCGACAATCCCCAATCCCCCCTAGTTTCCTCCGAGAGGGTCACGCCGGGCTTGTCATCCGATACAATCCCAGCTGGAACACACATTCCAGCATCTATCTTAGAAAAAAAAAGAATGCCCATTATCGTTGGAACTTCTTCTTTAAGATGCGCAGCTGTTGCCTGTGCGTGGTGGTGTGTGATATCAGCCACCGAATGGGGGCAAGAAGGCGGAGAAGAAGAAAAACAAAACAAAAACAAAAAAAAAAAAACGAATAGATCCAACATCTATAAATATCGCGCAGGAGTCGGGAGAGAATGTCAAGACAGCGACTTTGTGATAGCCGAAAAAAAAAAAAAAAAGCCAAGAGAAAAGAAAATGAAAAAATTATAAGAGTGTAGTGTTGGCGGGTGGTCTCCTGGAAAAGGACACGAAGAGAGAGAAAGAACCACTTTGGAACTTGTCCATTCATGCATGTCACCCCACTCTCTATGTGTCCGTCGACGATGCCAGTTTTCCTTTTTATCCCGAAAAAGGTAAATTAAAAAAAAAAAACGCATAAGAAAACAACTTTTGGAACGTTTTCGCCCACATGATGGTCGTTTCGTGCTACTGTTTGATATTCATTCCTTACTTTTTTTATTTATTTATTTAAAGGATATATTTTTTTTTTGCGCTTTCTTTTGATAATGAAACGAACATTCTTTTGCCGAATAAAATTCTTTCCAAAAAAAAAAAAAAAAAGAGATGACGATGCGAAAAATACTTACGGGACGGTGACGGGTAGATCGGGTCCAAGCAACTTGGAGCCCTCCCAGAAGCAGTCGAGCGGCGTGATGATGGCGCACGGGAAAATGTTTTCAAAAATCTGCAAATTCACCAAATTGATTAGATTTTTGTCAATGATATGCACACACCGTCGAGGTCGAAATTGTTTTGTTTTTAGAATCAAGTCTACATACTTGATCGATGTACTGGATATCGAAACTGGGAAAACTGGGCGAATAGCACAAATCTTTTAATCTCCACGTTCTATTTTTAAAAAAAAAAAAGAAAAATCTATTAATATGAAAATTTGCCACAAAACGTGTGCAATAAAAAGTTCGCAGTTTATTACACAAAAAAAAAAAAAAATCCCCCCCCCAAAAAAAAACAAATGCCGCCATAGCGGGTTAGGTAACCGTCCGGGCTGCAAAGTCACTAAGCAAACACACAACACGCCGTGTATTCATGTTGGAATGTCCCCCTTTAAATAAAAGGAAAAAAAAAAAAAAAAAAAAACATTTTCTTTTTCTTCTTAAACTTTTCAACGAGTTTCTTGATCTCCCCCCACACAGACCAGAAAAAAAAAAAAAATCAGAGAGAGAGAGAGAGCTGGATGAATGGCCCAGCTAAACCGAAACGCGCCCGCCCGCGCTGTCTTACTCGTTCTTTGCGTCCAAGGCCCCCGTTGGCATACTCTTCACCATATATAGCGTTGCGTTGCATGAGGAGAGCGAGCCCCCTTATATATACATATCAGCTGGACGAGATCTTTTTCGACAACAAAAGAGAGCGGGCATGGAACGGACCACCATCATACACAGGCTGCAGGGGAGGAAGAAAACAAAACAAAAAAAAAAGTGAAGATGCTTGTCTTGGTGTTTATTCATTCGCTTCATGCTTATTATGCTTGTCCGTCCAGCGTCTGCCAGAAGGCAAACAAAAAAAAAAAAAAAAAAAAAAACATCTTTTTTTTTTTTTTCAAAGCGCTTCTCCGATATCATATCAGCGGATACTTTGTTAACCGGACCGCCTTCTCTCTCTCTCTCTCTTTCATTCTTTTGCTTAACAAAAACACGTAAAGAATGACTCAAAAAAAAAAAAAAAAAAAACTTTGTATGTCTCGCTATAATCTCAAATCGTCTTGATTGTGCGCGTGTGGGTGTAACGACCGGTTTTTTTTTTGTATCAAATTTCTTTTAGGCGGTCGAATTGGGTGAAAGCCGTCAAGAAAAATGAAGCGTTTGAAAAAAAAAAAAGGGCCGTGTGCGCGAGATCACTTTATTAGAAGACTATTAAAGAAAGAGCTGAACGAAGAAGAGAGTTCGGGAAATAAAAACATCTCCAGTTGGACAGTTCCAGCTGTTTTCGTATTCAGCAAACACACACACAGAGTCCGCCTTTTTCAAACTGTGCTGTTGCTGCTGCGGCGGCGACTGGCTGGGTCATTAGGCGCCGGCCCTAAAAAGGGTTCTCTCTCACTCTCTCTCTTTTTCTTGTGCGTGTGGCTGGACTTTTTTTTTTTTTTTTCAAACTCGTGTAGATATATATATATATATATATAAATATGTACAGCTGCGCCCTTCTTTTTTTTCTGTCTTCCTTTCTCTCCATTTTCACGTTAGCTCCTTGGAACACCTGCATCGGGCCTCGCTCTCTTTTTCAAACAAAAACAAGCCGACTTTTTTTTTTTTTTTTTCTTCCCCCCTTTTTTTTTCTATCATCTTATAAAAAAAAAAAAAAAAGGTCGTTTCTATAGGGCTCCTCTATATACTAGATCGGTGCACAAGTCCCATGGAATTCCATGGCGACATTTCACCGCGCTCAAGAGGGGGGTCCCTTCCGCGTCCGTTTCTTTTTTATGATTTGATTTTTGTTTTCTTTAAATTTTCTTTCTTTGGTGTGTGTCCACTTGATTTTTCTTGTGCTCGTTCACTGAATTCCGATACTGTTCGAGACCATTGATTTTTCTCACGGCCCTTGTTTTGTTTTTTTTTTCTCGATTCTTCCTGGACTTCTGTTGCCCCAAAGTACGCACGTAACAAATGGTGAGTGTGTGTGTGTGCTAATATTGAATAACCAGAAGCTCTTCACATACCAAATTCTTTGTGTGTTTTTCTTTTGGTGAATGAACTTTTTGGGGACGATATTTTTCGAATAAAACAACAAAGAAGAAAAAAAAAAAAAAAAAATTGGAGAAACGAAATGAAATGAAAAAAAAAAGAAAACGAGCTGTGCGTGTCGTCGTGTGGAGGGTCTCGACGTCGACCACCCAAACAGTTTTTTTTCTTTTCCAGTCTCGACCGAAAAGAAACAACAACAACCGCACGAAGAGAAAAAGAACTTGAACGCGGAACCCGCTAGTGTTGCGTCTATTCTCTTTGATTTTTTTTTTTTTTTCCCTTCCACTTTTTGTGCTCATTTTCATCTTTCTCTCTTTCCCTTCGAATTCCGCCCTTCCATCTTTAAAAAAAAAAAAAAAAAAAAAAAACGAGCCGACTTTATTACGGCGCGGCGGGTCGTCTTTGGAGGGCAGCCAGATATCTTCATCTTCTTTTCGTTGGTAAATCGATGATGGCTCAAATATTCACAAGTCTACACGGCGTTCTGTTGTTTTCTCCTTTTTTTTTTTTTTCTCTTTTTTAACGTTCCTTTCAGTCCAATAGAAATGAAGAGGATAGATTGGATGAAAAAAAAAGCAAAAGAAAAAAAAAAAACAACAACAAAAACAACAACAAAATACCCAAAGAACCGGTTATTGTGTTTTGTTTCTGAGCCAAAAGTAGACTGAAACTCATTCAGTCGGCGCCGGAGAGAGGCCACCCAAGCGACGGCGATGGGGCCCCCAGATTAGAAAATGTTCAACCAAAAAAATAAAATAAAAGAGAACCTCTCTCTCTTTTTTTTTTTTTTTTTTTTTTTTTTTTTTTTTACTTTAAAACTCCCCCCAAAAAAAAGTATTTAACTCTCTCCATCTTCTTCTCCTGTCTCTCACGTGTAAATACGCACACAACATTTATGTCTATACAAACAATATCCTTAAAAAAAAAATAAAAGATGGCGGCAGGCGCAGCCAATGTCTAGCCATCCGAATTTTTTTCTTCTTTTTTTTTTAAAGGAAGAAACACACCAATGAAATGAGAATAAAACAAAACACTTACGTATCGAACATTTCGACAGTGACTTTGGTGGCGGCGTGGACGGCCCGCAGGTGGGCCAGCAATGCATCTCGACTGAGGACGGAGCCGCCTGTGCCCCCTTGACCGGCGCTATTCGGCGTCTGGATGAGAATCTGATGGGTCGAACCGGCTCCTTCGCCCAGCGTCCGCCTCATGTAGGCCAACTCCTTCTCCAAACGGCCACCCTCTGTGCGTGATCAAGTCATTCGTTCACGAAAAGGGAAAGAAAAAAAAAACTCCATTAGTTCAAGGGCAAACATGTTGCATACTCCGGCCAAGATAGAGCCATCAACTCGGGCCGCGGCCATTAAAGAACTCATCTTAACGATGTACCCCTCTCTCTATTTTGCCTCCTTTTTAGTTTCCCCTCCAAAAACATAATCACAGGTTTACTTCTTTTTTTTTTTTTTTAAAGGTACATTCTTTTTTTTTTTTTCGTGTTACAACCAATCACGGTAATACGTTTGAAAACGGGAAAACGTTGGCAGAATACGCAATCGCCCGCCAATGTTTTCTGAATCCCGCGGGATTTTTTTTTTTTTTTTTTTTTACTCCCTTCGTCCCACCCAAAGAGAAAAAGAAAATAATAATTCGGTGTTGCTCCGAAGTTGAACAACCTCTTTTCCCGAACGGGCTCTGCGGCGCCGTTTTTAATGAGCTTCCTGTAAATAATGTTTGGTATTTTCTTTTTTGTTTTGGGGAGGGAAGGCTTTCTTTTAAGAGTTTTATTATTATTATTTTTTTTTTCTTAAAAAAAAAAAAAAAGAGCCGAGTTTGTCTAGCCAATCTTTAACGTTTACGTTTTTTTTTTTTTTTCAAAAGCGATTGGAAGGCATTCCTTTTTTTGGCCAAAATGATATAGCTCCAAGACCGGTTATATATATATTTCCTTTTTCTTTTTAATATATACATTCTCTCGTTTTCTCTATCGTCTAGTGAAGACATCACGGCCAACAAGTCAATTAAAACGATACGCTTATAAAACAGCAGCCTTCGGACTCTCTCCTGCGCTATGGGTGGCCCATTGCTCGACCCCCTTAAGGGGTCCCTTTAAGGCTTCTCAGATGCAAATTCCATTCTCGGCTGTTGTATCCAAAACAACTCGAGCCAAAGCAAACGAGCCAACAACAAAACAAAAAAAATTTTTTTTTAAACTTTTGAACGGAGGAAAACTTAAAAAAAAAAAAAAAAAAAAAATCCAACTGATTGTACGACATGATGAATACAACATTTTTTTTTTTTTTTTTCAAAAATTTATATCTGATAGAAAATATTGCCAAAGCTTATCGTGCGGCAACCATCAACCCCGAAACCATGTCTTTCTTCCAGCGTGTTAGACGGGGAGGGGGAACGTGTTGCGTGTCTCTTTGGGTGGGCCGAACGCGTTCAACCGGGGCTTCGAAGTGCTGCGCATCCGCATGCGTCTTCCCCGCGAGCAAAATAAACGCAAAGGCCCTCAAAAAAAAAAGGAGAAGAGGAAAAGAAGCACACAAAATGATAAAAATATGTGAAAAGAAAAGAAGAGACCCACAAAAAAAGAAAAAGAACTGTATTTTTTTTTTCTTTCTCTCTTCCCTGAAAAGGAAAAAAAAAAAACGAGGGTTGTGTGAGAGCATCCACTACTACCACAAGGAAAAAAGGTTCTTGTAAAGAGCCTGACCTTGATGTACATACGATGGCATTCCTTTTTTTTCTTTTTCTTATCGTATAAAAACACACACGTATGGGAATCTTTTTAACATGCACAATGTGGAATACTATCATGCCCATATGCCGATTTCGTATTCTTTCTGTATCGGAGAGAGACGCAATCTGTCGGAAGTGATGGAATAATACAAAATGGAGGTCACGAGAAAGGTAAAAAAAAAAAAAAATGTAAAGAAGAGGAAAACCTTTTTTTTTTTCTTCTCTATTGTAACAAGTTTGACGGGTCAATTGAGAAGGGACCGATAGCTGAAAAAAAAAAATTCAGGTACGCGCACCGTCCGTTCACAATGGGTCAAAAAAAGGGGGGGGGGACATTCTTTTCTAGCTCGTAAATTCTTTCCCTCCATCTCGCAAAGAGCCGATTTTTTTTTAATTTTTCATCTACCTTAACATTTTGGTGCTGTACCTTTTTTTTTTATTTCCCCACCTTCTGTTGGGTGGTCTTTTAACGAATCTAAAATATAATTTTTTTTTTCTTTTCTTTTCTTCTAGGTTGACAATTTTGGTCATCATCATAGAAGAGGCGGCGTGAATGCGGGTAACGTTCAAAAGAAAAAAAATACGAGTCAGAGTGTCTCATTTCAAGTCATTTCCATATGGGGGCTCCACTGGATGCAAAGAGTGAACAGATGTGCATTTGGCAAAAATAAGTGAGAACCCTACAGTTCATTAAAAAAAAAAAAAAAAAAAAATGAACTCGACGGAAGAATTTAAACATAATCCAGCTCTATCGCTAATGAAGACATGGTCCCCCTCCCCCCTTCTCTCTGCTCCCTTTTAACACACAAAGAAAATTGTATGGGGGGAAAGGAGATAGTGAAGAATGAAAATGGAGGTGCTAAACATTCCAAGAGGGTTAAAAAAAAAACTATAATAGCTCGTGAAAGAGAATCACTCGATGCGGGCGGATTTTTTTTTTTTTCAAAACATAAAACACGGACCGACCTCCCCTTTTTAAAAAATAAAACAAGATGGTGGAACACAAAAAAGAAAGGGAGCCATCTATTTTCGGGGAGGGATGAGCTCCTTTTTCCGGTGCGCATGTTGTGTTGGCATTTGCCGAAAAAAAAAAAAGGAGAAAAGCGGATGGAAGCAAAAAACAAAAAAAAAAAGTGTTGTATTACCTTCGACCCAGAGTTTCTCGACGTCCGTCTGGATGCTGGCAGATTTGAGGCCGACGCAGAAGGTGGATAAGACCAGCAATCCAACAAAGAGGACCTTGCCGGCGTGCCTCTGCACGAATCGGCCCAGGTGGAAGAGATGCCACTGTAGTTTCGTCCGCAGCCATAACGCCGCTTTGTTACCCGATGCTTTACCCTATTATTCATGAAAAAAAAAAGAAATATATATATATATATATTAAGACGTCAAACATTTTCGTTCTTCTCTTTATTTTCCCATAGATTCCGGAATTTCTTTTTAAACCTTCTCCCCTCCTTACCAGGAAAAAAAAAAAAAGAAGAGGAAAGAGGATAAAATAAAAATAAGGGAAGAAGCAAAATAACTCTACACTGTGGGCCCAGCCGAAAAACAACGAATGGTGGTGGAAAGAAGGAAAAAAAAAACAAGTTAAGAAGAAAAAAAAAAGAGGAGAGTGGCTGATGGGTTTTGTGTGGGGCCTACGCCCTTGAGCGATGGCTTGGCCTCAACTGTTTTTCTCTCTCTCTCTCTCAGTTCGGGCTCGGGGCCCCCGTTGTTGTTGATGTCTTCATTCCGTCGCCGACGCCAGAGCCCCCTATATCCCGCCGACTATACAATTATTCGACACACACACACACACACACACACGCACGCAAAGACATACAGTGTTGAAAAACACACGAAAAGAAAAGCAGCTACAATTTGCAAATGTTTTAAATTACCTTTTTGATTTGATGAAGGGCGAGCCGGGCATCTGTCCAGCTCGTCCTGGTCAACAAGTCGGAATCGACAGTCCTTAACGCCGCATAAGCGTCTTCGGGCGTCGGTTTGCCCGATTTCTCCACGACGTGCGAATGCATCGTAATGGCCATGGCACGCGAACCGTGCACACAATTTTCCTTCTGCTGCACTTGCAAGGGACGAATCGTCGCCTCTTCCTCGCAGATGACGACGTGCTGTCGTGCAATTTCGACAAGGAGACACTCGGCGGCGGCACTAATCGACGACGCTGATGATCACCAGATATTGCAGTAGCGGCCGCAACCGACCAGCAGCCTAACATGGCCTCGTTTCATACTGACGGACTTCACACACAAACATCGGGGATCGTGACACTTCAATGCAACGAAATTCAAACTTCTTTTTTTTTTTTTTTCCAGTGGCTTAACGGCTATTGAATGGCATTCACTTTCCGTTCGTTTCCTCCCCCCTACTAACCAATAGTTTCTTTCTTTTGGCAGCAGGCAGCAAACAACTGCTAAGGAATTTTGAAAAAAACACCATCCGACGAGGGTTATCCGTGTGGCGATGACACACACACACTCGTTTTTTTTTTTTTGTTCCACGAAAAATCGGAAGAACAAACGAGAAAGGGAAAATGTCTGTTCGTTCACGTGCAGATGTCGTTTTTTTTTTTTTTTCTTTTCAATGGTGCACTGCACATACACACACACAACACACACTCACAATAATAATAACTAAACACCAGAAATTGTGGTAGCACACAGACACACACACAAGACAAGCCAAAAGTGTGGAGCAAAAAAAAAAAAGAACTGTGCGAGAAAGAAACCACGCGACTCTTCGTCTAGCTTCCTGGCTGTCGACTGAAAACTCTGGCAGAGATGGCCGCTAGCTTTTACACACACACACACACACACACACCCGTTCTCCGCTAAACCGTTTCGAAGAAGGCCCTCCCCATTCCCATTCCACCACCCCTTTTTTCCTATATATCCTCCTCTTTCGCCTCCCCCTATTTTTTTTTTCTCTCTTTTTTCTTCGAGTTCTTGATGGTGGTGCCCGCCGGCAAAGGAAAAAAAAAAAAGGAGGAAAAGAAATTTTTCGGGTCGCCCGCCCACAGCGTACCACCAAGTGGCGGATCGTCGAACTACAGCGCGCCCTTTTTCCTTGGCTCTTGAACGTACTAAACACGCATTTCTTTCAAAAATTCAAAACAAAAATTAAATGCGTTAAAATGAATTGACGAGGAAAAAAAAAAAAAACACATTAAATTTAAATAATTCAAAGAAAGACGCCTTTCGAGTTTTTTTTTCCCCTTATTTTCAAATTGGTAAAGTCGTTCTAATCGGCTCAGCAATCATACAAACTTGTAACTGAATATTGGGGAGGGAAATTTGAAACCATTTTGGCTTGACTCCGAGAAAGATGAATGTCTTGTGTTGCTAACTCGAAACTGGCCAACGGCGGATCCGATTCGGATTCCATTCAAACAGCAGAACCCCCTCTCCGTTGAAAAAAAAAAAAAAAAAAAGACACAAAACAATTTCCCGAGTGAAAGGGGGCGCGCGAGTGTGTATAGCCATACACGCATACACACTGTGTGTGTATGTAAAGTTTGGTGGTAGCAGTAGAGGAACTTAAACCTAACAGAACCGCCGAATGGTGGACTGGACACGTAAAAAAAAGGGGGGGGGGGGGAGGTGGAGGTCTGGTTGCCTGGGCAACACGCAGAACCCCCACCCCACCCGAACAAACCCAGCGGGCATATACAAAAAGCCCTTCGCTTCTCTTTTTTTTTTCTGGCCAACGCCGGGACCCCACACGACGAACTTTTTTTTTTCTACTCTTCGTCCGGGTTCTCCTCCTCCATTCTATACTCTCTCTCTCTGTACATGTATATATATATACAAGATGTACACACACACATGTGTGTGTACATGCCACACACAACTTCCTCTTTTTTCTTTCTGTTAATTTGAACGCACGTAGACACGAGAGAGAGAGAGAAATGAACTTGGAATACAAGAAGATTTTAATGCAAATTGAGCACACGTCAACTTTGAAATTCTTGGAGCGTTGGATTTATTTCGATCACGACGCAACCGTTTTTCGATCTTTCTCTCTGATGCCTTCATGAGAAAAGAAGTCATTATTTTAATGACTCTATTCTCTTGTCAGTTCCTCGTGCGCGCGCTCTTTTTTCGTTTCTTTTACGGTTATAGTCACAGACAGACACAGGTAAAAAAAAAAAAGAAAGAAGGGGAAAAAAAAAAAGATGGTGTGGCAGAGAACGAGAGAGAGTGGCGCTGTTAGTGTAATCTGGTGGCGGATGTGCGGGGCAATTACCCGGTCGCAACTTAATTGCCAACGAACTTTGACCGTTCTGCTGTTTCTTTTGCTCTTCTTTTTTCTCAGCTTATATACACAGACACTGTGTCTACGGCTTTCAAAGATTTGTCAACAATCAAGCACACACACACACACATGTCTGTGTATATTAAAACAAAAAAAAAAAAAAAAGAGTTTTTTTTTTTTCGCTTCCAGTTTTGTTTTTTCCAAAACTGGTGAAGGCAAACGGATGAAGGGAGGGGAGAGAAAACAAAGAATTGGCAATGGCTGCCACCACGAGGGTCTGTGAGTTCTGCTTGTTGGGTGGTCTTTCTGCTTGGCTCTTTTTCTTCTCTGTACCATCACTCTTTTCTATTGGGAAAGGCTCTTTTTTTTTTCTTTTTTATACATACAGCCCGTCATGTCTTTTTTCCAGTCAGCCATCTTAGATCCGTTGTTTTTATTCTCATTTTCTTAAAACACAATTTGAACAAAAAAAAAAAAAAGGTTTCTTTTACACGCGAACGAAATAAAAGAATGTACTGAATCAAAACCGATCGCTTGACTGATTGAACAGTGTACTACATCGAGCAGCGTTGCATTATCGACAAATACGTTCCATTTTGTTTTTTTTTATTTTCGTCCTACAGAAAAAAAAAAAAGGAAACGATGGCAATTGAACTGGAAAATGCTGTACTACCCTACCACACGATTCATGTCTTGTGTTTTATTATTATATTTTTCAAGAGTTTTCCCCCTTGCTTGTAAAAAATGAAAGGAAATAAATAAGATAAGATGGTCGATGGAGATATGGAGTCTGACAGGTTGGACGAGAGTTGGGGAGGGATGATGCTCCGATGGAGCTTTTTTACACAGGTAAAAATCTGTGTGGCGGGTTCCAAAAAAAAAAAAAAAAAAATAATGAAAGGTCCAACTTGTAAAATAAAAAAAAAAAAAAAAGATTTTTCTAGCCGAGATTTGTTTTTTTTTTTTTTCTCCTTCATTCCTAGGCTTTTTTCTTTAGTACACACACACAATAGATCTCATTGCCTTAGATCGCCGCAGCCGCCGAACGATGCCGACGCCGAGAATAATTTATCGTTTCTTTTCTTCTTACCTCTTGGCTATTTCTTCGTGGAGGGGGGTGCACTCTTTACGCTTTTTTTTTCTTCAAAATGGGGCCCGTCTATCGAACGAACCTTTCTTTATATATTCTACCCCCACTAATAACTTCCATTAAAGTCAAAAGCCTGGGTGAATATGTCTATTGTTGTTACCGCAAAAGAATGTGTTTCAAAAACGATCTTCTCTTCTTTTTTTCTTTTTTTTTTTTGTCGAACGAGAGAGAGAGATTATTTTTGAATCGAGTTTCATTGTTACGCCATCTAAGGAATACTCTCTCGTCCCTGTGTAGTTCGTAGTACAGGTAAACAAATGTATCGTTGGATCCGTTGCCCTTAAATGGGTGCGCCTTAATCGTTCGATTTTCGGCAGCCGTTTTACAAAATCGACCAATTCTTTTACGTTGACTTAGTCTTGAGTCTCATCCATCAATCGTAATGGCTACGCCCCGTAGCAAGGGCAAAACACGTTGCCAATAAATTTTGTCCCCTCCCCCCCCCCCCCCCCCACCAGTCTTGGAAGCGAAATTTCACAATGAACTGCAAACAAACAAACGAAAAAAAAAAAAACGAAAAAAAAAAAAAAGCGAAAATGGACGTTTGGCACACACCGGTGATTATGCAAGTATTTATTTACATTTCCTTTCGTGTATACACGGACTCTCGGTATAATCTATCCGGGTTTAAGAGAGATCTGTATAATGTACTCGGCAAGTTCGAAAATATTCTTCAACATGCTGGGTGGTCTCTTGTTTTTCCCCGGTGCTTCTGTAGCTCCTGCTGGAACATATTATCACAAAAATTCCTGTAAGGGCAAAAAAGAAGAAGATAGGCTATCAATTTTTTTTTTTTTTTTTTTCTGCTATCGGCCATCGCGACAAACATGCACAAACACAAAACCGGAGAGACACATGTGGGCACACCTTCAGCGGGGCCCACTTGCTTCTTTGGCCGGTGATAAAGAAAGAAAAAGAAACAATCAAAGCCACAATCAAAATAGCACTGGGGCGTAGCCAAACAGAATTCCGAACGCAAGAAAAACAAAAACAGCGCGAAATGTATGTACACACGAGATAAGCCAAAGTAAGCACTTGTTATTTCGTGTGTGGGTGTTCCTAATAAAAAAAAAAAAGAGGACCAACTTTGATGGCGTCACGGAATTCGGCCGACGTTGTATCTAAACACAGACATGTACCACCCCGCTTTTTTTGAAAATCCAAATGATATTGCCGGACGCATTGAAATCGATAAGAATAAATTCTTTTTTTTTTTTAGGTCATGTAATAAAGAGAATAGAAATAAAGGCCCAGGTAACGGACCATACGCAATGTCTCAATATAAGATTTTATGTTCGTTTTTTTTTTTTTAGAAAAGGGCAATAGAGACAGGCAGAAAAAGGTATTTTCAGTTCGAGGGTAGAGAATGTGCGGATTCTTTGATGGAAGTTGCTGGGTGGCGTTAAAAAAGGAGAGAGAGAAGGACATAAAATAAGACAGAGCAAGTTAAGATCTTTAACCTTCCTCTCTCTCTCTCTCTCTCACAATGGCCAAGTTGGAGGGGAAGCGAAGAGAAGGAGGAGTTGGCTTGTTTTCTCTCTCTTTCTTTCTCAAGTTCCAGTTGACACCTTGATGCGTTGATGAACCTTGTTTTTACTACCAACGAGCCTCTCCATTTCCTTCTTGCAGCCTGTTGTTCCTCACTGTGCCCACCCTGTGGTGGTGTCCATCACTTCAAAAAAAAAAAAAAAAAATTCATTTTCTTTCTCCGGGTTCTTGTTGTTGGCCTCTCTCTCGCCCAAACTGCCTGCATGTCTATATACACACACACACACCCACCCATAGTGTATATATATATATATATATATACAACTTGGGTGGTCTCTTTTTTGTTCCCCCCCCCCCTTATTTCTTGTTGCTTCTTTTTCACGCTCATTGATACAATGCTCCAAACTCCTTGGGACGTTTCTTTTTTTAAACCGCCCATTTGGCGCGTCTGGTCTGCCCGGGAGTAAATAAATCATTTCCCATCATTCTTTTTTTTTTTTTTTTCTGGGAAATTTTTTTTTTTTTTTTTAAACTTACGTCAAACAGCCACGACAAGAGGAAAAAGAGAAAAAGATTACATTCATCTCTTTTTGGACGACATAATTGCCTTACTAGAGAAAACTGACTTGTACCATCGCGTGGGATTTGTTTCTTTCACTCCTTTTTTCCAAGATGAGCGATAAGCCACACACGTATATACACAACAATAACATAACCGCCGTTTTCTCTCTGTGTATATTATCGCCCCCCGACATCTCTTTCATCTTTTTTTTTTTCTTTGAAATAAGAATAGTTTTTTTCTGGCTTTTTTTTTGGTCGCGTCAGCCCCTCAAAAAGAAAAAACGTGTTGGGTGGTCCGCTGCGGAACTGCATGGATTCAATCAGGGCGCAATATTAAAACTCTCCGTTTTCCTTTTTTTTTTTTGTCCCGCCTTGTTGTTCGAACGACTCGCCAGCGTGTCGAATACCAGCACACCCGACGACGATACTCCTTTTGCTTTAACCAGTCATTCGTCTCGTTTTCTTTAGACAAGACTTTCACGGAGGCCAAAAAAGCATCTGGTACCAACTGACGTCCATTTCTTTTATTATTTAAATTGTGTTTTTTTTTTTTTTTAAAGAATTGCGCGGTTCAATTAAAAGAAAAAAAAAAGGGTGTATCCGGCTAGAGATTGTCCAGCAGCAGCAATTATGTATGCAATGTGAAAAGAACGTCTCATTTTTGAATTTGTTTCAAAAGAGGACAGCGACTTAATTGAACTGTCGGCTTTTTTTTTTTGGCTGATAATAATAAGACCATATTCTTGAATTCCACACACCTCTTTTTTTTACTTCTATCTGACCAGATAGATGTTTCTATACAGCTTTTTTTTTTTTTTTACATTGTAGCCCGTGTGATTGGCCCTCTCTCATAAAACTGCGTTGTGTATAAAAACATGGCGCTAAGATAATTACCCAACAGCGAATTATGCGGCATTCTTTCGTATACTATAAAACAAAACAAAAAAATGATGTTCTCGAAAGAAGAAGAAGATATATATATTTTTTTTTAACGTTTGTTTATGGGACCCCCCGCGCAATGATACAGCGAGCCAAAATGCGAATGTCAAGAAACCAACAAAAAAAGAAAAAGGAAACGAGTCTTGTTCTTTTTTAACGGTTCAAAAACGTTCGATAGATTTAATGGAAAAAATAGAACCGATTATTTCTAATGAAAAAGTCAACTCGCACATTGCCAACATGGCGAATCAAGATGGAATTCAAATCTGATTGAGATATTATAGCCA
This sequence comes from Daphnia carinata, assembly GCF_022539665.2. Classification (NCBI taxonomy): domain Eukaryota; kingdom Metazoa; phylum Arthropoda; class Branchiopoda; order Diplostraca; family Daphniidae; genus Daphnia; species Daphnia carinata. Next base: position 7,168,115 of record NC_081337.1, read on the forward strand.
TTCCTGGAAATCAACGGTGTTTTTTTTTTCAAAAATTCTTATCCTGCGATTTCTTCCAGTTTAGTTTTTTTACATTTAAATAAAGAAGAAAAAAAAAAGAAAGAAGGAAAATGTCTTCATTCCTTTGAATTCGTGGCATTTCGTTGATCGGATTTGACCTTACTCCAGGACGCAGACGAACCGGGTCTGACTACTAGCGATTCGGGGCTTCTTAGATAACAACTGATTGACTCGTTAAAAGAAGAAAGAAAATTAAGAAAGCAGATGGTCATTAAGAAAAAAGGGATAAATGAGTCATCTACACTAAATAAATACATTAGGTTATTTTTACCAGGAAAAAGAATAAAAGTTTCGTCCCTTTTTCAGCTCGTCTGCGCTAAGTAATTGATAGAGTCGTAAATTTTCTTCTTTCTTTCTTTTTACCCTCCCACTACCAACACAATGAAGAAAGGCATTACGAGCGTGGCCCCCCCTGTTTTTTTTTTTTTCTTCTCCTCTTCTTTTCATCCGTAAGAAATAAAAAGAACCCCCGAAAGCCAAACCGACCAAATTGAAATATCTCAAATGTCTTGGCGGAACGAACCGATTCTAATTCTCCGTGTGTGTGTCACAGGCCATTGCGCTCTATGCGTTTCTTTTTGTTAGAGAAAAAGTGATCGAATCCTGGCATAATCAAAGGCCCACAAAAGGCCACCATAACTACAGGGGGTGACTTAAAGGAAAGCCATAAGAGATTATAAGACGATGGAACGATGACGACTGGGCGTCAAAAGAGACCGGCATCCTACCCAGTCTTCTTTTTTTGTCTGGAATATTCACGTGAGGCCCCCACTTTCTTTTTTTCTTTCCGACTGTATTCGACTTTCTGGGTGGTCTTGCAGCACGCACACAACACATAGCACATCCACACAAGAAAGAGCCATTACGTGATGATATGAAATCCCCCCCTTCCCGGCCACATTCGATCCGGCCGTTTCGTCTTTCCCTTCGCTCATTTTTTGTTGTTGTTTTTTTTTTTTCAACTCGAACAAAATAAAAAATACGCAATAGTTCATTGCTATTCATCTTTAAAAAAAAAAAACGAATGCTACTGTTGTTGGACTTTGAAAACGAAGATTGTAATCGTATACACAGCCAAATAGACCAAAGAGTTCTTAATCATTTTCAAATTTTTATGTGAATTTTGAATAGCGTTTTTGAATTTAAAAAATAAATAAATAATAATATGGATAATGTAGAATTTCGAATAGAAATGAGTTGGATACACGATCGTCTTCAAGAAGAGGCTGAGGAGACCAGCATCATCCAGCGACTTCCGGCTGTTTTATGGCACGACCTCCTGCGGCGATGTCACAGTGCCAGCAGTTGTATATATATTCCAACTCGTAAATACCACCAAAGCAAATAGATAAAATAATAAAAGTCTAGTTAAATGTTGATTTTCCTTTTTTTTTTATTTAATGTATTCAAATTGCGCGCTTTTCTATTGCGTTTCAAATGTCTTTTTTTTTTTTGCTCAATAATACGCGACCATCGAGTCCAATCGTTCAATCGCAACGTCTTTATTGATACATTTTGCTCATTGCACACGATCCTTTTTATACCCCAATCTGATTTTTCTCCTGATAAATATTCTTCTCTATTGAATATTCAATTGCTTTGGACAACACTTGAACCAGCATATCATTATACAGTCCGCTATATACTCAACCGTATTTATATCTATACCCATCTCGTACATGTCCCCTACATACGTTTTTTTTTTTCCCTTGTTGTTTTGTTATATAGGCTTCCTAAATGGCGTTCCAGACTGATACGCTGTATACCATTGCAGGTACAGTTTAAATTCATATGAACCTTTCTCACTTGTGTGCGGACTTTGGGACGCTATATATTGACGGATATAAATTGTTTGGAGTTCCTTCTATCTATAACAATCAACCCGATGGGGGGGCACACACACACACACACTCTTTTCCAGGTGTCATTCTTGGCATCTTTCCCTACATCCCGATTGGCTTTTATCACAGTTTTGGGGCTATCCTGCTGTTCGCATGGAGAAACGACGATACTTATACGCTATATGCATATACATATATATATATGTATAGAGAAAGAAGGAAGAAGAAAGCAAAAAAAAAAAAAAAAAAAAAGTTGTACACTTTGACGTATCATAAACATTCCAAACTCTCTGCTAGGAGAGTATGTTTTTCTTTCTCTTTTTTAGCCATGCACGTCGAAGAAAGAGAATTGAATGGAGGATTATTAAACGACCGTCTGAGTTCCACGCTCCTTTTTCGGTAAGCAACACACACAGACCAACTGATAATAAATAGAAGTTTTATTCTACCATTTCTTATTTGGCCTGCAGGTGATTACCTTAAAATTTAAATGAAAAAAAAAAAATGTTTATACTTGCAATTGTTTTTGTTTTGCTTTGCTTTCTGTACGCAATTCGATGATGTATAGCATATGGGAAACATTTTGTCATAAATAATAGATCCATTCCGGATTGAACGACACCCACAACAAGACACCTGTGCATAAAGCAACAGACGACAACGTAAAAAAAAAAAAAAAAAAAACCATAAAAGAGGAAGAAAGTAAATGAAGACGAAATAAGAAAAGAAGCCATTAAATTGTGCTAAACGCCTTGATGACTGACATCCGGAGGTGAGTGCGGGGGGAGACAAAATGGTTTCATTTAAATATCATCTGACGTTCTAAAAAAAAAAAAAACGGCGTATGTATTATTAAAATAATAATAGGGCGCAAAGTACCGGAAATTTGGTAATCATTTAAACGTTTTTGATATAGTGTTACTCGAGTGCTGAGGAAGTGACGTGAAAGCAGATCCTCGGCTTCCTTGCTCCCATCAAACACGCCGCCCTTACATATTCTGATTAATATACCTTCAATGTCGATCTTTTTACATCCTCCACACTTAAATAGCCAGCAGCACAGAAGGTGTATGAGAATATTTTATTTTAAAAAGTGGCTTCTGTCTATCCGTCAACATTCAAAAGCTTCTTGTCCGCATTGTTCTTTTCCTTTTAAATCTTCTGGGGGGATTTAAGCACATTGCGTTGTGTCCAGTGGTTCTTGGGTTTCGTTGATCCGGAGGATCTACTTACTGTGGTGCCTCTTGTATTTCACTATAGAAGCATGTGCATTATAATAAACGACAATATCAAAGAGACCATTTTCCACTCCTGACATCGGATAGACGAAACAAAAATTTACAACTCACGGAGGAAGTAGCTGCTGAAGTTTTATCCAGGAATGCTTGCTTCTTCTTTTTTTTTTTTTTACGTGTAGTGTCACATCGTTCGAAACGGTAAAAAAAAAAATGTTTGTGCGTCAGTTTTCATTCATTCAACCGAATGCAAAGATTAGCTAAGGCTATCAAGTCCGGTTCAATCCGGTTTTTTTTTTCTAAAATACTCGTTATAGTTCCATTATGTTTATCAGATTAAACATTTTTTTTTTTGCTCATTTAAAAATAAGAACAGCTACGAGGGCGGGCGTTTCGAACACTCGCATAGCTTTGGGAATGTTTCGGCGAAACGTTGACATGAACGGCCATTTCAAGTCCAATGCGCGGTTGTGCCACTGTCGACTATCAATTATTTCTGCTTGAACAAATAAGGCCATCGAGAACAAAATAAGAAAATCAAAAAACGACATGTGTGTGTGTGTGACACTGAAGGGTATGGCCAATCGAACCCAACGCCCTCGCCCTTCTTTCACATTTTTATCTTCGAGTTCTTTTTTTTTTTTCTATTGATCCGCTTTATATTAAATGCAAAGTGTTCGTATTAGACACGGAGACTGTCTCGCCGATAGTCTGATTTGTTCTCCATTTTTGGGTTGGGAGAAGAAAAGAACGAAAATGGTGGAAATTGTCTGACATTCTCATTATCGGATTTAGATTGTTGGGTCGAAAAAGAAAAACCAGGTCTCCCACAATGTTGTAAATCAACAAATCAGATTTATAATAGTATATAGTCAATCGTGCATTCTGAATACGTTCAACATTTTGTGTCCTAATCAAGGTCGGAGAACCTGCGTTTGACTTCCAGGCAGTAAATGTATATATATATATATATTTTTTTTATTTTGAGACGCGTGTCTTTCGAAGATAGATACCAGTCGTCGGCTGATAAGTGCGTTAGATATAAACACACAGCAGCAGGAGCGCAAACACAAGACTTCCAAGCTCAACAGGTATGGCTATAATGTAATCTAGTTATTCAGACCACCTGTCCACTTCTGGTGGTCCTTTTTATTTTATTTTATTTTTCTATTCTATTTCTCTTGTTTTGTTAATGTTTCCCAGTGGGTGAACCGGTCACTCGTTTGGGTTTGATAAAACACGAAACCAGTTAGAGACACTGTATATGCTATATACGGCTTTTTAATGATTGGAGTTCATTTTATAATCAAGTTGTCAATGATAAATAAACTTGTCGATCTGCGCTCTCCCGCGTTCCACACACACACACAAAAAAAATCAATTGGTTCCAGGCACCTATTTAATAATGGGGCGCATGACCAGACAAGATGGATGAGTATTTCCGGTACAACAACATCATTAAAAAACAAAAAAAAAAAAAAAATGAGGGGAGAAAAAAAAAAAAAAAGAGGGGGGATGTCCATCGTAGGTATAAAACGTACATCTACTGTATGTACCGGTACTTTCTTTTTTAATGACTTACTTGAACCGTCAACTCCATACATATCCCCCTCTGACGTTGCTAATTCCGTGCCGGGCTTCTGCGCACATATCATTCAACCCTCCTATTCTTTTTTTTTTTTAATACAATAAGTTGAAAAAGGAGGCGGGTCCGCAACTGACACCGAGCCCTTCTTGTTGCCCAGCTGATTCCGACATTCTGACATTTTTTTTTTTTTTTTTGCTGATTTCTCTCACCCATATGGAGCGCAAAGAAGTCGAAAAAGGTGAACATTCGCTCGTTTGTGTGTGTTCCCTGACTTTCTTCTTCTTTGCTTTTTTTTTTTTTTTTTTTGCTATTGTACCACCTGAATAAGTCCAATGATTTATCAGGTCTCTCCCACCTTCAAGTCCCTTGCCGATATGTTTTCTGAATGAGAAGGGACGCGCATTGACGGCAATTTTTGTTGTCTTCCAAAAACAGATTCATAGCGACCTTCTCTCTTTTTTTTTTCGAACATACCGCCGTCCATTTTTTTTTAAACAGTCCTTTTATTACTAAAGAAAAATCTGTTCGCATTTTTCTCGTCTTAGGTTATGGAACTGAATAGTTTTAAAAGGTTGCAGACGGTTCGAATGCGACCATATTGAAAGTGTCTGGGAATCAGAACACAATTCACATGTATACGTTCAACATTTGTCTCGGACGGCAACCAGCTATTTGGCCTTCGTATTAGGAATGCCGTGCATTTTCCTAAATCGGCTCCCATTGCGGAATGACTCACGAGATTCTTCGCAACGCCGTAAAAATGCGTAGCCCACCTAAGCTGCTTGTGGCACACTTGAATTTTCATTGAATGGCGAGGATTTTCCCCCCAAAATGGTAAAAGACTAACCTAATTTTTTTAATTTGCATAATGAACGAAATCCGGGCGGAATTCAAACGGTTACGTGACACATCTTTGGCTATAGTTTCTCTTTTTATTCACTGTCGCGAAACGAAATTTTTTTATTTCTAAAGTATTGCTGTAAATAGATTTGGTAACACTTTGGAAGACGTAAGTTTTCGTGTTAGTCATTATGGAAATTTCATTTTCTTTTCGCGTGACAATGAGACACATTGCCTTTTAAAACTATCGCGACATCTAGCAGCAAATCAACCAAGGGTAAATCGGGTTTCTAATTTAAAAGGAGCTTATTGCATTTCAAAATGGAACACACCTCTCAGGTAGCCGAGAGCTTAACATTTTTAGCCATTACTTGCCTTTCTTCAGTTTCGTTGACGCAACTATCGACTCTATTTTAATCTTCTTTCTGAATAAACGAAAGATAATACGTCGTGGACGGGGATTTGATTTTGAGTACAACTTACGTTCTTCTTGAACAACAGGGATCGAATCAGATTTATAGAAGCCTCTCGTCACGTTTCATTGAACGGCATTAAGAAAAATCATGTTTCGTTATTCTTTTATTACAGAGAGAAAAGCCATTAAAATCTTGGTATTAGCTTTAGATACAACACACGAAAAATGAAAACTAATAATCGTTCGTCATCTGTTAAAACTACACGGTCTATAATTGTTCTAAGAATTTGTTAACGAACGCTGTGAGCGTGTCGGTTTCGTGTCACTAGAGCAATCTAGCGTGATTTTTAGTTCAGACATCATACTTTTCCAGACGCTACCATCGCCTCCATCTACTTCATCGAGTGCCAATTTGCGTGATTTCCAAACAAATTCACCCATGGCGATCAAGAGCGCTACCGATGAGCCGAGAATGAGCACAACGAAGATACCACCCACATTAGCCAAACCAAGTTCTGCTGCGCTGGCAGCTGATTTGGTACCATCGTCCTAAATTAAAAAAAAATCGATTAAAGTCTTTTGATTTTTTTAAATATGCGAAATGCTGTTGTTTACGAACTTTACAAGCTCCTCCACCTCGCATCTCTGTCCACCACTTTTTTTTCAAAATCAGAAGACGATTAGTTTCCTGCATCTTTAAAACGGCTTGGCTGAGTGCAGCACGAAATGGAGATCCTTGACGAAAAACCAGAATGGAATAATATTATAGTTGTGAATGGACAATAAACTATTGTCTTGTTCTTTTTTGTTTAACCATAAATCATGTCTTACCGGGTCTCATAGCAATGCCGTAGCCTTTAGAGTCCATCGGGACACCAATTTGAACCAAGTCGCATCTCCTCTCTGTGAAGAATTCGATTGAAGTGGATTCCATTAAAAAGGCATACTGGCCATTAGAACGCTGTACTCTTTCGACTCCTTCCATGTTGCTTTTGACGAATACACTGGGACGAGTCGTTTCCATAAATGTCCACATCCTTTTTTTCAAACGTAGATTCAAGTTAATTCATTTCCAGACAATAATAATTAAAAAAAAAAAGTATTTACCGTTGTTGGGTTGGAAGAGTAGAATACTAACGCGACCAATGAGCACACATTAATTAAGCCAAATATTTCCAGAATTAGAAGCCACAAATGAATTTAAAATCTGTGCATAACTTGACATACTCGGAAAAAATCCAGAGTAGAGCCGGATCCCACCGAACCGTATTTAATTTTTGTCTGTTTTGCTAAATCTTCGGCAGATGAAATGGGTGAATCCATAGCGTTGACGGTAAGAAAAGCAGCCAAATTAGCGGTGTATGAAGAAATCATGATCAAAGTAAAGAACCACCAAAGTCCAGCAACCATACGAGTCGACGTGGCTCTACATGAATTCAGATATCAGCACTGTAGATTGTTAACTGCTAAATAAAAGTTTTGCCAATTGTGTTACTTGGGCATGACGTCACTACCCTGCTGCATCAAAGAACCGATGGTAAACCACATGGCGTTCAGAATAGTAAAGTTATTCTCCAACATATCTGGCTGTTGCCGGCATGGGTGTGGATTGTTCCACTCATACGGAGTAATTCTGCGAAAGGGTTACATTAATTAGTCCCATATATGTCGGTAAATATTTTCGTGAAATGACTCCTGGAAATCTTAGACTGTTTGTGTGTCTACCAAATGAATTAAAATGCTCGCGTACCTGGACATGGCGTAAAGGGCCAGCGAAACGGCTAGGTAAGCCGTACACATGTAAATCCAAACTTCTACCGATAGTGGAGAGAGGAAAGAAAACAAATTGGGGGGCTTTTTCTGGGGCTTCTTGTACAAGATACTAATTCCTATCATTAGAAAAAAAAATTAAGTATTCACTGAGGTATTTACGGTGAACCTCCTAAATTATGAGCAGCGTATATTGAAACAGTTTCGAAGAATTATATTATTTATGCAGCAATGCGGAACTGCATGCCTACCTGTGTTTAGAAATGGCATCGTAAAATCAACAGCAGCTACGTGAAAAAGAAAAAATGTCTTCAAATGCGCAATTCCGCATTGAATTGTTTGATTTAGATTCCTTACATTCTCTGTCGTAGTTAATACTGAGATCAGCAATTGCCAGATCAGCTTTCTGTAATCAACCCAATCGTTCAATAAGTATTACGTAATTGATCCAAATGAAATGACGTGTACCCCGTCTAGAAGTTCTCGTATCATTCCGTTCCATTCACCCGTCCTTTTGTTGAGGGTCCCCCAATTGGAATCATCAACCAACTTGAACTTGTAATGGAAGCCCAGCATTTCGCTAATCTCGTCGATGATGTCGAAAACGAAACCTTCATATTGGTCATTTCCCTTCAAGATTTGGTCAGAATCTTTCATCATAAAGTAGGGATTGCTCTGCCAAATCAACGAGTTAAGCGACACAATCTGAAAGCAACCGCAATACAAGATGCTCACCAAAATAGTGGACACGACCAGCGTTTTGTTGAAGAGACTTTCTTGAATTAAATTTTGTCCGTCGGATCGTAATCGGTAGAAATCTGGTCCTTCAATCGAATTCCAAGCTCCTACCACCGTCAAACCCTCTGACTGAAGCTCTAAATAACGTAAAGTAACGAGAAGATTATTGGTCAATTGCCCAAGATATTGCCACATGAACGCTGTGCACTTGTTCGTTGTCATTTGATTACCTACGATACTCAAATTGAAATTTGAGCGCGATCCTTCCGAGTCGAATTTTATCGTTCCAGAAAGTCCCTCAATTTCTGTCTGTTGAAATCGAAAGAGAACAATGTTAAGCTTGTGTCGAGAGATCACACTTCTATTTGTGCTACTAGGTACCGTTTTTATGAAATTAACAAGCATGTTTCCTTGAGACCAGGAATCGACTCCATCACAGCTAAACGATCTGGGCATTACATCCGGGTTTGTGCCCATATCGTGCAACGCTTTAGCAAGCAGCTGGACAGCGTCGTGCACTAACGCCGCTTCTAGCTGATTGAATCACTTGATGAAACCAGATGAAACATGTCTAGACACACAACGCCAGCATGCATTTGCTTGTGGCAAAGTTTACCGTCAGTGTTTTCTCTGTTACATTCAGGTTTTTTCCGGCACTCATTTCCCAAATATTCCATTTGTTGACTATATCAATCGTCTCTCTTCGGTAGGGGTTAATCATTCGGAGTCCGGTTATATTAGCACCACCTTGCTTGTATTCTTCGTAATCCAAAATATGCATGTCCTTTGATAAACACAGAGTTTATGTTCGCATTAATGGTATTATTAATTTTGGAAGTGTTGCTGAGAAAATGAATGTTACGATAGTTAATAATGCTTTATCCGTACCAGAGATGTGATGAAATAAGACTGGGCCAAAGTAGTCATGCTAACTTGCTGAGCTTGTTGCAGTACCTCAGACACACGTCCGAGTTGCGAGCAGTCCAGAACGATATTTCGTTCTCCCATTTTCTTCATTTCCTTCAGCAAAGGGCTTTGAATCAAGATACGGAAATAAGTTTGTTTTCAGGTTATGGGAATTTCTTTCGCAAGACGCGCTATTAGTGCAAACTCAATATTTGCAAATATAAATCTACTTACCGATAATCATCAGAATCGGGTAACTGCCGGACAGTAATTTTGTAATCTGGATCTTTAGATAATTGCAAAAGTTCCTGGAGCCGAATCAGTCCATCTTCGTCTTCGTAGAGAACGGTGAAAGACTTCCATCTCCAACCCTTAATTACATCCGCATAGGCCTGTCATTTATCCATAACACAAGAACCGTTAGACCGTTGGTTTTCTAGTTTGGATTTTTGATTGAATAAGGAAAAGCGAACCCGACTGACAGCCGCTGGATGAGGATAGAGATTCACAGACAGTGGGCTATTGCTTTTCCTTCCACTGTAACCCTGATCTTCATTTTTAAGGAGGTCCATGGTAGTGGTGCGTTTAGGGTCCCAGTGTGTTTGAATGTGCGGAATTTTCATCGTTTGACACATGGACTGAACGTGATCAGCTGACATTTCAGACTGGGGACCAATAATTGCAGCCACTCCGTAGCGAATCATTTGGCAAACTGCCAAATTTTATTGTGTGTTATGTCTGTTATCATAATTCCAATGTCTGTTATTGATAGCATCTGTTTTACCTTTCTTTGAGGCAATGAACGAATCGTTTGGAGGCAGAAAATCGACATTGCCAGGCCCGGGAGGAACGCGGGATAACTGTGAACGAGTCAAAATCTGTCTGTTAGCGTTTACTATTTGCATCGAATAGCGAAAAGCCATTTCCACAGCTGAATCCGAAGTCGTGTCAAATAATCCACCTTGAAAAAGTTAAGGTTAAAAAACTAATTGCTAAACGTAATGAATCTTTAATACGGACTCACCCACATAAATGACGTCTGGAAGAGCATCGACGCGTACCACTGAAATCCATGTTATAGCTAACACGATTGAAATGAAATGTTTAAACATTTTGGCTCATCAGAAGCCGCTTATTGTCTGATTGAAGAACCCTAGATGTGGGGGAAACAGGGACTTCGTGAATGAGTACACTGGTTTTGGAGGAATAAAACAGACGCACGTCTAAGGTAGGACTTCCATTGAATGCAAAGACCGCTCACGAATGAGATTCTGAAAGGGGCACCAACAAAACAAAGTTGAGACGCAGGCATACAGATCAAGCAACCAGGATGTCTTTGCTACCCCCTCGACCTTCTAAAAATAAATTGCTACCACCAACACAAGCCAGGGGTCTGGCGACGCCAACGTATAAATTATTCACACTGCCATGGTTTAAAAACCATCAGTCAAGCGACCAAAAATACATGCAAATTCCCAGCCGTTCACACAGGAAATAGAAAAACAGGTAAAGAACAAAGAGCAATAAAAAAAGTAACAAAAACAAGAAATGGTTGCTTTGACTATCAAACTTTTGAAAGAAGAAATTTCGAGAGGCGGCCGACGGTGTTAACGCTGCCAGTATAGGTCTCGAATAACGCTTACCCGTTGTGAAAGAAACAGCTGTGTATACTGTGTAATGAGCCGGTCTTGTGGCGGCATGGGTTTTATAAATATCTTCATAAAAACAATGGAAAAAGTACTAAAAACTTTTATATTTCGCCGTTGATACACCCAAGTGGGGCCCTTATCAAAAGAAAAGCTTGTTTGCTTATTAAAATAGTTCATAAATAACAAATCGAACCCAACGTATTGGTGAGGTAAGACTACAACACAACTCCGAAGACAAATGCTCTCCCGACATTCAAAGTTGTACACAATTCATTGTTGTTAAGTGAACTAAGGATCTCTATTCTATAAAAAAAAAACAAGGGAAAATGAGGAGTTTTGTTTTGTGCGCAAGCGCAAAAATTTTTTAAAATAATGTATCAACAAAGATTCGAACCAGTAAAATCAGCATGGCAGCTCCGAACTATGCCATATCGCCTTACTTCACTTATATATATATATATATACTGTACATAAGCTGCCTATTTGAATGGATGACACGCAAAGCAAAATTTGGTTGGGATGTGCGGTCCTGGCACAGAGGTTATCACCCTCGCTTTGTATTCTGTCGACCCCGGGTTCAAGTCCCGACACCGCCAATTTCCAAGCCCTCCCTCCCTCCATGCCGTCCTCCCACCACCCTCCACTCCCACCCACTTCGTCGTTCAAGATTCAAGATTCATCTCAACGGATTCGTAAGATTCATCTCATCGGATTACGCAAGATTCTTCATCGCTTCGAACATCTACAAAAATTCAAGAAAGAAAAAAGAAGAGCCATGCCTACTATAAAGGGGCTAAATGGCACCACACAAAAAAAACACACACACACACATACACTTACACGTTTACAGACGTTTCACATCGATCTGTAGTACCGTTCACTACACGTTGAAGATCGATTCACAAATTGAAGGGTAGAGAAGAGGTAATCGTACCTTGTAGGTTGTTCGTAAGCCTCCCCATGGCCACTAGGTTCATGGATGCTGGCAGCTAATCATCGAGCTATGTGACCCTCTTCGATACCCGTAAGTTTTTGTTGCGTGTCTACACCTGTAGGACGTACAGTGGTGCGCTTAGTAAGCAAGCGAATAATAAGTAGTAACTACAAATAAACACAAATAATATTCAGACAGGACATTCATTAAAGGTATTTTTCCATCTACCTGTCAAGGGATTCGCAAATCCCTCCTTTTTGTAAACTTCTAATGACATCTGGTGTTCATTATGAAAACTCCCTCAGAGTTGTAGTACTTCCCCAATAGGCTGGGACGCTGAATGTGTTAGTGAACAACACGTGTTGAAGTTCTAAATCAATGAGTCACCAAAACTAACATCGACTAATTTCAAGCATCAGCCAACCTGAACCACCATGCCTAAAGTAAAAACAGAAAAATCGTCTCGTAATGGCAAAGGAGAAGTTTCGTGCAAAGAAGGTTGTATCTCTTCTTATTAGAACGCGAATTATATTTATCTAATGACATGTTTCTCCTCCACAGTTCAAGGCCTCCGTTTCAACACCAATCTTGGTCAACACATTCTAAAAAATCCTAAAATCGTAGAAAGCATGGTTGAAAAAGCTGCACTACGGTCTACTGATACAGTTCTGGAAATTGGTCCTGGAACTGGTAACATGACAGTCAAACTTTTGGAGAGATCAAAACGGGTAAAGATCATTCTCTACTGTGGAAGCTTCAATAACAGTTATAATATAGCAGTTGTTTTCCATCATAGGTTGTGGCTTGTGAAGTTGATCCTCGGATGGTTGCTGAATTACAAAAGCGTGTTCTAGGCACCTCCCTACAACCTAAGCTTCATATTATGGTTGGAGATGTCCTGAAAACAGAGTTACCCTTCTTTGATGTCTGTGTTGCCAATTTACCCTACCAAATTTCTTCCCCATTTGTTTTCAAATTGTTGTTGCACAGACCAATGTTTCGCTGTGCGTTGCTCATGTTTCAGAGAGAGTTTGCTGAACGCTTGATTGCAAAACCAGGTGACAAACTGTATTGCAGGTTGTCTGTAAATACTCAATTACTTGCCAAAGTTGATCATGTTCTTAAGGTAAATCAATTGTCCTATTAACAAAGCAAAATGACTACACCTTTTAACATTTCAACAGGTTGGTAAGAATAATTTTCGACCACCACCGAAGGTTGAATCGAGCGTCGTAAGAATAGAACCAAAGAACCCCGCGCCTCCCATAAATTTTCGCGAGTGGGATGGTCTAGTTAGAATTGGTTTCTTAAGGAAGAACCAAACCATGAGTGCTCTTTTTAAGCACGCTTCCGTGGTCACAGTCCTCGAGAAAAATTATCGGACACACGCATCTTTGCACAATATTGTAAGATTACGTTTTTTGTTATAAAGATAGTTATCCCTGACATGCCATTTTTTCATACATCAAAAGGCGATTCCGGAAAATTTTAGCCTCAAGGACAAAGCTCAGTCGATTCTCGTCGAAAGTAAATTTGACCAAAAGCGTGCAAGGACTATGGATATGGATGACTTCATTACGTATGAAATTATTATAAATCTCAACATAAGTTGTCAGCTTTTTTGTTTTATCTTCGTTTTTTGCCTTAACGTTACAGATTACTTCACGCGTTCAACAAAGAAGGAATTCATTTTGCCTAGTGTTAGATAATAAAAGAGAATGTTGACAACTGTTCAAGGTAAATACAATTGACACTTTCACCAGGCTGGTCTCATAGGCCCCTGTTTTCGCCACGGCTTTCTCGCACCCATTCAATGTAACTTTAGTCACGTCAGGGGAACGAATGGTTCAAGATTAGACTCCCGTGGGAGGATAGCAAAAAACAGCAGTTTCGCTTCCGGCCAAGCAGGGTGCAATTGATGAACATTTCGTGTCGCATTCTACTCAACTTTTATTTTTTTTTCCCTTTTCTTAAATTACACCTGCCCGCCCTTTTTCAGACAAAGCGTAACATCGGGGAACGCAATTGCAAATGGCATTGTTTCACTTTTGACAGATTGCATTTTGTAGTGTAAACTAACTCAACCGTTTGCCAACGGCGTATGCTCTCGGCACGTGACCTAGTTAGATAGAACGCCACAGCGTAGGGCGTAGGACTTAGGCAGGTTCAGTTAGTGCTATACGACTCTTTTTAAAAATCCCTCATTAAAAATGATTAAACGATGTTGATCGGGAGATTGGGTTTCGCGTGAGGCCACATTGCGTCATGAGTAATAGATACATGCCGGACATCCGGAGTCTTTCCCGTTTAAAAAAATTTTTTTTTATTTTCTCTCTCGAATGGAACAAATGTGTATGTGTATTTTTTTTTGTCATTTCGGTAATTGGCATCGGTAAATGCAATGCTATAACGTCATTTATTGTATTGTTCAATCATAATTGTGTCTCTCCTATCAAAATAACGCATTAGTCCTTGCAGAATATTTGACGGAGCCCTTATCCCAGAGAGAACTTACTGTACACTCATACTGTAAGCGGTGAAGAGTTACGGTGCACCGTTACTTCTTCAAGCTCTGCTTGCCGTCTACAGTCCTGTTCCGCTGAGACCATTATTCAAAAGGAAGTGAAGTTTTCTAAATTACAGGGAGTAGTCCTTTTTCACGATTTATGGAAACCAATAATTTCAGCAGGTGCGTCTTTTTGATTGATTCTGTGAGTTCTATGAACTCGAGTGTAGTTTGTTTACCTTTACTTGTTGCGTGACACAGCTACATGTTCAGTACTATCAAACCCGACCGATAGCACGAGTGTTAAGAATGAGATATCCTGTTTTCGGTTGATTTCTCCCCAGAATACTTGCTACTCTCCAAGCGGATTTGCGTTTCGAGTTGTGCAAAGTGTCTTGTGAATGGATTCAGCAATAACTGCTGGGTGTTCGAGGCCATTTGAGTTTTATTACGACACAGAAATAAGACAAAGACCATTCGTCCTGAATTTAATTCAGTGTCTTTTCCTCTTCAAAGTGTAGCCGCGCGAGGGAGCACGTCAAAGATTCATTACGACCCAAAAAACAGACCGTGCAACCAAGCGGTGAACGCGATTCAAACCCTATGTAGACAAAGATAGAGAGAATCAAGGCCACGCCCGGCTGCCTTCTCGAGTCTTCAGAGTTTCTTTACCTATCGTCTGGTTGTAGCGTGTGCGCGATGTTTCTTCAGTAACTTATTTACCTTTGCTGCCATCGTTTCTATCTACGCTCGTCGTTGTCGCCATGTCCACTTCACTCGTACGCGCAGGATTGGTCCTTTTTGCCATTGTGGAGGTAGGTTCCTTCGTCTAATCCTGCTTTTTATAAATGAAAAAGTACTTACAATTTTTTTCTTATTAGATTTCTTCTGGAGCAGGCGATTACTTCAGCCTATTTTCGGATTTTCGAGGTACGCTGAAATTCCATTGAGAACTCAACTTTCCCATTCATGGCGAATGTTAGTAACGAAGACTTTTTCTTTTGTTTACGTTTTTATGACAGTGTCGGGAGAGGAAGTGGTGATCGTGCGCGCGACGACGCCTGAGTTAGGAGCACAGTTTCTTCAATCTCCTCGACAACCTCAGCTGCAATTCCAGGCTTTTAATCAGTCTTACGATCTGACCCTACAACCTGTTACGACAGGTAGCCTGATATCTCCCTATTTCACCGTCATACGCCGTGACAGGAACACAACGCAGACCATCCCAATACATTCGGTCGCCAAATGCTTTTACCGTGGACAACACGCAGCCTTCGATCTCTGTCGGAGTATGGTGAGAAAAACTTCTTTTATCAACTGAATAATAACCGTTTTTTTTCCTAGACGTTGACGTTCACCATTTTTTCAATAGAGAGGAATTGTTCTTTTATCTCCCACTGAGTTTTTGAGCGTAGAGCCGTTGCGGCTTCTCAGAAGGTCGTTGGACACTGAAAGTCACAGTCACTTGATCCGACGAATGTCACGGAATTCTGAAAGCCGACCTCATATGTGGAAGAACAAAAAACGTGTTGAACGAAATGCCAGTTTTCGAAAGGAATCAGGTGTTACCATTGAAACGGCTGTTTTCGTGGACGCCTATCTATATAATCACATGGCTCGCGAAAATTTTCCGGACGAAACTGAACAAGAAATGACACATTTCGTGCTGGCCATGATTAATGCGGTAATTTCTAAAGTTTTATTGCTATCATCCGGCGTCCTTGTGCCGTCCGACGGCACGCAATCGCGTAAGCTCAATTTAGAGAGGCCATTCACCATGGTGTTATTTTTTGTACACTTTCAGGTGCAATTACTTTATCAGGATGACTCGTTGGGCCATCAGATCGATTTCCAGGTGCAGCGATTAGAGATGTGGACTCGTCAGCCACTAGACCTTCTACCAATTTTGGCTTCTCCATCCGGATCCACCACAGCGATTCATGGGAAACAAGGAATCCATGACATTGATCGATATCTTAATCGATTTTGGTCTGTGTTTGTTTACTTTTTTGTTTTTTATTTCGGTATTGTTCTAACTCGCTTTTTATCGTCCTACAGTCATTGGCAAAGCCGTGAAAATCCAGGTGATGACCACGATCCTGATCATTGGGACCATGCATTATTGCTAACCGGCCTAGATCTCTTTGCAATCGGTCGCGATGGATTCACGACCCACCAGGTTGTTGGTAATTACAAATGTCTTTAAGTGGCTCGGATTGCATTGATTGTGTTGCAAAAGCAAAACCAAAGCTGCGACAAAAATGGGAAGAGCTAAAGTAATGAGCAAATTTTATTTTTGCAAGGTTTGGCTCCAATCGGAGGAATGTGCACAGCGACGAGCAGTTGCACAGTCAACGAAGGAAGACATTTCGAGTCCGTATATGTAGTGGCTCATGAAATAGGACACAGGTATTACAGGATGAAAGAAAAGTATCAAAATAGTTGTTAACTTTTAAAATTATGACAAGTCTGGGTATGAAACACGATGGACGAGAGGCCGGTAATGACTGCGACTCAGGCAGTTTTTTAATGTCACCTACACTAGGCAGTGGAAAAACGCAATGGTCACCCTGCAGTAAACACTATCTCGATGCTTTCCTCAAGTAGTGTTTTTAAAGTTTCGTAACGTGTTAATGAGTATCGATTAAACGACTGTTTTTGTAGCACTAGGCAAGCAGAGTGTTTACGGGATAGAAGCTGGACCTCTCAACGATTGGATCATAACGCGTCCGCGTCGCTCCCAGGCGAGCGTTTTACAGCTGATCAGCAATGTTGGTTTTTATTCTGCGTGTTAATGTATTATCTCGTAGGCAGGTTCTGAAATTATGACTTATTGTACAGGTATGTTAAGGTATGGTCGAGAAAGCCGACGAAACACTCAAAGACCCTTGAACGAAATATGCCGTGATCTTCGTTGTACAAAAGTTCCTCCGAGACTTGCTCGTCAAAGTGGCACCAGCTTGGTGTCATATGGATCTCATCCAGCTTTGGAAGGGACAGCCTGTGGCGAAGGCATGGTAAGTTCTGCCATATCTCTGTCTAACTTTGTCTAATTTACCAACTAAAATATTAGTGGTGTCGAAGAAGCCGTTGCTCTTCGCGAATCCGAATGCAAAACTTTGATGCGGACACTACCTCACACGCCAATAGTGAACATCCATCGTGGTCCGTTGTTACGCCGTGTGCTTCCGGTTGCCTGTATGGCGCGAATTCGTTGAGCAGTGGTAGTATGGCTATATCTACTCACATTCAAAATTGTAAATACAAGTAAGTTTACGTTATATAATAAAATGGGTAGAAATTCACTTTTAAAAGTCACTTTCCCGCAGTTCACCGTGTGATAATGTTTCAATCCGCTATCGAACGTGCGATGGATCACAAGTATTGAAGTTTGTATTTCTTTGTTAAAAGATGTGTTATGTAACGTTTTTCTATATTAGTTGTGTTTGAACGTCACCCGTACAACAATCCAGCAGTATTCCGACGATGTTTGCTACCAGGCTGCGCAACAAAATTCTTCTATTTTACCGAAAGGCATCCAACAGCTCAGCGTGGATGGCAAGGCTTCTTCATTATTTAATCAGTACAACAAATATTGATCAAGACGATTCCCTTCCACAGCGTATCGGTCGTGCCAAGTATGGTGTTATTTGAGATCAGGTGGAATGACTTCTTCTTCAGGATGGATATATCCTGATGGTACACAGTGTCAAACTGGATCAAACGCGCAGTACGGCCGTAACGTAAATCGCATAAAAGTGGCTACTCTTTGCCTCTCCGGGAGATGCCAAGTCAGTATTACATTTATCTGCGTACTAGTTATCATTCGGTTTAGCTTACACGTATTTGATCTGTGTAGGAATTTTCGTGCGATTATAGCTCGATGCACCAGTTGCATGCAGATGTTTGTCGGACTGAGGAACCGGCAGAATCCAACATCGTTTATGACTATTCATTTCCACAAGGCAAACCAGTGGCCTTCAAATACAGTGGAAATACATATTATCCATCTCGTATTATCCTTCCTGAAACTTCCAAACATTTTGCTTCTCAGTCGATGTATCCACCAGCACCGATAGCTGCATATCCATCTCAAACTGCCATATTTGCAACAGCAGACGAGACCTCTCTATTAAATCTAAACGTCTCAAACAACAGTAGGATGGAAAGTGTTTGGAGTCCGTGGAAAACGATCAGCTCTTGTCGATCAGGGTGTCTTTTTTCGTCAAAAGGATTACGGTTAGTTCAACGGATTTGTGAGAGTGGAACATGTTATTTAGGTTCTAGTAGCAGCGTCCAGCTTTGCATACCGACGGAACAGGTTAAGATGCAATTCCTTTTGTTTCATCTTAATTCTATTGGTCTTATTTATACGTATATCTCAGGAATGTCCAGAATACCAACCCATTACATCATTTGCCGATCAAGTTTGTCGGCAACAGCACTGGTCGGACCTTCATCGGGGAATTCAGCTGACAGGTTTTCATTTGCAGATTTTCTTTGCTTGTAATAGGTTCTATTATTATTTTCGTAACAGAACGCTTAAAAGATGCATGTGTCGTGCAATGCCGTAATCCACGGTCTGGTGAGCTTACTGCAGCTGTTGGTGAGACAGGTTGGTTTCCCTCGGGAACTTTATGCAATCTGCTGAAACCGGCATATTGTCTCAGCGGACGCTGTGTTGTAAGTGTTTTTGGATATTTTCTCATGCCCAAGCTAGCTAACACGTTCAACGCCTTCTACAAATTATTTAAGAGATTTTTCCCTTTTCTCTGACGTAGGAGTTTGATGAGGATGGAATACCGAAGTGAGTTTGGTCTGGATTACTAACTCCATCCTGATGTGCTTAAAATGCCTAGGCAATCGAAATTTTTTCCAAATATGTAGCGTGAATTTATCCCCTGTAGAGTTTCACATGGCCTGCATTGTTGAGTCCTATCCGTAGTCAAGCAACATACCCTTGGCTCTCAATTGACCTTCGTTAGGTCGTCTTCGAATCTGTGTCTGGCTTTCTGTAAATTGTGTGATTTTCAGCCAACTCAACAAATGTAACTTTTGGCAAATTTTCAGGGGAAAATTAAGGGGATGTCCAAGAAATTCCGTTCTCTTTTTCCTTAAATTTGTTGTTATTTTATCCTAAGGATTTCAAATAATTACTTTGCTTTATATGAATTACACTAAAAAATTTAATGGAAAACACGAAAATTGACTTTATTTTACGTGAAGGTGAATTTTTTCAATAAACATAAATAACATGCCCAATTAGCGCGCTAGTACGCTGTAGTGCTAGTGTGATGCAGCAAAGTAATCGTCAAATTTCATTAACGACTGATTTGAAGGTAAAACAAATCATCGCCACTAGAGAGGGTCTTCCCACTTTGCAATTTTTTACAAAATTTTTAATTGTGACCATCGACAGAAATCCCACGGCATAATAAATAATGAACGCTGATTTCGATCAAGTTATTTCTTTTCCCAGAACCAGCCATTTAAAAAAAATCTAAGTTTGTTTACATTTAGTTCAAAAACTGTAAGAATAAAGTTAACTGTCTTAATGACAATAATGGATGACAGTTTTTGAACGAAACGTAAACACAAATTGTTAATTTAAAAAAACGGTTCGTTTAGCGAGAAAACCAATCACTGAATCGGAATCAGCATTCAATTTTGATTATACAGTGGGATTTTTGTTGAATTCAAAGAGATGTCCATTTTGGCCGATTTTTACAAAAGTGGGAAGGCTATAGCCTTCTCACTTTTTCATTTTTGGCCAAATTTAAAATTTGGCTTAAAATACACGATTTCGATTCTGAATTGGATGCTGATCACAGAAATCGTGTTTATTTTTCAATGAGCTTTGTAGTTTTTTAAATAAATGTAAAGAACGTAAAATAAGAAAAGTCGGGCTTATTTTACTAGTCGGGCTTAACATTTTTTTCTGCAAAAACTGACACTCATCGGAATTAGTTGAATATCCCAGGGTATACTCAAAATTGAATGCTGATTCAGGTAAAACTGTCCTTAAGTCTCCTTAAGTCAACCGTTTTTGAAATATACCACAAAAACTAATGTGCCAGTACGCGACGTCTCCCTAATGAAAAATCGCGCTATTGCTGGCGCAAATCGTTTATTAAAAAAACTATTAGTCCCATTGAAAAATAAACTTGATTTCCATGATTACCATTCAAACCTGAACCGAAATTGTGTATACTCATTGCTATGTTAAAGATTTTTGAAAAATACGTAATTGATGGAAAAGTCGGGTTTATTTTTTTTGTCGGGCTTATTTTCAGTTACGGCAAAATTTAAAATTTGTCTTAAGATGCATCGTTTCGATCGGGAATAGAATGGCAATTGTGAAAATTAAGTTACTTAATTTTTCATTAGTTTTACATTTATTCAAAAAAACATAAAATAAAGTTGCTGTGCTTATAGCCCATTGTTTCCGTTTATTTCAAAAACGGCTCGTTCGACGAGAAAACAAATCACTTAATCAAGATCAGCGTTCAATTCTGATGATACCGTGTGATTTTTGTTCAATTTCAAGAGATGTCGTTTTTTGCCGATTTTGACAAAAGTGGGAAGGCTATAGCCTTCCCACTTTTTCATTTTTGGCCAAATTTCAAATTTAGCTTGAAATACATGATTTCGATTCAGAATTGAATGCTGATCACGGAAATCAAGTTTATTTTTCGGTAAGCTCAATAGTTTTTTAAATAAACGTAAAAAACGGAAAAATAAAAAAAGTGGGGGTTATTTTATCGGGCTTAAAATTTATTTCTGTAAAAACTGACACTTATCGGAATTGGTTGAATATCACAAGATATACTCAAAATTAAATGCTGATTCGGGGAACATTGCTAATTTTTCTTTAAGTCAATCGTTTTTCAAATACACCGAATATTGGACACAATGCTAGCGCGCCAGTACGCTATAGCGCTAGCGCGATACAGCAGAAATATTCGGTGTATGCCCAGAATGGTTTTCTTAATGAAAAAAATAACAATTTTATCGGAATCAGCATTCAATTTTAAGTATATCCTGTGATATTCAACCAATTCCGATGAGTGTCAGTTTTTACAGTAAAAATTTTTAAGCCCCATTAAATAAGCCCGACTTTTCTTACTTTTTCGTTTTTCGCTATACCCTTTTTCCTCAAATTGGTGGTGTCAAATTCGTGGACTTTTCCACAGGAGATCAGGGGCATCGGGAAATTTCGAATAGAAATTTATCTGGATAATATGAAACTGGGTTTGCCGTGGGTTCCTTCGTAACGTGAGTTTGTATTGACCGATACATAGAAGATACAAATTAGAAAAGCACAGCTTTATGACATTAAAACGCCAGCGCTACATGTGTGGCTAACGAATTCTGAAACCCGAAAATGTCGTGTATCCCCTTCCACCATTGTTGGTTTCGTGCAAATTCCCTGAAGAAAAGAACATATCGAGTAACTTTAGAAAAGAAACTCTTACAAAAAAAGCGTTTGAATATTGTATATAAATACTATTACACTAACCTTCCTGCAATACGAGATAGACTCTGTCGCCCTGGTTGAGTGCTAAAATAGCCGTATTGGAACCACTTTGGTATCCGTTGGTATCTCCCCATGCCGAAATCACCTCTTGATTGTTCTTTACCAAAGACAGCCTGTAAAACAAAGTTGTTTAGATTGTTTATAATTCTTTTCAATTCAAAATTTAGGTAAAATCGCTCCATTTTGACTAACTTGAATTGTCTTGTTTGCGACGAAAGCCCATGGAAAGTAAAAAAATAAAGTCCTGGATAGTAGCAAACAAACTCGCTGCGATCTGGATACCAACCGTACCCAACGTCGGTCAACGTAAAATCAAATCGAACTTGGGTTATTCCGACACGAGTAAAATCTGACGCTCGAGCAGCACTGAATGCCACGGAATCTGCTGCCACTGAACCTGGAGGAAGTTGTGTGGATCCAGGCACAACACCTCCACTAGGGAATACTCCGCCGTTGTTTGGAAATCCTCCAACTGGACCCGGTTGGCCAAACGCCCCAACTTGACCCGGTTGCCCGAAGATTCCAACTTGCCCTGGTTGTCCAAAGCCTGCACCTTGTCCTCCAGGATAGAAAGATTTATCTGCTTGTCCTACTCCAGGAGTGAACTGGAACCCATTGTCCGGATTCAAATTGTTCCCGGCTCCTCCAAAGGAATTGCTGCCAAAGGAGTTCCCGAACGAACCACCCTGACCTAGCGGTGTGCTAAACTGTTTTCCCAGTGTGTTTGTTACTGAACGTGTTAGGGTAACGTTTTTCGTGCTCGGTGGCGAAAGGAGGCCAGGATCTATAGCTTCAACGTCTCTGATTTTATCCACCCGTATTGGTCTGGTAGTTGTAGCAGATCTCCTGGCGATCGTCTCACCATTCGGTTTGACTTGATCGGCATGGCAGGATAACGCAATCAAGGCAAGAATAAACGGACTGTATCTGTAAGAAGATTTCGTTAATAAAAATTTGACTTTAAAAATGTCAAGAGACTTACGGAGACATATTCGGTGATGGACGTCTGGAGGACTGTGCGTGACAGTCGACTTCTTTTAGCCTTATATATGATGGATGACCAATGCCTCCCCATATCTTTGTACTTTCTCTCTGGTACACAACCGAACGTTCTTCCTCCTGTTCTGTTGAGAGGCCTTCTCTGTTGACTCGAAACGAAAGTGTAAGTCTACCTAGTGGGGCGGGGAAAGAGGAAACAAGGTGACATCGGGAAACCCAATGTCCGGGAATAAAAAAGAAATTTCTTAAGTAACTCAAACAAATTTCTTGCTGCGTTCCAAAGAAACGATCACGTGTTATCGAAAGGACATTGAAAGGTTGCATGATTTTCTTTCTTAATTCCCATAGACTTAAAAAAAAAAGCATTCGTGCTTCGGAGCGCAGGGCGGATGCTTTGAATAGATGAAAAGAGTTAAAGAAGAAGATTAGCTTCACTTTCTATTATGAAAAGACGTTGAAGGGCGGATAGCCTGATACCCAGCGTTTTGTTTGCTAAGGCACGAAGCACGCTAAACCTCGGCTCCGGTCGGCCGTTCGACCGGAAACGGTGCCTTTCGTTCTGACGACCCGTCTTGCGTCATCCGAGAAGAAAGTATTTTTCCCTGGTCAATTCACGAACATGGTTCTTGTTTGCATAACTCTAGAAACATATGATTCGCAGCGTCTTATTTTTATACTGGTCAAAAACTCTCATCCATCTCAAACACACTAGGGAAAAAAGAAGTAGAAATTATTATTTGTTTGTTAAAATTGGGTGCATTAAATGTGACTCTCATTGAGAGAACACATATCAATCATGGTGCCGTTTGTTTCCATCAAGCGGCGTCGACGGAAAGCCTCGTAGTGGATGGCGGAAGTTAATTCAATCAAATCTTGCATGCGATTTCTGAAATTTGCAAAGCATTAAACGACAGTAAAAAAAAAGTTCTAAAAAAAGGCATAGTAACTTAATTTACCTGATCAGAAGATTTCTCAAGTGGTGAAACTCACAATGGCCTGGGTCCTCTACCTGAACGAGGCCCCAGCCGTTTTGTCGTCCTAGCACCATTTGACCCATTACGTTATGGACTTGTTCACTACCAACAACCGCAAAAGGAACCATTTTCTAAAAAAACAACAACACAATAGATCAGCATAACAAAAGTAATTTCTTAAAGAAACGATTTATATACTCTATACGATTCGTTGACAGCAAAATCATCTGGGTGATCGTATTTTGCAAAGGGATACACGTCAATCCGGTGTTGAGCCAAGTCGAGTTGTATGTTCTTTTTAAATTCTTGCCTTTCCTTTTGTTATTTAAAGAAAAAAAAAATAATAAAATGAGAGAGCTAAGAAAATAAAAAGAGTTTCAAGTGTTACCTCAAGGGTCAGAGTATCTGCTTTGGCAATGACTGGAATAATGTTGACCACGTTATGTAGCCGTTGAAGCACTTCAAGATCCAACGGGCGCAATCTGCGTGTTGGGTTAAGAAAAATAAAAACGGCTGCAATCCATCAAGTCACGTGCAACGAGAAAACCGTTACCCATGGCCTGTAGGCGGTATAAAATATAGGCAACAATGCACTCTGGTGTCGTGAATCCAGCGCGTTCTCTCGGCACTCTGCTCCTCGATCAAGTATTTTTCATACTGTTCGTTTATGTATTCTAAGGCCGGCTCCCAGCTGGATAGTCAACCAATCC
Organism: Daphnia carinata; assembly: GCF_022539665.2. Taxonomy (NCBI): domain Eukaryota; kingdom Metazoa; phylum Arthropoda; class Branchiopoda; order Diplostraca; family Daphniidae; genus Daphnia; species Daphnia carinata. The sequence goes on from NC_081337.1 coordinate 7,192,817, forward strand.
TAAGAATTTTTCTCCTTCTTTTGTCTTACTTTTCGAAAAAAAAAGGAATTTCATTGTACCAATTCGTGTTGTCGATGCGATCACCAAAGCCGGGTGTGTCCGTCACGGTCAGATCAAGTCGAACCCCATTTTCGTGGATGGCTGAAATGAAAAAACATGGAGATTAATATTAAACGGTGAGTTAAAATGACGCGACGAATTGTTTGAAGCCACAAACCTGTTTGCGTTGTACGTATTTCTGTTGTTTTGGCAGGTTCAGATCCCGAGGCGGTGCATGTACGAGGAAGTACAGAGGAACGGAACAAGGTGTTGATGAGCGTCGACTTGCCCAGGCCGCTGCGCCCTTTGAAGGAGGCAAAAAGGAGGTCAAATCCAGGCGTACCCATTCGAGGGAAAAACGAGATTGATGATGACGGTATCGTGACTTACCCACGACCATGATGTTTAGCGTGAATCCTCGTCGGAGGGCTAGTCGTCGTACTTGTTCTTGTATTTGATCCAATCCAATGACGTATTCCGATGATTCTATTTTGGACGGTTGAACCGATTGACGGAGCGTTGGCCGAATCTGAGCGATGCTCGTAACTGGATTTGGTGGGGATTCATCCGACTCCGACTCGGATGCAGATGTTTGATCTACCATGACTTCCTGTGTTTTAGTGTCATCCGGATCTGCCGGATACGGTTTCACAACTCCACCGTTGCCTGTTGGGATGAAGGAATGGTTGACGTTCTCCACGTCCGGCGGCGCTGTCACTGGCGGCGTCTTGGCAATGTGAGATAGGATTTTAGGCAGTGATTTCTGATGGATAAGATTGGCCAACGGGCCGCTAACGGGAGAATTTGTCGGTTCCCGACCGAACTGCCGTGTCAATTCATGAACTGCATGCCTAGTGCTGCTGCTCCTTCCGCCTTCGGCTGACATGGTTCTCGATTTCTCGACGACTGTAGACAGCACTCTTAGGAAAAAACAAACATGAAAAACTAATAAATAAATAATGCCATGGTCAATCAAAGAAGTAAACACATGAATAAATTCCAGAAGCGGGTCTTATGTTGAAATCGCGGTTTCTGTCATTCTGATATAGAGTAATAATCATTACAGTCTATCCTTTGATTACTCAACAAATAAAAGGAAATACCCTTGTGTGGAGGTTTCCGGTACGCGGGCACACCAAACAAATAAACAAACAAACAAAAAAAAATCTCGATAATCATTTCCCTTCGTATGTGTGGATAACATTAGAGGCGATCCTCCCTTTTTGCGGTTCCCATTTCGAATAAAACGAGTTTTAGCCGCAACACGAACCCTTCCTGCAGTGAAACTTTGTAACGCCCGATCAAAAGTGCGTTGCAACGAACAACTGATTCTAGAGTTATCTGATCAGATACGCTATCTGAAAAAAAAACAAAGGAAAGAACACACACAGACACACAGACACACGTACTAACGTTGGCAATTATTTTCGATTTCACAGGCCGGCGAGGTGAATCAAAACGGTGATTTACCAACAAGAATTATCGCTAACAAAGGCTCTCCCTCCCAGAAAACAATGAAACCGTGAAGCGGCCTCACCTTGTCGTAGTCACGATGCAACGTCGCTAGTAGGTAATTTGAAAATAGAAATTACAATCACTTGACTTGACCGCAACTTTCTGACAGTCAAACTGAACACAGAAATTCACATGCTTCCAGACTGAACGGTGGCAGGACACAAGTCTGCTGTTGCTTCTGTTGTGCCCGCGCCAATGTGTGCACTGTGTATTTGTGTGTGTGTGTGTGTCTGAATGTGGGAGTGGGTCTGCTCCAGTGTATGCGACCGCGTTCGTGAGTCGGTCGGGTATTTTCTACACGTATGCGTGCATGCGTCGTGTTTTTTTCAACACACATGAACAAATCTGTCAGTGTGAATAGCAATTTCACTGTTAAAATATGGACCCTATATGGATGGACGAGCTGGCAACCTTGTTTTGAACGGCTGGTTCCAATTCTCTTTTGTCTAACTCATCGAGTTTTGACACTGATCGACTGTAACGTGATGCGATGATTAAGAGGAACGGCTAGTGACGCGACAAATAAGGAAACACATTATAGGCTTGCTTATTTTCATCACAACGACAATAAAAGGAAAAAAACGAAGGGGGAGCTACCGATTTGTTGATAAAAGACGACGGAGTCAGGCTGATGTCATATGGGAGGGATTTTTGTTTATAATAATGGGGTCGAGACTTCCAGACTGTATCGCCATCTGACTATCAGTCGTTTTTTCAATATATATTTAACGATTTAAATAATGTTTATGTCTGTGCGGGTGGTGTCGGTTTTTCTCGTATTTCTTTTACGATCGGCATACATAGAAATCCCGCTCTCTTTTTCTCATTTTCAAAGCCTGCCCATTACTGAATAATACTTTCGGAAAAGAAGACGTGGTTCGTCGCGGTCGTGTGCTCGAACCCCAAAGCCACCGGATTGGTGTTTCTTCACATCTCTCACGTTTCGCTATGAGGAAAGAAATGACTGTCGGAAAATCAATTGGAGTACATTCGAAAACCACACGAGAAAGATGACAGCAGCTTTAAGAATAGGCAGAGGCAAGGGACAATGACCTCTTTCCACCATTGACCACAATCAAAGTGCTGACAGAGCTGAACGTAATGACTATCAATTTCCCGACACCACTTGGAATACCGCCACACACCGCGCTTTTGCATTTCTATTGCAACCGGCATGACGGAACGTCAAACAAATTGATGGACAGACATTCAAAACAATCATAGACAGTCGTCTGCAACTCGGGGTTTTCGACATCTCGAGGACGACCATTGACAGATGGATGGGTGCCAGTCGTGGCGAGTCTCTTAAAATAAGTTACCTTATTCAATGTTGTTGCTGTTGAAATATCGTCTCATTCTCGGCGAGTCGTTGAGCAATACACGTAACACAAATAGAAGGAAAGAGACGATAATGAAGAGCGAGGTCTTGTTTGCGACCGTTTCACCACCACCCCCGCGCGCTCACTAGACCTCTGTTGTATCTTCTTGTTTGCCACTGATAAAAAAGACGAAACGAACCAAGAAGGATGGAAAAGGGGGAACAAAATAACGTCGCGGGAGGGTCGGGCAAGACTTTAACAGTGTTTGAAAAGGAAAAGAAGGGGAGTCAGACGGAGCAGAGTGTGTCAAACACCCCTCCTCAGTCTGCCTTCGAACAGTTTTTAAGATTTTTCCTTCTCTCGTCGTCTTCATTGTGGCCTTCGGTTTTGGCTTTGCGGTCAACGCCATCTGTGGCAATCTGTTACCAACACCATACCATTTTTTGGCAAGAAAAAGTTGCTTTCCCAAGTACCGGGGGTTTAGGTTTTCGCCTCTGGAACCAGGCCACCACAATAATTATAAAATACTCGAATCTTTTACTCGTCGTGGTGAATAAAGGAGAAAAACCGTAAAATTAAAAAAAGTTTACTTTCCGTTACACTTTTTCCTGGTATCGCTCTTCTTGAACCTCGATCATTCTCACTACGAAATCTCACGCACTGCATATAACACTGCGCATTTTCGTTATTTTTCTAAAACCGTAACGGAAGATTGCGTTCCAGATTCCCATAGGTTATTTGAAAAAAAAAGGAAGCAAGCAACCACAATCATAAATAATTACACAGTAATCAGAATTAAGGAAGATGACAAATAGTTGCTTAAAAAAAAGAGCTGGAATAAACATATTGATATCAATGGTGCCAATTTTTCATTGGCCATGAGAATTCTATCAAGTCTCATTCTCTATATATTTTTTTGTCATATTTTCTTGTTTTCATCATCAACGAGAGCTATACATCGGCGCGCGTGGGCGATCACTACCAACAATTTCAAAATGGAGAACGAGTAATAATAAAAAAAAATTAACAATAAACAGCGGGAGGGAGCGGGGGAAGATGCATCTGATCCAAATGACGCCAAGGTGCGGAAGGAGTTGATGGGATTATTTCCACGGATAACATTCTGTAACTATGCGGCTAAATTTCCGATTATTCTGTTGCTCTCTACACGTACGGCTAAAAAAGATTTAAAATGGGTAGAGAAAGCGAGATAAGAGTAGCAGAAATACTACTTTTCTTTTCCAGACAACATTATTATGTTAATTCCTTTTTTGTTTTGTTTTTTTACACATCTCGATCGACATCGATCGTTGCTTTTCCCATAAGGCTCGGGGGTCATTATAGACCTACGTTCCATCTTCATTTGTCTTGTACAGTACAGCATATTCTCATTAGATTATATACTGCGAACAACCGTATGGGAATCTCTCGGATAGGACAGCCAAGAGCGGACAGGGGTGTCAATTACATGGTAATCTTTTCTTCTTCTTTTCAGATACAGAGGGACAAGAGTTCTCTCTTTTGCTTTCGATTTCTTTTAGCGAACAAAGTTCTTCTCTTCTGAGACTTGTTTTTCTTTATTGTTATGGTTGTTACGTATAATACAATAGTCTTCCGGCTTCGTGATCTACGACTACAGCTTTTTTTTTTCTTTTTCTTTTTCTTTTTCAACTATTCATTCTGACAAACTATTGTGCTTTTCAAGACCCTTCATTTCCGTGATTTTACCAAAATCGACAAATGATTTCGAGCCGCTTCGTCGTGTCACACACATAGACCATTCGCCCAAAAGAGGAGAAGTCCTCCCCTGAAGAATGTGTACAAAAGGAGAGGGACAGTTGAGAAGGAGAATGGACATAACACAAAAAAAAAGGAGAACAGAAACGGATAAAAAGAAGGTTTAGGGGAGAAAAAGTAAAGAAAACCTCAAATGAAGATGAAAGAGATATGGAACTACAAGAAACCATAGGCCGAGTTACTGAAAACATAAGGAAAGAAATATATAGATCCTGATGGAGGAAACAGGAATATGAAGAGGAGGATCGATGAAGGACCTAATGATCTCGGGGAGGGAGGGGGCAAATTGAAATTTAGTTTTTTTTTTTGAAAAAAGATCGCAGATTTGTATTGTCGCCAATATTCCCTATATTGATTTTAAAAAAATTCCCCCCTTCTCAATTAAAATAATATCTACCGTTACTATCTAATATTACTATCAACCATCCGTTCATACGTATTACGTATGGATAGGAGTGGGGATTGTTAAAATTACATATCTATATTCAAGGTGCTATTTTATGTACTGATTGCGTGAAAGGGGGGAGCGCTAGATGTGTGAGTTTGTTTGAGAAATATTCTCTCTTATTATTATTATTATTAGTCAAGAATAATCGACTTTAGCGCGCAGATGACGCATTTTCCCGTTTCCGTTTGTGTTGATTTTGAAAATATTTTTTAAAACCGCCGTCACAGGGTATTCCAATGGCCACTACAGGTAAGGGAGGAAGGGATATTTTGGAAAAAGGAAGGAGAAACTAAATGATGTTGGCAAGAATTCACCTAGCAGCCAAGCCACCTATTCGAACGGCCACAGCAGCCACCAGTGCAGCACCTCGACCACTTCCGTCTTCCGACAACATCAAATCGAACTGCAATATAAAGCACAAAGCAATCGGTTATCATTTTCTTTTAGGCACTAGCTAGTATGTTATCGTATTTATGACAAATATCGCGAGAGAAATGAAAAACGTTGGGAACGGTTCTTGTTCGCTATCGCTAGAGAGCGCCACGCACAAGGAAAGGTCAGTTTTCTTTTGCTTCTTTCATTGTGTTTGTTTGTTTTTTTCTTTCAAATTAATTTAATTTACTTTAATTTTGCGTGTGATAAATGCATGACTTTTCCTTGTTTGTGTTGAAACCCTTGTTATCGAAGAGTTCATCAACTTGAAGGTTTCCAAGTTGACGATGGGCTAGAATAGATAGCGACTTTGTTATTGTGCATTTTGAGAAATGGTCAAAGGCTCACCGTTAGTCCGGGATTGATGAGCTGTCTGATCTTCTCGACCATCAGATCGTGGAAGTGGGGGTGGAAGCGGTAAACGGAGCCGTCGACGGCCACCGTCACGTGCTGCTTGCCCATCTTGTTGAGGAGGCAGGCCGTGCCAGCGGCGGCGATGTGCGCCGCCCGCCGAGAAACGGCTTCGCAGATGTAGCGCACGTTGGCGCAATCCTCGTCAGAGGCATCTTCGTATCCCAACTCTTCCAGCACCTGACGACAGCACGTATATTCGCCCTTCTTGTCGCTAAATGAAAAACAAATATAGATAAATAAACAATAATATTAAATAACATAACACTTGAGTGGTACGGATATCAACTCGTCTATGAGTTTGGCCGTACATGACGTCCTACATATACTACCTCTCGATTTCAGAGACGTATTTCGTGAAAAACTGGCCCGGCTCGAATAACATTTCAGGGCCCATGCCGTCGAAGAGGAGTCCTTCTCGCGTCAGTTGGGCTAAAACGAGACGGGCCACTTCACCCATATACATTCCCGAGATCATTTTCTCGAATCTGGAACAGAAAAAGAACAAGATGAGAACTCTTCAGGTATCAGGAGCGACGAGAAAAATTCGAAGCGTACAATTGCCGTCCGGGGTTGAGCGAATGCTTGTCAATCGTCCGGTCGTACTCGGTCCGGATGAATTCGAGCGTTCCGTTGTCACCGAATGCACCCCACTCCGTGTTGATGACGACTTGTTTAGGATCATCGTAATCTCCGTCCCACAGTTGTACGTTCTCTAATCGTTCGACGTAACACGCATTGATTCCTGTACCGAGAATAAGACCGATCCGGCACGCGGGATTCTTCCACGCACACGCCATTAATGTGCCTGTCGTATCGTTAAGAACAGCCATCACGTCGATTTTGATATCACCCCGTCGGGCGATGGCCTCCTAATGACAATAATCATTAACCGATATGTTGGCAAATAATTAAGGATAAATACGAACCTGGAGAAGTTTCACAACGTCTTCCCCTTCAACGCCAGAACACTTGAACCCTTTGGTCCAGGTAGCCAGCCGGGCCTTGGTTAAGCCTTCTTGGCTGCAAGGGAAACTGAAGGTGAAACCTAGCGGCAATGGAGATACGTCGACTTGATTCTCGTGCATGAATGTGGCTAAGCATTCGGCGATATGGTCGAACAACTGCATTTTTTTCCCCCGATAAAAACAAAATTATTTTTAATAACAATTCAAGCAACGATGAAGGGATAATTGTTAATACCCCTGTTCCAGGACCAAGCATGACGCTCTGGGGCACAGCAAAGATTTTCGACTCCTGTGAACAATAAAGAAATACACATTCACAATGCTTAATCGATTCAAAGTTATTCAATTAAAATATAAAACAAACCATGTGAAAGATATGAGGTCCAAGATCGATGAGCAGAACACGAAAGTTGGTTCCGCCTAAATCGAGCGCCAAGAACTTACCGCATTCTGGCGGATCAAAACGGTAACAACAAGTGAATTAGTTTTTCTGGCATATTTGGATGGACTGTCAGGATCGTGATAGGATGTTATAGACAACTATTTAAGTGTGTAGCGGCACATCTCAAGGTTATCAGGTCAGTGACTGCACAAAGGCATTTAATGGCCATGTTCGGTCTGATTATTTTACCCTTGACTTTGGAACAGGGAGCCCCAGACTGATTAAAATGAAATCTCCCTTCTATTTTTTTACAGACACATGAAAGGGGTTCCAAAAATGTTACTATGCAACTTTGCAAGGTCACGCTGACGGTTAACACATTTGCAACTCATGTCGACTTGCTAACTAACCGTTCCAAGATTTAGCTGAATATGATTATAGCGCAGGTAAAGAAAGGACAGCGTATTCGAGTATGTTTTCCAAAAATGCCAACACAGTTTTTACTTTGTTTAAAGATTGGCTGACATTGTTTAAAATGCCTCCGAGCACCGGAGCCAATAAAAGCATATAAGGTTGTATAATTTACCTTCGCCGTTGGGGAGTTCCCTCACGTACGTGGGGAAGCATTTCACAGTGGCCTCTTTATTGGTATCCTTATTAAGTCCTCGATTGATCTCGACCAGCAATCGTTGGCAAACCTCGCGAAGCTGCTCGTCCGACAGAATCAGTTCCGCGCATCGCTCTTCGATCTGTCAAGTAATGAAAGAATACATCAATTTTAGCTTAGCAACTCTTTTTTTTTCTCTGATTTTTACGGTCACTAAAACACTCTTCGACCTTTTCGATCTTTGGACTAGATAAATTATGCAATCTAATCTACTGTATTTTTTTTTCGTTTGGGAACGAATGGACCCACGTGTGGGATCAACTTACAACATGAGTAACCTCTGAAATTTTTTTTTAGGAAGGGCGCCAAGATGTTAATTAAGTCAAAACTCGTTCAGCCGGGGTTTTCTCTTTCCACAGGCGGGAAGTGTCGACTTCCAATTCCATGGTTTTTTTTTCTCCAAGTGTTCATAACCGATCTCCGTTACATTCCTTCTGCACTTGCCTTTCAAATCGACTTAAAATCTACAATATTTTTGTAAGGGGATGATTTACTTGCAACACTTACGAGTCGCTGTTTGGCTCTACCGATACGACAAAGCAATCGCATCAACATGGAACGCCAGATCCGACACTTGCCCGTCATGTTGTGTCAACACAAAAGTTTTTTGTCTAATAGTAAAGCACGTGGAGAGAACTCTTCCACGCAGAGTGATGATGACAATGAATTAGTCGTGATTTTGAATAGACCTGGTGCACAAGAGACGGCCTGACAATGACTGGTAAGGCGACTATGGAAACTGACGACTTTTTAAAACGTGAAATGACACGGTTTCTTGATGTGTATACGCTACTTTTTTGTTCGATTTCGTTACAACCAGCACGGAGGATCAGTTGTCAGTCGTCCGATGATTGGCCAACCACCATGAATTGAACGGATCGTATTCCTAATGCAGGCGCAGATTTCTACCTCACATTATCCACGGTCTTTACTTTGATATCCAAACTGAAACCTTACGACAGCTCGTTATTAGATGAAAACGACGTCGAGTTATTTTTCCCCCCACTTTTTCCTAATCAAATCAATTAAATTGCGTAAACTGAAAAAAAAAATTCGGCGCTCTCGGTAGACGACGTGACAAACTGGCAAAATGAGGGGAGAGGACACGGTTTCCTGCTGATCAGGCAATGTCTCCAGTGAAACTCGGCCGAGCAGTCGAAATTTGATTCTCTATGCTACTCAATGGATGCTTCCTAGATTTGTTACACAGAGCGGAATGCCCTGTCGTATTTGGATCGAGATAGTGGCAGGTCTGGTCAGGAAATTTGCCGCTCTCTTTTATATATCACGACACGTGTAGATGGAAATGTGCCGTCTGCTGGAACGGCTCTACCGTTCCGCCAAAACGACAACCTTGTCCTGCATCTTTCCTTGTCTATTGCGTTTTTTTCTTAATTGCATCCATCCGTCTAGGGTAACTTACAAGGCTTTCTTTTTAAACCCACAGCGTTTGAACAATTCAATATTGCAAACCGGTGCCTGACGAGCTGGTTGGCTATTAAATATTGATCAGCTTCTATTATTTCCTTTTTCTTTTTCCTAAAGTTCCGAACAAGTCTACTTTCATAACAAAACAAACAAAAAGTTAGTTGAAAAAAAAACGGAGAGCGATCGATCTTAACAGCCAAGGTTGCAGTAGCCAGGAGAAGTGCAGTAGGTAGCGAAAAAGACCCGTTATAGATGGCTGGATCGATGGTAAAAGAACAGGCAAGGGCGAACCGGCGCGAGGGCTGGCAAACGGAAAATCAATAATCCAGTAAAGGTCATTGGCGGGCGCCGCGCGCGCAAAAGGGCGTCCTGTACTTCTCACGTAGACCTTCGTGCAAAAACGATAGACGTGTGTCGTGAGCGATTTCCGCTAATCTTAACATCAATCTCGAAATTCAGCGGTAAAAATAATAGCAATCTCAATGCTAATACTGGTCTTATCAGTCTCCATTTGTTTTGCATCATTCCTTGAGATATCTTAAACGTTGGAATCCTTATTGTTACAAGTGATAAGGGGAATTTATCCACTCACGGATGCGTTGCAATTACAATGACTCGAATAAAAAATGTGAAAACCATCTTACTAACGCAATACGAATCTTAGGAAACCGCGGGTTTCCATGACTGATTCTAAAAGTTTCGGCGCGGCTATGAAATCGACAGACGGATTGTGAAACAGATCGATAAGCATCAGCGTCATGGCGCCACTACCAGCTAGGTTGAATGGCTTACTATGATGCACATTAATAAAGAAAGTTGATTAATCGATACAAAGGAAAATTGCTCTCCATTTCCCTGAATGGAAATTTGAAAAACCATAAGAAAACATGGAAAGCGAACACCACCACTGCGGTTGGCTGCTCGGTGGGCTCGCCAAAAGAATGGGCGGAGTTTTGGTCACTTGCATCATCCATTTTATTTTCTTTCTCGTTACGGCGGCCCTGACGACTTAGTATTGACGTTCCCGTTCTCCCATTCTTGCGCGTCACGTAAAAACCGGGCTAAGCCGCAAAATGAGGCCGCTCTACACAATATTGTCTTAGAATACAAATAATCAAGGTTTTTTTTCTTTCTTTTTTTCTACACATTTCTATGACTAACCTTCTCTCACACTACGACGACATTTAACTATACCTCGGTTCTGTTTGATTTTGGGTTCTCTAAATCCAACTCGGGAAGGTAGAATGAGACGGACATGGGGTCGGCTCGAATTTCGGGACGTTTGAAAGAAGAGTTCGAACTTAAATTTCACAGGAACTTGAATGTAATTGAATCGACTAAGACAACGTCACATCGGCAACTGGCCCAAGGAAACGCAATGAGGTTGTTTCGGGAAAAAACTCACGAACTTGCGCCGACGTAGTCGGGGCTTCTTCCAACGTGCAGCTCCGCCTGCCGTGATATCTTCGACCAGCACTCGTCTTCTTTTCTCACGAGAATCAAAATAGACACATAGTGGGGGTAAAATTAACCATAACAAAAGAACAAGCGCAGCGAAAGGTCATCGATGTCTTCTTCGACTGAAAAACATTTGATTTACTGCACACAAAATAAAGAAGTACGGTGAAAGACAGGGCTTTTTCATTAAGATCTTTATCGATAACGAATGCGCGCGCATCCCTAGCGGTTCATCAACTCAAAAGCTGTCTATTCTAGCGTTTGGGCAAAAAGAAAAGAATTTAAATAGGCACTAACAGTCGGTTGATCTGAAATTATCTTTCCTCGTATTACTCGACAGGTTCTCCATCATTATTCAGAACTTACGAATTTCCAGCTGAAACGTTTAAGAAGCCATAGGTGATCCATGTACCATATGTAAATAAAGCGACCAAACGCCATCTCTTGAGAAATTGACACACTCGATCATCAGCAATTTTTTCTTTTTTTCCTCCCATTTGACTGAGACAAGACTACCAATTACAGACATTCTTATTCTTTTTTTAAAATCGAAATTCCACAATTAATTCACCTCAGGCAGGGCTAAAATCCTAGGTGTAGGACCTAGACACTCTTACGAGAAGGCTATCTCACATTGAAGACATACTGATCCGTGACATGTTTGTTAAACCAAGCCACTATTTTCAGCTTTTTTCCTTAAAAATAAAACCGACTTCACCTGCTGGACTAGGACGCTAAGTGTTTGGCATAAAAACTGCATAATCAAACACGACTGATCAAATAAGTTATAACAGGCCAAAACCGTTGACATCTTTCAAAATGGACGATTAGGTGTAACTACATTCAACAGATTGTTTTAGACTTACGGCTGGAGAATGAGGTAGATCGTAGATATCCATGGAAGTGTGCGTCCTGCGTATTGATGATGATCAACGTTGAAAATGTGGGGCGATGAAATGGTTTGGAAAACAATTACAACTTGGGCTCTCTCTCCAACGCGACTGTCACCAATCGGGGCTGATTGACTTTTTCTTTCCTTTCCCTTGAATGAGTCTAGTACAATCAATCCCCACCGAGTCCGAGAGCGAACGAGAGAGAGTTTCAAGGCCCCTGGCTCGTCGGCAGAGAAGACACGCGAGACTAACACGCAATCAGATCCACTCAGTAGCGCAAGCCGGAGAGGGAGAGAGAATGAGAGAGGAGAGAACCGGTTCGGCTCTGCGAGAGTTAGCCACTAGCAGACGGCTACCTCAAAGCGAGACTGGGGGCGCCATCTAAACCCCGACAAATAAGGTCAGATATTGGCACGCAGACATCTCGCCCAACATCTATGCAAATGAACTTAGAAACAAACCGATCAAATGACGGAAACCACGATCGTACTACTGTGTCTTGTACTCACTCACTGGAATTACTGAAGGCCTTGTGAACATTGGATTGTCCTTCATAATACGGAAACATATGATAACATTGGATGGCGATACCAAATGAAGAGTGATAACTGGTTTGCATCACATGCGTGATCATCGCATCAGAATTTTCCTGTGTCACCATGCGATTTCGTTTACCATCTCGCTATTGAGCAAGAAACCATATAAATAGTACAGTAGCTCAGAGACATCAAGCGGAGGTTTGAAGCTTTTTTTTATTTTATTTTTTTGTCAGCCGTTTTACTTTGCTTCGTGATAATGAAATAGTTCATTTTACATCGTGAACGCTATAAGCTCCTCCTACGAGGGTGTATAATAGGGGGGAAAATGCGGAGGGTTGGGTGATTTTGCTAGTCTGGAACACGCGCGGCCACACTTGGTTCATGTAAATTTAGAGTGTCCGTTTTCACCTTGGCCCGCCGGGTAATCTGACGTATGCGAACAAGTTTTTTAAGCTTTAATGTTGTTTTGCTTTTTTTTTTGTATTTTGGGAGAACCGAAATTTTTTTTTTTCCAGTGCTTCTTTTTTGTTTGTTCTTGCCTTCTTCTGGGACCAAGGGCCTATGCCAGCAACGAGAATGAGACCTGAAATATTTTAAGCTCTATAGAACATGAACATTTCCCTAGACGACAATGATAGCGACTGAGAGAAAGTGTACTGACATTAACTAGGTCGTTCGGAGAACTTAAATTTTCCATCTACGTGGATTACCGGTATATTTTGCTTTCTTAGAACAATCTGTCCCAGGAGAAACCTTGTAATAATCGTAATAAAAAGCTATTGTTGTCCGACGTTTGTACAGTGTGTCCAACTTCGAACAGCCATTTACACATAATGATATTAGTGGGCTTGCCGTGCCATCTAGCGACAGTTTGGCACCTTGGTCTGAAGCGCAATGCTCAAAGCATACGCAGTCATAAACAATTGATATCCTTCGTACCATAGCAAAATTTGAAAACGAATGTCAATTCTAAACATAGATGCCAAAACATTTCTATTTTTAACAAGCAGAAATTTTTACTATCGATTGTAGAGGAACAACTATCGATTTTAGCCCAAAGATCATCACGGTGACCTTTGCCATGTATTTTTGGAATTCACGTACACAGGTGAATGACTTGGATTTAACAGAAATGAAGAGGCAAGCCAGATTACATAAGGAATCGTGTCCCAATAATTAAAGAAGATTTTCTTCTCGCAATCGGACGCCAAAAAAACAAAACAAGTACGGGGAATAGGAATACAACTTTGAGAGGAATCATACTGCATTGAATCAACTTTCAGCATGATTAATCTTCCGCAAGAAGAAGTGATTTCCTCGTAGAATGAATTAATTAATTTGTACGCTGCAAGATTCCCTATTTTCATGGAATTTAATCTGTGAGTGTCTATGGGAGAAGTTAATAACATCGAGTGTACATAAAGCATTTTCTGAGAACACATCATTAGGAGAAAATATTTTACCTAGATGCATCTACTTACCTTGGACGAGCTATTTACATGCTTCCCCAAATTGGTTCTCGATATTTGTCATTACCCCATTAGCTTTAAATTTTATGGTGCCTTACCGAGTTTGCGCCCACAAGTGTAGTATATAAAGACACGGGTGTTGTAATTTCGTCAAAGCATTCTGTCGTTTTACCTCGGCAAGAGCAATACTTTCTTCTGTTTCTAGAATGGGCCATCTTATGTAATTTCATACAAATTTTGGTTGAATAATAAACGTTTTTAAACATTCATTACTTTTATTATTTGCACAGGTTTTCAGTTTTACTAGCTGTATTCTGCATTGTTGGTGCCGATTTCCATCTACCGGGTGACGAAGGATTCGTACCTGGCCTTATCCCACCGGCGGTTGCACTGCCGCCCGTAGCAGATACTCCGCAACCAACGGCGCCCGCACTTCTCAAAGAACTAAACGCTGATTCTTTGGTCAATGAGATTAACAATCGTGAGTTGGACATGTACAGGCTTGCTTCGTTACCCGCATTACCCCAAGTGACCCAGATGTGTAACCCGACGAGAAACTGCAATCCTTACACAAATACCATGCCTGCCACTCCCGCCCCGGCTGGCTACAATGCTGCTCCACCGACGGCGTACCCTGCCACTCCAGCTCCTATCCCGCAAGCTCTCGCAGCCATGCCAATCTATGCCGCCCCAGCAGCCCCATCCTATCCAGTCACTATGCCGATTGCACCGGCTGCTATGACAAGCTACGTTGCTCCGGCACCTCCATCCTATCCAGCTCCCCCAGCTGTGCCAATGTATGCCGCTCCAGCATCACCGAGCTATCCAGCCACTACCCCACGTGCTCCTTCACCCATGCCAAGCTATGCCGCTCCAGCATCGTCACCCTATCCAGTCACTACTCCGCGTGCTCCAGCAGCAATGCCAAGTTATGCTGCTCCAGCAGAGCCATCTTATCCAACCACAACCCCGCGTGCTCCGGCCCCTGTGCCAAGCTATGCTGCTCCAGTACCTCCATTCTATCCAGCTACTACCCCACGTGCTCCATCAGCAATGCCAAGCTATGCTGCTCCACCATCTCCATTCTATTCGATTACTACCCCGCGTGCTCCAGCTGTAAGGCCAAACTATGGCACTCCAGCACCACCATCGTATCCAGCCACAACCCCACGTGTTCCGGCCCCTATGCCAAGCTATGCTGCTCCAGCGCCTCCATCCTATCCGGTAACTACTCCTCGTGCTCCCTCACCATCTATTTACTCGTCAGCCCCAGCTCCGAGTGCTCCTTCGCGCCCGTACCCGATCAGAGTCACCACCACCTATTGATAGTAAATGACTTCTTCTGTTTAAATTGATGGCATCAAATAAAACATGCTATGAATCAAAATTGGTTACCGTTTTGGTTTTTTTTGTCAAGAAGCTAAGGAAATTTGGCAGAATTTTTGAGGAAAGCACATGGTGTTTAAAATTAGGATTTTAAGCTTGATGATGTTCCTAAATGAAGTTATGGTACTAAGTATTATAACGTATTGTCAATGAACATAACGAAAAAAAAAATATACTTACATATCAATATGTTATGAATCGTTAACCGCTCAGGCAAATTCCTATTAAATGCCACAAGTCCCCAGTAAAATTTCTAAATTCTTGAGAATTCTGCGGAATGGGAAGTTGTAATTCCCTTACATCGCGCGGATTCCTAGGGACTTTTTGCATTTTTTGAATTGCGTGCACTCTAAATTGAAGTCGATAACCTCTGCTTGTCTGCACCGCGTGAGTTTGAACAAAAATTTCAATGCAGATTGAAAAACAATTTTAACAGAATGGATAGTGTACAGAAAAATGCCTGGCTACCAGACTAGAAAACTAGCTCTATCACATCAATATGCATCAATATCATCTAGTCTCATTAACATTTATTGCCCTTTTTTTTCTCTTTAGCGGAAGGCAAGCTTTGGGTTACAATAGTGCAGCTTTTTTTTTCTCTACATTCTACTGGTATCTAATGGAATTCCAAAAATTCTTCCTGGACGTGGGTGTACAAAATAATGCAGGACTACATGTATATAAATCGTTCTAAAGGCTTCGGTTTCGCCAGTCAGTTATCAAGTCAGCCTCAACAGAGAGCACTAGTCAAGCTAAAGATGAAATTACTCTCGTAACTTTTAGTGGAATTTACTTTATCACATGTTTTCTGTGTAATTTTGATTTCTTTTTCCAGCAGATTTTTAATGTTACTTCACATAGTCTATTCCGTCTTTGCTGATTTTCCTTATCCCAAAGATAAAGGATTAGTGCCGACAAGAGCATTCCAGTCAAAACTTTATACGGACTTTTCGAAATTCGGGTTTAAGAGATTCATCCATAGAGGCTTTGAAAAGGCGTTACAACCAAGCATATCTCAGTACAACCCTTTCACCTTTTTTTTAAGGATGTGCGATTCGACAGGTCAGTGCAATTGACACCTAAAAAACAGTTGAAACTAACAAAAGCTGCGTTACCTTGCTTGATTCACGTAACATCGCAGTTTTTGGCTTTAGGTCACGGAACAATTAATTATTCAACCAGACCCACGCGTTGTCCTGTTTTCTCCCAGAAGAAAGTTTACATTCGCAACTCTGTTTTCTACTCGTTTTCAGCGTCTGCGATTGCACTACTGGCCTATTCAACGACAAGTAGGCCCACAACCGCGCCCATGACCCACTCTGCCCCAGCACCCGTTCACATGACGCCAAGTTACGATGCTGTAATATCGCCGCTTTCAGGTGATTCGCAACTATTGAAATACGCAGCCACAACCCCCCGTACTGTCGTACCCACAAGCAATTCCACCAAAATAACTTGCTGCTAGAATTCACATCGACCTCCCATCCAAAGTTTTTCTGTCTAGCGAGCAAAAAGAGCATAATATCACGTTATGTGAGGCGGCGAATAAAATGGAAGTGCACCTAGAAATAAAACACATCGTCGTTAGTCTATTTCAATTATGCTCTTTCAATAAAATCACCAGCACCTGCACACATCTTATACGATCTAAAAATACACAGTCCAGATCTTTTCATCATTAACACGTCAAATATTTTAAAAATAGTCTACCTGTCAAACATTTTCGTCACGTTAAGACATTAAGAGGTACACATGAGGGAACGAGAATCGGAAATTCCACGAAAAGCTCATCACTGTACAGAACCCGTGGCTTGCTGAGCTTGAATAAATTCTGGGTAATCAATAAAGCCATCCTTATTCTTGTCGTCCTGATCCAAAATTGGATCAATCATTGCTAAAAGCTCGGCATCGGTAAAAATTTTGGGGTCAGGTAATGGCGTGCCGGCTTTAGGATCATGATTTGCTTGGTCTACAAACCATAGAAAATGGTAATTTTTTGTAATTAGAATATTTGTTTTAAATTATACCATGCCAGTGAATAAGAGATTTGACCAGCTCACAACCATCTAACTTGTTGTTGTTGTCAGCATCATGCATCTTGAAGTAGTGGAACTGCAATTCTTGCTCTGACATTCTACTGGTGTCTACAGGCATTCCAACATGTTCACCAATGTGGCTATAATTTGATAACTGGGTGATCTTTACTGATTTAAAAATAATATAATAGACTTACTCTCTCTCGTTTGCCATGTGTTGGGCGTTGAAAACTTGTTGTCCTTGCTGAGGATGAGCATGAGCTGCTGGTGGAGGTGGTGGATGGCCCTGGGCAGCAGATACTTGGTGATGGGCAACTGGTGGTTGCTGATGTTGCATACCAATTGGCTGTCCACCCACTTGCTGTTGCTGTTGCTGTTGTTGCTGTTGTTGCTGCTGCATAGCAAGTTGTTGCTGCTGTTGCATTGCTAACTGCTGTTGTTGTAGTTGTTGTTGTTGATATTGCTGCTGTTGCTGTTGGAGGGCCATTTGCTGAGCTTGTTGCTGAGACATTTGCTGTCCACCTGGCTGTTGATATACCTGGGGATTGACTCCTGGCGGATGCTGTTGTCCATTGATCAGGTGCACTGAGAAGGCCAGTAAAATCACGGCAACCCGGCACCTATACATTTTGGTACACCTACAAAAATATTTTTAAAAAGTTATTTATCGCCAATTCAGTTACCTTGATAAATATTGGTTTACCTCTATCACTAATTTGAGCAGGAGGTAAAATGTGCAACAGGTTTGGGACGTTTTCCCAGGTACAGGTGTGCAGAATGCAGTACTAAATTTCTTTTTGAAACGTCAAATTTAAGAGTGACGTGTAGCAGGGAGACCACTGCTTACGAATAAGGTGTGGTAGTAATCGTTTTCTTTCAATCAAAAAAGAAAAGCGCACCTTGATTTTCTACGGCCATCTACCGGCTTTCAGCAAATCTGAAATTTACGAAACTTTTAAAATAGAATTTTTGGCTGCCATCTACCGGGTTTTATATATTACCGTCTAAAAATAAAAAAAAATTATTCAAGAAAAAAGTATCAAAAGATGCAAAAATCTCACTGTTTGTTTAATAACTGGGTATGTAAAAAAAAAAAGAACATAATCTTTTTTAATTGGTACGATTTAAGTTAGGCTGTCTTTTTCTTAGTGTGTTGGGGCGCACTTAATACAGCAAATGTAAAGGAAAAAACATAGTTAGCATAGAGTTACAATAAATATGATATTTTATAGTTTTTTATTTTTACTTCATTATACCTGTGGGCATCTCCTTCACTTTCTTCATCATTGATTTTCAGAGGGTAAAAAACACTTTTTATTCCACAATTAGACAAGAAGAGCCGAAGGAACAAGGATAGTAAAACTGCACACCTCATGGAAATTAAACTATGGGATGAGGCAATCGAGATAATGCATAGTCATATTGATTTTACCAACACCGTGACTCGACTGTTGTATCATTGCACCCCATATTATGCACATTTGCTAGGGCATGCTGCTGTTCATACTTAAGCCTAATCAGATAACATGATATAAATACGTCTCTTCTTGCTGTCTTTTCATCAGTCCATTTCCATACGCGTATCTGTTGGTTATACTTGAGTGGGCCCTTCAACACCTCATAAGATGACGATTAAAATACCAAATGTTCGTTTGAATAATGGCTATGAAATGCCTATTATGGGCTTTGGCACATACAGCGTAACTTATGCTCATTAAATGTAAGTTGGATAACACTTAAGACCGTTTTCTCCGTGTAGGGCAAACCTGAAGAGTTCACTCGCATGATAAGTGATGCCATCAACGCTGGCTATAGGTAAAGTACTCCGTGACACATTATGCATATTAGTAATCCCTTAATTGTGTACTGTGTCCTTATGCAACCAAATAGGCACATCGATGGCGCAATGTTCTATGGGAATGAAGTCGACGTAGGCAACGCCGTTCGTCAAAAGATTGAAGAGAAGGTCGTCAAAAGAGAAGACCTCTTCCTCGTCAGTAAGGTAAACACAATATTCTCAATAGAACAACACGTAATGCCCAGCGACCTGGTTTAAATTTTGCCCTTTGACAATATGTAACTTTAAAACCAACGTTTCAACAGTTATGGCCAACGTTTATGAGCCCGCACTTGGTTGAACCCACGCTGCGGCAAACTCTGAAAGACCTCCAGACGGATTACCTAGATCTCTACTTAATACACTGGCCTACTGCCTTTGAGGTTTGTTTATCGAAGTAACCTGCATCACGCTGAACGACAAGTAAAGCTGCCAGCATGTAACGTTCAACATTTTTCCCTCTTGTGCGATTTAACAGGAAAACATGGGTCTGGTGCCCAAGGGCGAGGACGGAAAGATCCTGTTTAAAACTGTGGATTTCGTCGACACCTGGAAATCAATGGAGGCCTGCGTACGCCAAGGTCTAGTACGCTCCATTGGCATCTCTAATTTCAACAGTCAACAGATCAGCCGCTTAATGAGCCATTGTTCCATCAAGCCAGTTACTAATCAAGTTTGTGTTGGCGTCTAATTTTATATTTATCGACGAGAATGAGTAATCATGTTTCGTAATATTTAGATCGAAGTCCATGCCTACTTGAACCAGAAGAAGTTAATTGAATTTTGCTCTCAACACGCTATTATTGTAACGGCTTACGGTCCTCTCGGCCGTCCCGGATTTCAAAAAGACGATTCAGAGCCAGTTCTCATTCTCGATCCGAAAGTGAAAGAACTGAGTGCAAAGTACGGAAGGACTCCCGCTCAGATAGCTCTGCGTTACTTGGTATGCCGTCTTTATTCTCTTTGAAACTTTAGTAAACAATTCCTTGAAGTCCGCAAGCAAAACCTGCTAATGAATACTGAATTTCCTCATTTTAAAAATGTCCCTAAATTTCTAGACAATGCAAAATTTGCCTGTTATTCCAAAATCCTCCACTAAATCGAGGATCGAAGAAAATTTGGCGTCACTCGAATTCGATCTGTCCAAAGAAGACATGGCCATACTCGACGGCCTCGATTGCGGTTATCGAAACAACAAGTGGGAGTGGGCACTGAAACATCCAGAATATCCATTTACTTTACCGTTTTAGCCGCTTCGTTTTTAAGAACCAGTTCAACTATTTTCACAGAGATTATTAGAAATAAACTTGATCACAAGTTCACATAGATTACGGTATCATCGCCAATGAATTTTAATTTGTTTGGTATTAGACGTTCAAAATTTATTCACAACTTCCGTGGTTCATTCCATGGTCCACAACATCCATGGTAAGTAGCGCTGAAGCGGTACAGCGATAGTTGCTTACTGCAATTGGGAGCATCCTAATCATTCCTCTCTGGCTTAACGAAATATTGATGCAACTTCATCCTTTTTACGTATTCTTCCATGCTGCATGCAAATTGCATGGGAGGAGAATGGGCTTGCGTTTATTAGACAACTTTCCTTGCAGCTATTTAGAATGAAAATAGCTGCAAATACATATGAAAATAGCCGTATATAGTGCCTCTTCCGATTCATCCGCCCACGTACCTGCGGCAAAACTTGCATGGCTCCCAGCTAATGAAATTCATTCGTACAAAACTAAACACGCTTCGCGTGGTACAGCAGTCATTGTTGCATTATTCTAGACTTCCTTTATGGCACACCGCGTAGGGACTTCAACAGACAAGCGGGCTGCAACTGGGCAACGTATATCTAGCATGATCGAAATGCGAAACGATGCTTCAAGACTTGGAACACTTCCATTATTTACCCTCTAACGAAACAATGTCAGACTTTGCGAATGCACGTACGCCGTTTGGGTTACATCCCACTGTCTCTTTTGTACATCGCTTCTTTCAAAAGACGGGATTATAATCAGCCGCCTCCCACTGTGAGTTAACTCGAGTTAAGTCGACTTTAACGTTGAAACATGGCCTGCAAGTGGCAACAACGCAACGCGAGAACGATTATTTATTGTTTCGCTTCCTTGATGTAATATGGCAGCCATAAAACCGGTAGCGATAAACAAGATACGAGTGGGATAAAAAGAGGCTGAACCATTTGCGGAGCCAACTGTGAGGCTAAGCACGAATCGCCTTGGTAACGCGAAACCGAGTCTCTGTAAATAGTTTTTTATTTATCTCTTCCTGTTGTCAGTCTCCACCTCCATCCAATATAGCTCGATCGTTGTTCTCGAATCGATTATTATGCGTAACCGTCAATACATAATCGACGGGAAACGGACAGTCTAAAGCTGGCTGTCAGCCACGTCTGCCATTTCGTTTATTCGCAATTGAGCAAGTCTAAAAATTTCCAGTTTTTCTTTATAACCACCCATCAAAGAGAAATGGTTGTGAAAATTCCAACAGTTCCTTTGAACAATGGATACGAAATGCCGTTGATTGGCTTCGGAACAGCAAACGTATACACCACGTATCTATTATTAATTTACAGGTCCTTTTCTACTTGACTTCACAACTATTCATTCCTTCCTTTTCTTATCACGTTTCTTGTTTTGTTGCTGGGCCTCTTCGATCGATGACTTAAAAAATCCCCCCAAAAAACGATGAATGCGACCGGTTTCTTTTGGCGACAAAAGGCTTACCATGACGAAATCATCCGGGCCGTTGGAGACGCAACTGAGGCCGGCTATCGTCATTTCGACGGAGCTTCATTTTACGCCAATGAAATTGAGGTGGGCCAAGCCATTCGGCAGAAGATGGAAGACGGCGTGGTTGATAGGAAAGATCTTTTCATTGTTAGCAAGGTAAATACAATTAGGTCACGCCGGATGTGCATGTTCCGCCCCATCTTTTAGATCCTTTCACAACCGCAGAAAGCGTTCAGAGACGCGACCTACTTTTTGCACGGCAGCAAGAAATGGATTAAATAATTCTCGCCCTCCTTTTTTTTTTTACTTAATTAACTTCTATCCAACCTAGTTGTGGTGCACGTTCATGAGTCCCGAATTGGTTGAGCCGGCCCTACGTCAAACTCTGAACGATCTCCAATTGAATTACTTGGACCTGTACGTGATGCACTGGCCAATGGCGTTCGAGGTTTTTATTTTGAAACAAACTAGATATCTTATTCCGAGAAATAATATCCCTATGTTTAACATTTGAACAGGAGAATACGGATTTGATACCGTTAGACGAGAACGGCCTTCTCAGATGCAAAAATGTCGACTTTGTTCATACCTGGAAAGCAATGGAGGCGTGCGTTAGCCAAGGTCTGGTACGTTCGATCGGCGTTTCCAATTTCAACAGTCAACAACTAAGAAGACTGATGGACAACTGCACCATTAGGCCAGTCACTAATCAGGTTATCAAACAATCAAACGTATGGGGCTGGCAAAATCAAATTATTAATCGAGGCGCAGTTGCGCATCATATTGTTTAGGTAGAAGCTCACGTTTATTTGAGTCAGAAACCAATGATTAACCTCTGCAGAGAGTACGAGATTGTCGTGACGGCGTACGGTCCACTTGGACGCCCGGGACTTAGCCAGGATCCCGAAAACGACCCCATTCTCCTCGATGACCCTAAAGTTAAAGACATCGCAGTCAAGTACAACCGAACCGTTGCCCAGATTTTGCTTCGCTACCTGGTATACAAGTGCACATAAGACACAACTTCCCTAAAGACCCTCAAGTTCTTTTTTCCAATTCGTACATAATATTTCTCTTTTTCTTTTGTTTTACTGTGACGTAGACTATGCAAGGTTTGCCCGTCATTCCAAAGTCTTCCAACCGCGCCAGAATCATCGAAAACTTAGCATCTGTCGATTTCGACCTTGCAACCGAGGACATGGCCCTTATAGCCGGCCTAAATCGTGACTATCGTTACTTGAAAAATGAGTGGGCTAGTCATCACCCTCATTATCCATTCCATATCCCATTTTAAACTGTAAGAAAATCGATAGTCTGATAATACAACAGGAAACTTATAACATGTTCGATTTCACGACGCTTTCATTCAATGCGTTTATTAAAGGGTTTCGTTTAATTTTCGTTATCTTCTTTATAATAATAATTACACGGATGGTATTGTCAGCAAACAAACGTCAAACAACACGCTTTTTAATTAGGCGTTGACGATGAGACGCCTCCGCTTTTATGTCTCGGTTATGCGATGAATCGATGAGCCGGAGGTATAACTCAATTATCCGCTTTTGAATGTACGAGCTTGTTGCGTCAACTATCAACGAGATTGGATCCGCAAAATCGGCAAGTGGCAGACGTGCACCTACACGTATACCACTTGTCAAGTTTCGTAACACCGAATAACTACCTCAATCAGCATAATTCCGCGGATTTACAACTGCCCTGTTGATCGCAAATTAAACTTAGCTTGTTTTCAAGGCATCCAATTTACTTTCAGTGGAAAGTATAGCGAAACAACTAATGAATAGTATTGAGTGAATGCATTGATGTACGTATACATAACTTTCATCCAATCGGAAAATTAGTTAAATTTTCCCCTTAGAGCGTACATGCATCACTAACCAAAATGCCATTCGGAACTTGGTGCCGTCAATGCAATCATTAGGAGATGAGCCGCTTGCATAAAATATTGATGGAAGTTTGTTGTACGTCAGCGGCTCTCTTTGACTATGCAATCGAGGGAAGGCGCAATGTTATGGACAATTGGACACGACTCTGAAGGTCAGCCATGAGATCCGCACGCACGCAGCAAGTACGGGTATTTAAACAGACAACATGCTAGTATCAAGTAATTATGCGTAACGCATCGAACCCTGTTCTATATTATGACTGTAGTTTTATCGATCTATACCAATGGGTCTTGTTATATCTGCCTGTTAAGGAACGTAAGCTATATTTTACTGTACACGGACGGGCAACAGTGTCAGTTGTTTCATAAATATATGTAAATATTCCAGTCGTTTCCGATCGTTCTGCACAGCGGAACCATTCTTTCGATTTCCTAGGCGAAGTTTGCATGCATTTCGTTGTAGTGTTGGCAATTCTTTTCCATATTCGAATAAAACCTCGCGAAGACTCGAAAAGTACGTCACGATGAAGAGAGCGGTGAACTCACGTCGATCAGTTGCTGTCGGCCTGAAAACCTGCCAGAAAGATCAGATGAAACGACCTTCCGGTTTGTATCACGACGATCAATTGGACATTGATTCGTTAGCAGGAGATGAAGAACCGGAATTCAAGATCGGTATAAAGTATTCACTATAGAACCATATACTTGAACGGCATTTCACATTTGCCAAGTGTTTGTTTCAACTTGCAAAGGCATTCCCGGGTCTCGAGCTCTTTTTGGAAAAACGACTCACCCATTACGACGAATCTTCTGGCTTTTGTTGACTCTTTTCTTCTTCGTTTTGGCTGTTGTCCAAGTCAGTACCATCTTGACTCTTGATTGATTTTTCATTTCTTTTTTTTTTTTTGGGGGGGGGGGGGGGAGAAGGACAGCGCTTCTTGTTATTTTGAGACCGTGTTCTGTGACATGCCAATTAAGATTGACTGAACGGTTGATCTTTGTTTATTCACACATACTGTACCCGATCGATATAATCCATTGTAACAGGTTCAGGATCGAATCGACTATTATGTGAAGACGCCCACACGCAAAGACTTGGTCATTATTAACAATGATACTCTCGTCTTTCCTCGCGTGACTATGTGTTTCGGACCAGGCAGAACTTTCAAGTAATTAGTAGACATGTAAATCAAAAATGTTGCCTGCATCAATTCCTTGCGAAGGGGAGAAAAATATCATATTCCTCTCTGTTTCAAAGTCATTCAGCCATGGAGGCAATGCGTCAAAATGCCTCGCTTGCAATGGGAATTAATCAGAATGAGGTCCAAATGCCGTACGACCTTCTCTCGTTGACGAAACTGACAACCTTGTGGAACGATATCGGGCACGACATCGGCGTCATGTTCGAAACTGGAGTAAGTAAAGATCGAGCGGTTATGTTGTATATGGAATGAACTACTGTTCATGTGTTTAATCTTATATAACTTCCACCATGACCTCGCTCATGAAAATTCTATTTTGAACAATAGGGTTTCCTCCTAATGTAAACATTAAAGTCCTGGCAACAAATTTCTTAACAAAAATGTTTGGCTTTATTTTCGTATAGTCCTCAAAATGTTGGTTCGGTCGCGGGAAACTGTGTAAGGAGGTTGGCGAATGGCACCAGCTCCATACCGTTCTAGGTCCGTGTTCTTCCTTCCACGTTCGACATCCTGTTAAAGAGACTGGCCTCTTTAACGGCCTCTACATGCTAATGGAGACCAACGCACCATCTGATTCCTGGATTTACTCTCTTCATCCAGCCAACATCGATCCGGCATTGAAGTTATACGATCAGAAACATTACGAACTTCTTAATACAAACACCGACGTTGAAATCCGTTTCTATCAGGCATGGAATCGATTTATCCAGATATATAAGAGGAAGACCGTTCTTCGGTACAACCATTTCACGAACAATATTTTTGTTTTCGATTTATTTTCCCGTGGGAGCGAGTAGGAGAAGTTGATAAACGTCTGGCACCATTCATGCGAAGACGCCGTGGACTACACGATTGAGAACTGTGAACTTGAATGCCTCAGTGAGCAACTAGTCCGCCGGTCTGGTTGCCGTCTGCCTTTCATGCAATTGGCCAATTCATCACAGTTCCACAGCAGAGAAACTAATCCGATGTGCAACACATCGGGCTCTTATCGCATCGCTGACGAGGAACTGCGACGGATGCTTAGTGGCGACGATACTCTAGGGGTGAGCAATCTCCTTTCTACCAAAAAAAAAAAGAGACGATTCTAAAACGACTTGCAACGAATGATGATAATGTATGTCGAAATATACATCAACTAAATGTAATGCAAATCATTAGAGTCGATCCAGATGCAACTGCAAGCCTCCATGCCACACTACTTATTATCAAATTGATAAAGAGAAAGTGATAGCCGACATCAGACCAGGACGTCTTCGATTACGGATCTTCTTTCAGGTCTAATTTTTCTATATCGACGTTCTTTTTTTGATGGAAAATTATTGCTCTCCTTTACCAGTAAACAGCGTTAATGACGTAAGTAGTACAGTACGTGATCCATCGTCGTAATGCCCATTATTAACAACTGGCCGACTCATAAACGAACTTACACTAGACGCCGATAATTCTACATCGTGTTGTGTCAGTTGTTTATGACTTTCATTAATACTGAATTTCTTTTGCATGTTACTCCATTTTTTTTTATAGGATAAAACATACGAATATCTCACGGAGAGTCTAGTCTACAGCCTGATAACTCTCTTTTGCGACATTGGTAAGTACAACAAATTTTTAGTTCTCATTAGCACACAGAACTGCTTCTTTGAAAAAAAAAAAAAATGTAGGCAATTCAATCGGCCTGCTGCTAGGAGCCAGTGTTTTGACGGTATGCGAAACGTTGGAATGGGGATGTTTCCGGCTCATCCATTGTTTAATGTCAGTGACGGCCGGTGCTGGACGAGCTAATAAATTACAAAAGGTCCATCCTTGTCAAATACCAGCAGCTGGTTAGATGCTTCTAGCCAATTGTAAGAAGAAACAAGCCAACTTCGTTGTAGTAAAAAATATGATACGCCATTGCTGGCAAACATAATCGGATTGGAAATAATTTTTGTACGTTTGATCTGGAAATACTGCATGCCCAAATAAATACACAGCAGAATATGGTTGTATTTCAGTTTATTGTAAGAAAAATATCCAGGCAATAAGTAACAGTTTGATAAATCGAGAAAGGGAAAGAAGAGAGAAGAGGAAACAAGTATGTAGTATATAGGCCTGTATAGAATCCCAAATGGGAGTGGAGCGGAAAGACATGATTATTATAATTAGTATAATACTATATATGAATATTTAGAATTGATTCAGAAACATACGTGTATATCATCAAGTCGTTTTCTTTCTTTTCCCGCATTTAAGAACAGCTCGCCGCCATCGTGCGTGCTGATTCGCACGTAGGAAGCGCGCGTCCAATGCAAATATTATCCAAAATAAATGAATGAATAATTTGTGAATAAGAGGAATGAATGAAGTAACGAATGTTTAACACGGAGATCGATCATATCGAAATGTAGGAGGGGAAGATGTGTTGCACTTTTAGGCTAAATGTCTATGGCGAAGAAAGAAAATAAGAGTGAGACGAAATTCCGAAGAAGGTGGTTTGTTAAGTATGCTCGTCCATGGTCATCACAAATGTCACCCAAATGGATTATCATACAAATAAGCATACAACATGAGGGATGTATAGAAGAAGACGGTCAGTTTGGGAGGGGGGTCAAACAGCGAACAACACAACCAACAATGTAGAGATGATAAATATATTTTGGATGTCATGTTTATAGAATTCTATCATTTATATATTGTACTTGTTCGTGTAATAATTAATATATATTATATTATGTATATATGTATAGAAGATATTGGTTCACATATGAGGAAACAGTGATATATGTGTACAGGTGCGAGCACATAAGGAGAAAAAGTCGTACCTGTGTATGTTGTCTGTAGATATACGTGTGTGGGTGTGTGTATGTGTTTGTCTGTAAGTGCTTTGTCTATTCTGTAATGGATATTTGATAAAACAGCTGAATAGAGAGAGAGAGGTCGACAAGAATGACGAGAATCATGTCGTTATTTCTTTACTGCCTTGTCCCATAAGGGCGTGTGTGTGTGAAATGTGTATGGCACTGTTGGGGCGCAGCGTCTGTATGCCTGCCATTAAATAAAAAATGCGTGGGTTGATGACGTGTGTGGGTGTACGCATGAGCCTATGTGTCGTACGTGACCGTGTGTCGTGTGCCTGTGTGTGTGGGTGTTGAGGAGGAGGGGTTGCGTGTAGACCGGGAGGAAGACGTGATTCGCGGCCGTCATCCGTGAAGTAAAAATAACAACAAAAATCGTCTCCTTTTCCACAAGCGAAAAGAAGAACAAACGCTCTCTTTATCCTGACTGATAACAGAGCATTGACGGAAACGTTCGTCGAGCTGCTACAGAAGCCTGCCGAGTTTCAAATATCACCGGTTATCTTGTTTGGGTTGGTTTTCCTTTCAGATCTTCGTTTTTTAAGCTTTGATCTTGTCCAGCGAATGAATCTGCTTGCTCAGGAGGGAATCTTGCGATGGTGCGACAAAACGCTTCGCCCTGCTGTTCGTGTCGTTATCCTCTTCTTCCTCGGTTGAAGCTTCTCGACCTTCATCTTGGGATGATTTCTGTAACATATAAATGACATTTCAAATACTATTCTCTAGTCCTTTTTTTTTTTTAGCTTCATCAATGCTCATCCACTCTTCAAACTCGAATGAATTTCAAATCGATTACCTGGAGACGATTGTGCATGTTCATGAGCCGCTGAATCGTGTGATAGATGCTATTGTTCTCCACATCCGTTTTAGCTAAAGCAGGTGGAGTGGCGGTGGTGGTGCTCATCTGAGGCGGCTGTCTTTGAGGGGAGGGCGGTCTCAACAAGGGTTCCTCTTTTTGTCCTTGGTGATGTTGGTTTTGCAGATGGAGTGCCAAAGTAGCTGAAGATGTCGTCGTCGTCGTTGCCGTCGTGACGGGAGTTTCGGTTCGAGTAGGGGCCTTTGTCACAGCTCCAAGCGCAACATTTTTCTTTTGAATCTCGCGAAGAGCAATGGGACGGCGCTGTTGCTTCTGTTGAGTCAGCAGCAAATGCAATTGCCTAGCAGCTTCTTCGTCGTTATCGATATCATTGTAATTGTCCCCAACTTCGTTGTCATCCATGCGCGATCCCAAACTCCAGTCGTCTGAGTACTGGTTCTCCATTTCGGCGTCTCTCTCAGACGGCTGTTGCTGGAAGAAACGCTGGACGTACTTTTCGAAATTGATGACATCCTGTCGGCTGATGGGCTGCTCGTAGTCATCAACCGATGCCATGGACATGCCGTCGTCGATGTTGCCCATATCGTCGTCCATAGATGCGTCGTAGTAATTTGGTAGGGACGAACGCTTGATGGCATTGAAAGGCCCGCGTCCACGCATCAGCAGGGCGTTGTTGTATAGTTCGTTGTTGTACAGCTCGTCAGTGGGACTCTGGACTGGATAGCTGGGCGACTGCTGTTCGCTCAGGTAACGATGCGCAACTCCGTAAACCAATGGTTGTTGTGACTGCTGCAGCTGCGGTTGTTGCTGGAATCCGGCTGTCATATCATCCATCATGTTGGTATGGCGGTCGGCCAGGTAGCCGTACGTCTCAGTACCATCATCCCACGGGCTCAGGGGATTTCCAGCTCTCCACGATTGTTGATGTTGCGCCAACGGTTTCGCTTGCTGAGCTAGACGGCTACGTCCAGACGCGAACATCATGTTTGGAATAAAAGCCGCTCGGCAGGCTACGGCGGCCATCATCATCATCATCAGGTGGGTTGTCAAATGCATCTGAAGACACCCAATACGTTTCATTGTTGGGAATACATTCTCGATCATTAAATTTAATTAAAAACTAAAGATCTAATCCAAATGGCGAGACCAGTATTTAACTTCGTTGAACTCGCTTTAGAATGATAACAAGATGTTAGACAAACCTTGAGCCCGAGTGTGATAGTTGGTGTATGCCTTGAAGTGTACTGCGTCAAAACAAGAACTTTTGGAGCTCTAGTTGCCAGTAAGAACAGGGCGAGAAATAACTTGGAGCGAAAAAAAATTAAGCCTTTTGCCACACGGAACGAGATTGAGATGTGAATGTAGTCGGTGGACGGCGGGGTCTGTTTTATAGCTGCCGGCGTGACGTCAAACGCGCGCGGGCTGGCTTTCCACACGTAGGACAGCGCTAGCGCTATATACCAAATGGGAGGGAACAGGGCAAAAGCGGGAGGAGTTGGGGCTTCTTTTTTTTCTTTTCTTTTTTTTTTCTTTTAGTTTTCCTTTTTTTTTTGCGACGGAGTAGATCTGGCTGCAAACAACCTGCTGCCCACCCACGCAACTCAATGAAAAAGGAGAGAGCACGCGCGTTCTACGGCCGCCCTCTGTGGACCTCTTTGGCTTTTCCCAGTCTTTCTCTTGTGTACTCTATCTCTCATCCGCGTACCGCATAAAACGGCTTTTCCGTGAGTGTACATGTTTTCTCTGTTGGCCTCACGGCTGCTGAGTAGGCGCTTCGTCGATTTTGCCACGCCAACTACTGCATTCTTATCCACTGGCCTATACACTGAACGTTGTACTTACCATTTCGCTGGCTGTCTCGTTTTTTGTTCTTTCATTCTTTTTGCAGCAATGACGGGTCTTACGATTGCAATTGTCGTCGACCCGAATGCCAGTTCCATTCACACAATACCGGAAGTTGTTCCATTAACATTTGAATCACGTTGCACGATCCTTTCACGCAAACCGATGAGGTGTGTACCATCATGAAATTTTACAGTTAACGACACGCACGCTAGACGTTGTGTACGCTATAGAGATACATATAAGCAAAACAGGCTGACGAATATTTGATTACTAAGAGGCAATGCTTTTATGAACAGATGGCTGTGCCGTTCGTCTCGAGAGTGCAATTTGTCATTCCTTACTTTACCTTGTCTTCATCAGTGTATTTATGTTGATGTACAGACTATATCATATGCGGCAACATGGTGACTCTTATCTATACATCTAGAGACGAGAAACTATAAATAGAGAATGGTTTGGCGATGTATTGATCGCTCGCTGCGCGCACGGCTTTCCCTTTTTTTGCCCTTTTTTCTCCGTTTTCTTGTACTCGATCCTGCTTGTTCGTATATGCTCACACGCGCTAGCGTTCACGAATCGCGGAAAAAAAGGACAGACACTGTGTAGCGGGACGGAATGATATGTAAATATGTACTGTTACATATGTAGACTGTCCAAGAAGGGTGAAGGACACGAGATATAGACTACATTGTACTGAGATTGAATCAACAAAAAATGATTTTATAGCTACAATTGCTGAATTCTGGACTGTTAAAACATTTGAATTTGAAAGCGCTTTGATAAGGGGATTGTTTAAAAGTAATACTGGTTAACCTGTAAAAAAATAAGACAATATTTCTTCAAGTCGGTTGGCAGTCAGAGTTACACTTGCACTGACCATTATTAAAAGATAAACCTTTATGATAACTCTGTATTATTCATTCATAATACACCTTGACGTCGTCGCTTTAACTAAAAAAAACAGTACCTTATTTGTTCTGCTATTCATTCAAGTATACATGTGATGGATGTGGTGTGTATGCGGCCGGACGCTAATACTCGGCGCTAGCGTGAAACAATAAAGCTACATTTGTTAAGTAAACGCGTTTTGATTGCCAAAAGGCTTGAATTACGATTTCCTTGCCCTCTGACTGGCCCTTACTGGCAATCGTTTCACGGAAAATTGCGAGCCATTGATTTTCTATTTTCCTTTTGTGACAAACTATGGAGTGGGAGAACCAAATTTTTGCAGAATGTTCTTCGAAAAATCAGTTGCAATGTATCAATCCTATACAAAAAGATTGAAAGGCGTCGTCTTAAACAAAAAATACAAGAATGGAAAGCGACACGCAGAAGTAATATGCAATAGATCAATAGCACCAAATCAAATACCCAAAAAAACAATAAAAATATTACATAACCATGTACAGCTATTAAATTAGGTTGACCGAGATACACCCACTTCAACACAATCTACCATCGCACGAGCCAAGGTTGTGATGCCAAGGTTGGGTTTGAATCCTGTCATCGCAAAACTTTTTTTTCCTTTTGTTTCTGTTTCTTACCCCTACCCCTGTACTATCTAAACTTGTTTTAAGGTGGGCAGGTGGAGACTTTCTTCGAAAAAAAATGAGCCTTTCTCACATGTTCTTGCTACAGCCGTATCAGAGTCTTTCCCTTACACTCTCAACTGAGTTTAAAACAAAGCTGAAAAGGGGGTCACGTATGTTCTGTTTAACAAGACAAGAGCAAACGAATATGACGCAATGATTCACGTCAATTTCACGCAACGGTAGAAAACCTGTTGTTTTCCCTATTGGCGTATAACCATCAAGTTCCTCAGTAAAAATCGATTATGTCTGTTGACCTCAGCAATACGTGTACAACGGTTTTTGCTGGTGCCTTTGTGGCACCTGCTTCATTATTATTTGCAAATCGATACACTTCCATGGACCCACGAAAGGTCACCAGACTGATAAAAACTAGGCCAACGCCAACACGTCAGCCGAAACGAAGAAAACAGAGCTTGTCAGGTTTCTTTTATTGTCCAGAGCAACGTGATCCAAATCAAAGCTGTTTTCTGGGCTTTTCGTGTCTGAATTGCCAAGACACTGAGCTGTTACACAAGCAATCTCGTCAAATAAGAAAGGTTTCCTTTATTGTGGTGTACACAGTAGTTGACGGAACTGCGACCTTATACAGCTGGGAGGCCGGCATTTATTGAGATGTTCTTCAACGCCATTTGCTGTTATCTTTTTTTGTTCCTATGGACGTAAACGAAACTGTATCCTGTGCGAAAGGCGTGGGCGTGATCCTGCCTGGCGTTTGGTTTGGGGATGTTGACTGGTCGGTTCCAGCCGCACCGTATGGTTAGGGTAACAAAAATAAACACAATGACGCGAGAGAAAATGTCGCCCTTGCTATTTCCATTTGGTCTAATGTTCGTTGACTATTCAACAGTACAATCCGCTGTAAATAACTCGACATTTCAGTCACTCCAATTTAGTTTCCTTTATGCTAGACTCTCCAAAGAGCACAGTATAGCAAATGATCAATGCAGCTAACTAGCGCAATGGCAGTGGAATACAAAAAAGTCCGTGGAAAAATCTATTACGAATGAATAAAGGAGCCACTCAGAGGCCTGATCCGGCTTTGACGACAATACAGCTCGGCAAAATCGCTGTGTTTATTAAAGACCTGAGCAGATGTATTCAAGTAAGCACGCAGCGCATTTTAATTATGTATACTATCTACATGTTTAAGTCTAGACAACATATTGATCGAGCCACTGTTATTGTAGAACAGAGGGAAGGTTTTTTTTTTTAGTCTGGTTATTTAGTTTGACATGATTGCCTCTCACGTGCCAGGAACAGTAGACACACGTGAGGATTTTTTTATATTCACGAATGCAGGAGGCTGCATGTACAAACGCCCACGCTAAACCCACGGTCGTCGCATTTTCGGGGAATCTTTTGTTTGAGTGTTCGTTTATCTTAAAAATGTTCCTTGTTTCAAGTTAATGTAATTTTGTGTTCTTGCATTGTTGCGAAGTGACATGGGTTTATTCGAAGGCGTTGCGCTTTATTATGCGCAAATCGTAATGTCTTTTACGTTTTAACCTATGGCAACTGTTCTTGGTTTTGTAATTGAACTTTCAGCCTATTGCACGCGTACGGCCATGTGATTTTGCATATGCCAACCTTATTAACAAGATATCAAAGTCAGCTACACGTCTTAGTTTATGCATCAGTAATAATTTGTGTCATGCTAACTCCCAAATTGCTTAGTTACCCGAACCTTTTTATTCGACTCCATATTTTTGAGCAATCAACAATTCTTTATTAGAACTTGGAACTTGAAAGCTAAGAAAAAAGCTTTTGCGTAGGCGGGTGTAGACGTCAAAGGGTGAACACTCTCGATGCCAGTTATTCGTTGCTCCTGTTCGAGCTAAGTAGGCTACTTCATTTAGTTATTTATAGTTATTGCCATTTAATCCATCCGATTTGCAACAGCTGTTAGGTCTTCGGGGAATGACGTAATTCAAGTTATGCCAGTCCAGTACTGATGTTGACTTGCGACGTCGTTACCAACGACAACAGGAACGTTTTTCTTTTGTTCCCTTTTTCTTGTTTTCACCACATTCGGGGGAGCTGCTGATGCTGCGAATTTTTTTTCCAATATAGCTTGTTAGTCTATATATAATACTGTATATGCCGGCCCATAGTAAATATGGCAAGCGAATTTTGTTTCTGTGTACACACAATGCACTTTGTTTCTTGAAAAGACACAGCAGATGTTTTACTTTTCTTGCACCTTTCTCCCATGCATTGCCCTCTATATTATTCTATACACCTAATAGCGCAAAACGATCGTCTTACGTTCATAACATTTTATCCACATCTCTTCCCTTAGGACGGTAAACGATGTTTCGGTGAGGGAAAAAAAATAAAATAAAAACGCGAACATTAAGGAACACATATAATCGTACCATGCACCATCGTTAATATGTGATATCATTGCTGTTGAGTTATTACCAACTAGTAGCCGAGTTCTGTCGGTACTTGTTGAGATATGGTGGTCAGGATCTTTATTATAAGATTATAAATCAATCTTCTTACATACACAGACGGCCTTTTACATATCCAAGAAGTGGCTTAGCCTCTTTCATATGGGACCTTATATCTTCTACGTCCCTTGCATGTCCTTGCGTATCGTCCGTCATCCTGTCGTTAGGATCGCCTCTTTATGTCATCTAGACTTCTTTCCGCCTATTTTCCACGGCCCATTCTCAATTCCCAACGAAAGGCAAAACGATGTCAAAGATAAGCGAAAGCAATTCATTAGCTCATCCCTTCTTTTTTAAGCCCTTATGCCCATAGAAGAGTTCTACAGGCTTCACAGAACCCAAGGACTATTTACCCTTCAGTCAGATACACGAGATGGAATTCATATATTACATCAGTGGAAACATGTAGAGTTCTTGTAAAAAGTGCGCCGTATAGCAACCAGATGAAAGAGCTTGTTACCTTTCAATTAGTTTGCAATTGACAACGGGTGGTACAAGGAAACCGTCAAGGCCATCATTTAATCCAGTTTGAAGTGATGCGGATGTTGTGGTGCGAAGAAAGCTACCGCAACGCTGCAGTCGTGAGGAACTTAATATCCTATATGTGTACATACTGTGTATAGAGCAGGTTTATACCACAGCACAGTGTAGTAACGCGACAGAAGAACGACGCAGAATAAGAAGTTACGCAGCAGTTGGAACTTGCAACAGAGTTAGACAGGGATATTTAGGGCTACTGTGTCAAATACTGCGTATACAAATATGCGCTGTATATAGTAGCGCATAATTCAGGTTCTAATGTCAGAGGAGCGAGCGCTCGACGAGCCGTCAATTCAATCAAGCCCTCCTCTTTTCAATCACTTAATACGATGACGAGGCATAAAGACTTGGCTACTATGAACGAAGAAAGAGATGGAGGAAGGAAGTTCCAGATAGACGCATATAAAGAACGAGAAGAAGGGAACGAAGAATTATAGCTAGCATAATAGCTCCCTACTTCTGTATGTACACGCTTTGTATTGGGGATACACGTCCTGCATATATGTAACTGCTCTGTATTTATGTGTGCATCTAGGCCTTAGGCCATATTAGTATCAATGGCCGGAAGCGGCATATATTAAAGCAAATTAGCCTATTTCATATTTGACATACACACAATGGCTTTTCTTTCTTTTGGCAAGGGCTCCATGGATTACAATCCGCTGCA
Source organism: Daphnia carinata (assembly GCF_022539665.2). NCBI lineage: Eukaryota > Metazoa > Arthropoda > Branchiopoda > Diplostraca > Daphniidae > Daphnia > Daphnia carinata. Next base: position 7,228,450 of record NC_081337.1, read on the forward strand.
ACCCCAAATCATTTTGGGTTTCTATCTTCGCAGAGAGAAGGGAAGAGAATTAAGATGATTCTTCTTCTCTTCCGCTCCGCCACACCTGAGCGAAATCTGTTCACAGAAAACTGCAAAGGAGTATAAAAGACAAATGCATATATAAACTACGGAGCCTATATCTTAGAAGCTAGAAAATAAATGCACCGTAACACGTGGCCACCGACGTAGGTGGTTACCGTTGATTAAAATATACATATACGACTCTTGCCACATGACAATATCGTGATGGCAAGTAGGATGGATGTCCCGCTATAGCAACAGGCGATTCCAGCTTACCGTAGTATAGAGCAAGGCTAATAACCATGGGAACGCGGAAAGTGACAACAAGAAAAAATCCTCATCGCTGCGCAGTTGGTGTACGTGAAATGGTGTTTCTGTGGATATAAGCACGGCTCGCTATTGTTACGTGTCATCTAACATTGTGTACGAAATAAATGTTGTAATACGTCGTTTTAGTCCGTCGACGACAACATCTCTCTGGCTATTGCTTCGTGTCATGCACATCTATGAGAAAATCAGCCTCTTGTGTACGATGGAAAGAGGATTTTAAAGCTTCACGTATATCAGAGGTGATCGATCCTCTTTACAAAATGCCTCAGACACGATTATACCTTTCTCCTCTGGAACATGCGCCGTTACCTCTTCTTCTTTTTTTACCTTCAATTTATGTTTAGCAATTTATTGTGCTGTGCGCATCAGCGTTTTCCTATCTGACGCAACATCCGCAGTTTGATCCGCACGTATAGGTTTGTAATGAAACGATTTACTAGCTAGATTGTTATCGATGATGACTTTTATGCCAGCACCATTTGACGGGTGTAGTTTTTAGGACCTCATACATATGCATCGTTTTCTTCGAGAATGCTTTCTATATCTGAACGACCAAGTGACGTGAAGCTCTTTAGCTGAGCGCTTTGAATCCGAATATCGCCCAACAATTTTAGGTTTGAATATCACAAAAACTAAAAGACTCGCAGGAAAACAAAATTGATTTTCGTGATCTTCATTAAATTTTGAATTGCAATCTTATATAATTTGCCCTAGAATTCGGTACATTTTTCGCAATTCAAAGCGAACTTGATTTCAACATTTTTGCTATGTTTTGAATCGAAATCATGTCTTTTTCTTTATTTTTACCTGCTGACGCGAGCATTCGTGTTATCCAGTAACTTTTGAATAATAACTGGTCTTGGATCAATAAGCATTCCCTCTTTTCCACTTCCATGTTACGCGAGCAACTTCGATACCGTGTGCTATTTATATCTGTATCAAGTACATTTGTAATTTATTCAAAATCTGTTGGTAATACAAGGCTCGTGTGGTGTAATACGCGTCCAATCCGTGATCCGTAAACGAATTGGGGCCGTCAAGCAGCAAGATTTGTTGTATATCAGTAGCTACATCTACATGGCGTAGGCTGCTCCAGATCACGATGGATGTTGTGCAGCCTGCATCGGAAAGATGGAAAGTTATTCTCGGGGGAATGACACGATGGATGTTCAGCCCCAACGAGCGTTGCTGCATCGTCTGATGTCTTTGTAGTCAGTGGCGTGCGTGGGTTGATAATATCAGGTCTTCAGTCCTGGATGATGAGGAAACTGCTTATGTGGGGCGGGTATAGCTTCTACCGGAACCTTCCAGAGGTAAATTCTTTCCTACTTGTCGGCTGGTTTTTGCATAATAGATACCAGTCGCGTGCTCAAGATTGTGCACGACGCCTACTTACTATAACTTCATCTTCCAATCATAAATGCAGCTCGAACTTACGGACGCTTAGGGTAAAAGTATTTCTTCTAACTTGGTTCCGCAGGGAAGAAAGATGAGCATACATTTTTTTTGCAGTAATACACTAGACGGATCCGCACGTTTGACGACTAGAACAGACAAATAAAGGAAAAAAAATAGATTATTCAATGCTTGATATTGGTATTTCTTTATCCATAGGTGCCTTATTTGTATCTCTTTTTGTGTGTACTGGTCGTCAAGGAGAACCACCGTTGGATATTCATGGAAAACTCTTGGACACAGTATACATGGCAAAACGGGTTTTCCTTTCGGGAATGATATCATGTTGTAAGAGAATGCGATGGACCCGAAACAATTCTCACGCTGGCAGCTGCTCGCGTGGGAATGGCGTCCATTCATGTTCTCGCTGTCCTCGTCCGCAATGGCGACAGTCTTGTGCCAATCTGTAGAGCGAGGGGCACAAAGAAAGAAAGAAGAAAAAAGATTGACGTCATCAGCTCCTCTTTTTCTTGGCTATGGACGAACAACATGAAGGACGACTCCCCCACCCCCGTCTGTGTGCTCCTCCCGCAGACTCCCCGTTCGATAGTCAGAGGACTCTTGTTTCCCTGCTAGTTCTACACGTCGTGTACAAGACCGCGTATTTAGACGCTATCCTGCTCTATCGAGGAATCCGAACCACCCCACGGTCGTCGGCTCATTCATAAAACAGACTGCGCTATTGCTACTATGCAGTTGTTGCATTACTCGCTAGTTTTCAACTGCTGAGTAACTGTTTCTATAATAATACCGCTATATACATGCAATCTTATATTCTTACCATGCCCTTGGTGGACGGTCTCGCGTGATCGGCACGATCGATACAACAGATTTCTATTTATGGCCTTTGTGCTCTTGACTTTGATTTCGCAGAACTACTCGTCGTCCAACTGAAATTGCACACGTTCCGCTTAGTTTGTTAATAAGTTGGATTCTACAGTTTGATAGTTAACAATTCAAAAGTCTGCATGAAAGTTAGGAAAAGAATTGAAAGGCCCAAGTTGTTCACGGGGCAAACTACTGTATATACGAGAAAATGAGCCAATCTATCGCAAAACATCAGAAGAAAAGAGTCAACGTTAAATCCATACGACTTGCATAATTACGCAGTCAACTTTCTCCCCTAGTGACATGGCCAGAACTTTATCCAAAAGACTTATGGTTGGTTTCGCCTTCAAAGACTTTTCTATCCAATCCATATTATTCCGAAAACTGTATATCGATAAAGCGAATAAAATATAATGTAGTTCATCAAAATGTACATGTACTAAACGTATATATAAGTGTAGCTGAAAGCCAAGTCAACTGGGAATGGGCTAGCCATTTGGAATTGTCATATTAAATATGAGGCTCTGCTTGGACGTGCGTTATGGCTTGCACCCCACGGATTTGGCCATCATTTTCTCTTAGCAGTAGCTTTGATAAGAAGAGATAAGGACAACGGTCGCGGACGTCAGAGCCCCAATGAAACTATGCTGCTGAAATGAAGCGAATAGAGAGAATTGCGGAATCGGATTGACGTCATCACACCCCGTTCTCGCGCAAGTCGCTATAGTTTCTTCGCTTCGTTTGTTACTCGAGCACCACGATCGATATGGGCCCTCTATACATCTAAGCTGAAAAAGAAAAGAAAAAAAAACACTTCACCCGACAATGACCTTCCACGCAGATACGATTTTCATTCACAATTCAACTGCCAATAGACGCGGCCCTTCCCGACCCTTTCCCCTATTTTCTTTGTTGTCAAAGAGAACTATGCAACTTGAGACTGTTTCAATGCAGTAAACGCTATACCACTATGGGCATAATATGCCAACACAGTTTAACTAAAGCTGTCGATTACCCAACAACGAGCAGCAATGAATGCCGTAACGACACACACACACAGAAACTTGAATGGCCATTTGTGTTTGATCTTCATTGTTCCATGTCTCAATTCATTTTTCAGTCACAAGACTATCAGCTAAACTGCCAAATGCAATCTCTGGACAAAACTACATCGTTTAACCGTTACACATAGTATTTTCTACCTGTTTTCTTCGTTTAACATTTCACGGTATCAGTAACACCTCGACTCAGTTCTTTACATTCCTCCTTTCCTTTATGTAACTTCCGTTTTGTTGGAATAACGACTTCCGGTGGATTTAATTGGTTGTCCTTCGCCAAGGAAAGTTATTTAATTAGAAAATCCCTCTATTCAACATTTATTGGATCAATGGACATGCTGAGAAGAAAAAAAGAAACCTGTTCGAAGACGAATAAAATGTCAGCGCTTGCGCGAGACGTCTTTGACAACCGCGCCACGTATGCGAGATGGAGGCGGGATAGCTGCAAGAGGAAAATGTGAGGAAACAACGAAAAATCAATATGGCCAGCAACGGAAGGGGAAGGGGCTGGATCACGGTGACGGCGGCCATGTTGAATCGAAAGGCAAGAACCCTGTTCACGATGCACCAAGTGTATAGCCTCTAACGCGTTCTACGGCAGCACTGCAGCAGGGATCCGAGTTGCCCATTACTTGTGTAGGTCTCTGTTACCACCGTCGTCAGTTCACTCCACCTTTGCCATTGACAACTTTTTTGTTTCCGATTGAAAAGAAGATTAAACTATTCAACAACAACAAAACGATGGCAGTGGCTACCGCAATTAGCAGGTATAATTCCTATTCCTATCTGTTTTTCATCTGCAATCTCCTTTGTTGCTTTGGCCTCTTCCAAGAGAAGAGTGGCCATGTTTTTTTTTTCTCTACCAGGTTCAACAGCGAATGCGTTTTTTGTTTACTTTAATGTCCCTTACTATGTGGGATTTTTGCTTACCATAATGGCATTATTCCAATTGAAAATCTCATTACTATTCAGGCGATCAGCAACAGGTACGGTTGTATGTTTGGTGCTGCTCAGCTCCTTCATCGCCTTGACTACGGCTTTCCGCTCTCATCAGGTAAAATTGGATGTGATATTACGTAACCACTCAAATAGAGTACTTCCTGATAAAGAATAATATTCGATGAGCAATCTTTTGCCACGTATGGCTGTATCTAAGCTTTCCGCTATTTTTTTGCTCGTTCGCAAATGGAATTACTTTGTCTTATTATTGATAAACTAGAATCAAGGATTTGTCTGACTTTGTGTCAACTCTGTCTTATAATTCTACTGTTTCCAACGCTGTACACGTCGCTGTAGGAAACGGTACTGTCGGATGCTTACCTACGAGGAATTATGAATCACCTTGGTGACAAAATGCTGGCCGATGCTACCGGTTCCGAAGGTTACCTCGATTATCCCCTGCCAAGGTTGTTTACTCTTCTTGCTCTTCTTTCTTGGAGCTCCATTCTTCAGATTTTCTTTAATAATCTTATTGATAAAACGAATGCTGATTGAATGATTTCTAAACCCTTCATTTCTTCTATTTTTTTTAATGCATTTCTGGATGAACTGGTCGGGCCTTTTTCAATTACGTCGACGCATACGGTTCGACAGCTACGAGGACATGATGAGTCCATCGGTAACCAGCGAAGCGGAAAGCGAAATGAAAGAGTACGAAGAGGCTCCCGAGAGTTTGAACGAGCCTCGTGAACGTTTGGGACTTGGACTGTCTCTACGCGACCAAGAATATCTGAAGCACAGTTCGTTGTTCTCCCGTCAACAGGAAGATGATCAACCTTCATCAGGTACGTATCTCCATACACATTTTATGCTATCAACCAATTCATTACTATAGGCATTTCATAAATGATCTCATTAAGAAAGAAGAAAGCGAAAATGTTTTTGCATACGGGATGCGAATCGTATTTTACCATCGCGTGTAATTTGATGAAAAGTTCTTGATGGCCTTAGCGAGTAGCTGCTACTTGAACTTTCAGCGTAGTCAATGCGGCTAACGAACTTGGATTTATGTGCGTCACAACGCCCAATATAGATCACGGTTGAACAGCCGCACCGAGCACCTGCTCCATTTTTGTTTTGTCACGAACTTGTCATTACGTCATGTAAGTAAAGGTCGTATTTTTAAGTTGCAGGTGCCCCCACTGGTTCGCTTAAAATCTCTGAAACTGGTTCGACAACATCGGGATCCAGCTCGTCCGGCAAATCTGAGAATGTCCTTCCAGCATATTGCAATCCACCTAATCCATGCCCGATTGGATACACTGGTATTTAGTGGGCCTTCCATTATTCGAAAATTACGTTGATTAAACGTGTGCATTTGATAGCTGAAGACGGATGCCTGGAGGAATTTGAAAACACAGCCGCATTCAGCCGCGAGTACCAAGCGGCCCAGGATTGCATGTGCGACACGGAACATATGGTTTGTAACGATATGGTCAAAAGTTGAAACCGTTGCTTAATAAACTGCGTCATTGTGTTGTAGTTTGACTGTCCAGCCTCGTCGTTGAATCATAAAAACGACAATGCCAAAAACCGGGCCGCAGCCAACATGGTCGATACAGCCATCCGCAAAATCATGTCCGACTTCCAGGTGGGGTAACACGATTTTCTTCATTTTAATTAAGTTCCTTCTGAATGCCAGTCGAGTTGATAGGTTACCTTTGTCGTTATACCTCCTCCGTCAATGACAAATGAATGACATTTTTGTTCTGCTTCTTTTTGAACGTTACGTTACTACCTCGTTAAAGGGAGAACACAAGTCTTTGGTATCCAAGAAGTTCTTCGCTGACAAGGTAAGGACCAAAAGTAGTTTGTGCCCCAATTGCTTTCAACTGTTCTTAATTAGAATCCAAGGTTCCATTTTCAAAAGCTTTTCTTTCATTGGCTCCTTCGTATGAGTGTTGGTCTTGGGCTTGTCGATTTACTTATATCGTTCGTCCTTTTTTCTTTTTGCGTATTTTTTTTAAATTTTGACTTTGAATCACGCTGACTACAAAGTATTATGACGAACTGACGGGATTGAAAAAGCGCGCACAGGAGGCCGTTGATATGGCTGGTGCCGACTCACACTCGACAGTAAGTTTCTTTTTCTCCTAACAATAAATTTAGCCAAAGCCTTTTATTTGATAGCCTTACGCGTTTTTTGTGGACCGATACACAAACATTGTCTAGAAGTTCGATTTTAAAAGTTCTTCTGCAATTGAACTCGATATCTATGCACTTAACATACTTTCCGTTTGTCTTACGTAGAGCGAAAATCCTTACCTGCAAGGAGACAAGCTGCCGATTGCTGCCAAGAAAGGTAACCGCGTCGGCGTCTAAACAAAAGCGACGTCATCCGAACCGGCATTAGAAGAATCAGGTTCACCGATGACTTCAACTTTATCTCTCCTACATTTTGAATCGGAAATATCCTCCACTATTGGTGTTTCGCTAACGAAACAAAATACTAAGGAAAACACGGTCGTTAATGTTCCCATTTGCTATGTCAGATTTCATTCGAAATTCCAATTTGTTCAAAAGAAACACATTCGATTTGAAAACGAGTGATCTGGTTCTCTATCCTGTGTTGATTTTTTTTTCTTTGAAAGGATGAAACGCTATAGAACAGTTGATTTGTGTACTATTTACCTGTCGGTTATTGTTTGTAGTCAAATTTCTTATGTTACCATCACTTAACCTAAATTTAAACTGTTATAACGATTCATATCGCGCAAATTGATTAACTTGCCAGACACCTTTATCGGCGCACAATTCATACGTATAGTGCAGCATTTTTCGTCTAAAAGAAAGAATCAAATATACACGTATTATGAAAATCCTCGAGCTTTCAATCACAGACGGATTAAAGGAAACCATAGTTCCTATGTGCTGAATCTCAGAAATCAAAGTACGTCAAACCGAAGCTTGTTTTCCCCTTCCGTAGGGTTAATTATCTATATCAGATCGACTGTTAATAGGAAAAGTACCTAGGAACACAACGACGAGTTCCGTATTCGGAAGATTGTGTGTCTTTCTTTTGATGTTTTGTTTTTGCATTTTTATTTTTGTCCAATACCAAGAAGAGAGCCGGACTTGCCGGCGGGTTCGCGCGAGCATGATATACCTATACACATCCTTAAACACATATTTGAGCTACGAAGCGTAGTCTGACGCAGACCGGCGCCTGTCGCCCGTCCACTTGTTCTTGTTCAGTAAATTCAATGTAGCCTACATCCACCATTTGTTCATGGTAAAAAAAAATGAAAAAGAAGAAGAATAGAAATTATAATAATAAGAAAAAACATTTTATTTTTTGTTAATGTCTGAGGTGCACACACACATATGTACACCTCCCAACACGGTACCTAACGAATTCACCTGGGGGATACAACGACGTCCTCTCTCACACGGTTGACTCCCTCCTTCTTGTCCCCCCCCCCTCTTCACTCACTCGAGGACCCACAACAGCCCTCCCGGTCTAGACAGTAAAGGCTCTATATGTTGGCGCGACTCTTTTTCTATAGATGTTTGTGTGTTTTGTGAAGAGAGAAAGAAAGAGCATGCGGTAGCAGTGTATGGTAAAAAGAGGAAGTAGTCGATATATAGCATCTGCAGTCATACTATATAGATGTGTGTGTGTGTGTGTATATATACGCTGGTGGATCATCAGAGTGGCAAGTTCAGTTGCCAGAGCCGAAACCGCCAACCCAGTCATTCTGGTGTCCCTTACTCGGCTCCTCTACTGAAACACATTTCATTCTGTCATCATCATCATCTGTCAAGATTTAAACCCTCGTACATTTAACACTCTGCCAACCACCGACACTTGTTTATCAAGCTTTAAAGGAAAAATAATAATAATAAGAACAGCTGTATCAATGGTTCGGATCGTTATTCTCGTTGTGTCGCTACTTGTCGTTTGCGGGTTTGATCCAGTTGCGGGATTCAGACATCGCCGGCATCAGCATCATCGTGATGGCAGCCGCCGGACGGATCACGGGACGTCGGCAATCTTGGCGTCGGATGAAGAGAAGTTAAACGCAACCAAGACGTTACGGAATATATTACAAACGAGTCCGAAAGATGCGCTAATCGTCACCAAACGCCGGTACTTGCGAAAGGACTGGTGCCAGTCGCAGCCGCTCATCCAGCGCATCGGACAGGATCAGTGTTTGAGCGTTACCATTCTCAACCGCTTCTGTTACGGCCAGTGCAATTCGTTTTTCATCCCGAAGAATCAGCTGAAAGAAGAAGACAGTCCCGATGAAGAAACACAGGAAGGACAGGAAAGTGCGGCCGGTGGAGCCATTAGCGGAGCCGGAATCGCCGGAACGGCTAAAGCCTTCCGGTCTTGCGCCGTCTGCCAGCCGAAGAAGACCAGTTGGGTGACGGTAACTCTCAAGTGTCCCTCGCTGGTGCCCAACATCCGGCGGAGGCGCGTCCTTGTCATCAACCAGTGCCGATGCATGCAGCCAGAATCGACGTCGTCTTCGTCATAAACTGTTGCAATGCACATACCCATTTTGTACTTTGAATTCATCACACATTATATACGCCTTGTACATTCCCCATTATTCAAATGAAGCATTCACATATAACACAATTTTTTTTTACCCACATCCCCCACACCGTCCGCGTTTCAGTGACCGCTGTGTTTTTTTTTCACTTGTTTTTGTTAATGACGCTATACCGGATTTAATTGCTTTTCAGTCGTTATCTGTTTTCCAACGGATGGCTGTGTCATATTATATAATGGAATCTTGTATTGTAAATCACAATAATATACCAAACGATATAGTTGATTCTATTGTTTCTTGAACACATTCAGTATTCATTTTTCCAATTTCTGGATTAACGCCCATTAGCAGTATGACCGACACTCTATTAAGTAGGGTAACCTCGTCGTCAACGACGGAGCACAAGGAAATAAGAAACATTAAACAAACAAATAAAACGAAGGCAACATAGAGCCGGAGCATTTGAAAAAGGGAATTGTGCGTGTCATGAGTCGACGGCAGGCTGCTTACATTGGCGCCATGTCGCTGCTAGTTGTAACAACTTGTCTTGTCTATAGACACAGTGATAACAATGGAGCCGTCTTTTCTCTCTCTTCTTTAGAAACGTCTTGTCTCGGCTCCTGCTCTTCGCTCCTGACATGGAGTATCTCGACGCGTTCACTCTTTTCACCTAAAACAGCGCCTTATTGAGGCGACATAAAACCTAATAAGTCATAGCTCTTTTAGAAAAAGGGAAACGGAGAGCGACAAAATTATTATACAACAGAAACGACCCAATGTCGTAATGACGTTTGTATTTTGAATAGCTAGTTTCCATTTAAACAACAACAACAAAAATGAATAAGTGAAAATATGGAAAGAAGACAAGCAGAAAACAAGAGCTGACACCAGTATAGAGCATATTGTAGCCGGTCTGGTGCCACAGTATCCATACCATGTGTGTCTCGCGGAAACGACCAACCCACACACACTCACATAAAAAATAGACGAGAGAGTAGAAAAGAAAAAAGAAAATATCTTTTTTTTTTCTAGAGAGTGGTGGCGCCGTTTCCACCTTTTTGGTTGTCGTCGTCGCGGCGCGACATGTATAACCAGCCAAAAGCCCAAAAAGCCACAAGATTCAACGAAGAAAACTAAACAAGAAAAAGCCAAACTGAAAAAAAACAACAAAACAAATCAACACAATCTTGTTGCTTTTGTTGCTGTCCTTCTATGTTCTCTCATTCTTCGTCTGCTGATGCCCACCAGCGGTCCGCTGACATGGCGTTCTATCCGTCGCTATGTTTTACCTCTGCAAATGTGATTTTTATTCTCTTTCTATAATCCTTCTCGTTCGATACGTTCATCGCCTTTCTCCGCTGACGGCTACTCTGTTTTCTATTCGCTATCCTTTTATTGCAGCATACAAAAGTCATCAGTCATCACTCGTTCCATAAGAGTTTGATAGGTGCCTGGCTAGAAGATCGGTTCCTTTACAGCTCGTATCGCAACGGTTATCGTGGCCGTCACGGTGGCGTCATCCGGATTGCGCAATATCAACAATATTTGCAGGCGAGACGGTTTGGCGGAATAGAATAGTAAAAAAAAAATGGAATTTTGCTCCCTGTTATTTCGCTGAAGCGCACTATTTTTTCAGCAAAAAGGAATATGAAGAATAAAAGGAAAATTACATTCTCCGGTTGCACGTCGCCATTCTCTTTTGCGATGTCGTGAATTTGAGACGTCGGGGCAAAAACGGATTTTTAAAAAAAGACGCAAAAGGGGGAAAAACGCATTAAATAAAAACTGAATAGTATGGATTCATTCCCCCCCATTTCCTATTCCTCCCCCCCCCAAAAAAAACAAAACAAAAAAATGAAAAAAGACAATCTGTGTAGAGTGCGTGTAATTTGTTTGCTTTTTATCTATACATGGCGCCTGTACTGTTCGTTGTTGCTTTCCCTTTTTCTTTCTCCGGTCTTATTTATTTTATTTTACAGTGTGCCCTTCTCTTAAGTGGAGTGCGCGCGCCATTGCTCTCAGTTTTTAAGTCTCCTTATTTTCTCTATTGTAGCACCTTCCACCATATCCTCTGTTTTTTGTTTTTTTCGTATTATGTTTAGTGCATAAACCAGCGTATGTGGAGTGGTTGCCCTGCCATCACACAAGTCCGACCACGTACCCACTGTACTTATTTCGGTGCTCTTTACTCTCTACATAATTACCTGTATGTCTATAAATACATAATGGATAGAGTTAGGGGAGGCGTGAGTCAAGGGTGTGGGCGCAAACAGGTTGTTTGGCTGCAAGCCTTTTTTTTTCAACTCCATTCACTTGGGAACATAAACTTGTGTGTCATTTTTTTTCCTTCTTCTAGTCTCTTGGCCACCAAAGATTCTCAGGGATTCGAGATGGGTCAGATAAAAAAGAAAAGTAAACTCATAGTCTCCCATTAACCCACGTTCGTGCCAACTAGAAACCCCCGCAGTGAAGAGACAAATGGATCCTTACAAATATCACTGATGAGATTTAAAACGAGGAATAAAAAGCTTAGCTAGAACTTCCATACATCTAATTAATTGGTGCACTATTGATCAAAGATTTGTAGGGCACTCGCTATAAATAATTAATCGTCAAAGGCAAGCAGCGTTACATGCACTCAACAGGTTTCTTCTTTTATTATTTGGGAGGGACTAGGAGATGGGTGAATGAATCCATTTATTCCGTTTAATTTTTTTCCGGCTGTTGCGTGTTTGTTTTTTTATCGTTTCTGGTGCATTGGTAGCCAGTTTAAATCGTATTCATTGATAAACAACCCAAAATGTTTTTATTCTTTCCAGTCTGTGTTTCTTCGCTCATACCGATACGTGTGAGCGATGAAGTGTTCTGTTTGGCCAGTCATTGGCGAACACCTTACCCTGTTTAGCGGAGTCTCGGCCATACTGGTAATGAAGGCCGTCAATATGAAAAGGGAATAGGATGTGTTCAAGAAACAATACATACATTGTATCATTTGATATACTATTGTGATGTACAATCCAAGACTCCATAGTATAATATAACAGCTTTCTGAATCAACGAACATTTCTACCTGTAAATGTCATGCAAGAATTTCAACTGTTATTTTTACGTGAGCTCGAAATGTTGTATAATTAGTTTTAGAAACTCATTTCTCCTTTTTTTCATACCTATTTCGTTATACGTGAACAAAATTCGTAAAGCGATGGAATAAGAAACTGAAAAGAAATATTTTAACTCCGAAGTGATTCACGTAACCACCTTTCTGATTCCCGAAGTATTATTATGCGGAATGATTAGGTAAAACCTGTTCTATAAGCTGCTCGGATCTCTCTAGGCAGTTCGTACGCTTGGTGGCGCTGTCTAACTTTACAGTAGACCTTGGCCAAAAGGACAATATTAGGTTGCTGAAGCCTGCCATACTTCGTCTGCTAGATAGTAGCATCATCCCTTTGCAGTCATGGCTGTCTCGACGAAAACACGTGGTAAAAGCCAAAACGACCCTAAACTGAAAATTGAAAATGCTGCCAAAAGGATGACGCCAGAAGTTTATTTTGCAAGAAAGTTAGCATCAAATGAAAAAAAAATTCGTGATCGGTCGCTTAAAAAATTAAGAAGATGGATCGCAGCGCGATCAACAGTCCCAGACGGTATTTTGACAGTCATACAGTAAAATTATTTTTATACTATAAAAACTGAAAACCTGCGTTTAGCTTTTAGCGAAGACGAACTTATGAAATTGTGGAAAGGACTGTTCTACTGTATGTGGATGTCTGACAAACCCTTGATTCAGGAAGATTTGGCTGAAACCATTTCAGGGCTCGTCCATTCCATTGTTGATCGCATGACAGCTCCAAGGTTCATTACTGCTGCCCTCAAAACAATGGCTCGGGATTGGTCTGGCATCGACACCTGGAGAATGGATAAATTTTTAATGGTTTGGGATTTTTTGTACCTGTTATCTAATTGCTGATGTTACTCTATCGTTTTTTAATCCAGTTTGTGAGAAGGATTATTCGGCATAGCCTAGAATATCTGGCTCAAGGGGGTTGGAAGAAGGAAGAAGTAAATAGCTATTCAAAAATGCTATCGGAAGTCATCATTAATGCAAATGAAAGCACAGCTGTATTAAATGTCCCCATTGGTCTTCAGCTTCATGTAACAAACTTATTTCCTGAAGAGTTAGCCAAGGTACGGATAATCAGGAGTAGTGTATGCAAAAATGGCTTGTTTTTATTTCCATATCTGTCTAGGCTGGGGGAGAAGAGTTAAGTTCTTCAACCATTTTAAAGATGTTTGAACCATTTGCCAAATGCCTTGCCACCAGTAATGACTACAGACTGAAAAAGGATGTCCACCAGCACGTTTTCACTTACTTGATCAAGCAAAGTGACCAAGCGTTGGAGTATGAAGAACTTGGTCTTGAAAAGCAAGCCATCATTTCCATGAGTGATGCTAAAGCTAATAGACGAAAAGCAAAGAAATTTAAAAAAAATCATGCAGTAATTGTTCAAAATGAAGAAAAGGAAGAGGAAATAAATCCGCATTCTGAGATAGACGAAGATGAAGATGCTGACGATGGTGAAAGTGAAAACGAAGATGACATGGAGATGGAGGAATCAAATTTTGATTGGGGAGCTAAGGATCCAAGAGCTGGTGGTGTTGATGCTATTATACCTCAGATCCAACCAGACTACAATCAAATAGCTGACATGCTTTTCCAAATGGCATCGGAGAAGTCCGTACGTGCTAAGAATCGGAAATCCATTTACGATATTGTTAAGAAGTTCGTAAAAGTGTTTTTTTGCTCTTACAGCAAATTGCTTAGACCCTTTATTTCTGTTACAGATTTCGTGATTTGGCCAGCGGAATATATCCTTTGGCTGTTAATTTCGCAACTGTGGGACCCGGCCTGACACCAAGATGTATGAAATCAGCCGCTAAGCAGTTTATTAGGGATGAGCTTTCCATGACTGAACAGAGGAATGCGGACAGAATGGAAATGAGAAAATCGTCGAAAGCATACAAAAAACTTCAAGGAATAAAAACGGACATCTTCAGTGAACCAATCGAAGATGTTTTCGAAGGAGAAGCCGACGAGGCAGTAGTAGATGAAGAAGGCAGGGATGTTGCTGATCTCGTTGATGACGATGTAGAAAATGAAGATTCTGACCCAGAGCTAGATACTTCTGATGAAGATAATCCTTCAGACGAAGAAGATGAAATCTCTGACGACGAAGAAGATGAAATCTCTGATGACGAAGAAGATGAAATCTCTGATGACGAAGAAGATGAAATCTCTGATGACGAAGCAGACGAAAAGAAGGTAGTGGTGGCCCCCAAACAAATTGCAAAGGTATTCCATAAAAACAGATATCGCTATACCCACTGCTTCTAAGTTTGCCTCCGTCTTCGTTCTTTTGTGGATATGTTTATCTTTTGCTACCCATTTGCGCGTGAAATATTTTCATATGTCAGCAACGAAACAGCAAGACTTTTCCTTTTGCACTGTACCCAGACAAACTAATGTAGCTCCTAAGTAAAGAAGTTTTGAATGTTCTTAGGAGGCTCCAAAGTCGAAACGACCAAAAATGACTTTCGAAGTCGAAAATAATTGGGAAGAAGAAGCAGTTCTTCCTCCAGCTTCCATGCAACAGTTAAAACAGAAGCTGAAAGCTGGAAAAAGGCAAAAAAATTCTGGATGGACTGAAAGTCCAACAAAAGGCGAAATAGAGATTGTAATTCCCAATAAGAAATTTAAAGGCTCTCACCAATTGCAGTCTACACAAACCACGTCTGAGGTAACTCTTTCTAATGTGTTTGCCGCCATTCATTTATTTTCTTAACCCATTCCTTCCTGTAGAACAAAAAAACAAATTCATCGACGAACGGTGGAAAGCGGCGAGTCAATTTTGTACTCAACAAAAACACTGCTCAAGGTAAAACTTAACAGACATGTTTGGAAATTAAAATTCATAAAGCTCTTGTACTGCAAAAATACATCTGGATTTGATTACCAATGTAACTTCCGTACGTAAGCTGATCGTGCGTTACACACAATTCGGACAGGTTATTGCACACACTGTTTGATTGAAACCAGTATTTGCAAAACCCGTTGGCAAAGTCATTTACATGTATGGAAACATTCAAGTAGAAAATAAATATTTGGTTTACTTCTCTTCCTTAAGAACCTAAAGACTATCAAGAGTCTCTACGGAAGAGTCCGGGAGTTCCGCATGATCCGGATCGTCAACCCAGCGGCGGTGGGGTGTTAAAGCGAAATGACATTAACACCATAAAATTGGCTTCATCTCCAGTAACTCGCAAGCCCCAACGCACTGGTCGGAAAGTGTTCTAGATTCTAAAATAAAGTTTTACTCTAAATTCAAAGAGTTAACAAGACTTCGCCCCACAATTCTCTGTCGCACCTTGACTCGCAACGACAGCAACGTGTAGCAGGAAGTCTCTTCCGAATAAATTTGACAAATGGCAATACAGTCATGTTTAAATTACCTATTTTTTTTTATTTTTTTTTTGCGTTCCGCGCCACCTGTTATCACAATTCATAACTTCCCATAATATAAAAAAACATTTTTAAGGCCAACGGTTTAAGAACTTTTTAAGCCCAATTTTTTATTTTAAAAATATGAACCTATAGTTCCACTTGAAATTCGGTAAAACCTAATTTACTTTATTGATTCCAAATAAATATTAGTTTTCCCGGCAATTAAGCGTTTTATGAATAAAATGGAATCAAATGATTTTAAGGAAACCACTTTAAACTTAGAATAACTCGAAAACTATAAGTCACACATAAAAAAATGTTGACTTTCGTGATCCTCATTTAATTCTATATCAAAATCGTGTATTTAAAAGGATTTCTAGATTTTTGCCAAAAATGAAAAAGTAGGAAGGCTATAGGCCTATAATGCAAAAATAAGAAAAGTCGGGCTTATTTTTTAGTCGGGCTTAAAATTTTTTTCTGCTAAAACCGGCAGTCATCGGAATTGGTTGAATTTCACAGGATATACTAAGAATTGAATGCTGATACCGACAAAATTGTTATTTTTCATTTAGAAAATCATTCTGGAAATACATTGAATATTTTTGCTGCATCGCGCTAGCGCTGTAGCGTACTGGCGCGCTAACATTGTGTCAAATATTCGGCGTATTTAAAGAACGATTGACTTAATTAGAATGGCTGAGCCCTGTACTCGTATGTATAGTACTCCATGACGCATAGAGGAAAAGTGGTTTTTTAATGGTATTTGTCTTTTATTATGAAATTGGTCAATTAATTAGGTAGATAGTTCTTAGTCTACACTTCTGGATCCACCAAGAACTGTGGATCCAGGCAACTTCTGCTAGGCATTCGACTATGTTTGTTTTCATACTACAGATGAAAGAAAGTCCTTTCTCGTGCTAAATGCGTTCCATGAAGACCCCGTCGTGTGACCATGCGGAATCGCCTGACGATTGCTTCACATCGACCGGAGACATTCGTACGGGAGGAACTGTGTGCAAATCCACGTTCATGCTAATAGTTGAGAGGTTTTCGTCTGGCTTTCTGTTTTGAGGATTTTCCTCCTTAGCTGGTGAACTATCTCATCAAGAGAAGGATCATTCGGTTACCTATATCTTTGCTTTTTAACAACAGAAGTAACATTTCAAACTTACTAGAGCTCTGTCAATCTTTGAGTAAATCTGTTTTTCAGTGATGTCCTTTCGGCAGTTTTAGGTGTGTGAATACCAGCTCCAGCTGCTATTTGGAGACATGCATCTTCCATTGGAGGGCATGTTTCACTAGTCAAAATATTCGTCCCGAGATTTATAACCTTGGCATGTCTGTTGAGAAGGTAACTTAAGTCAAAGTCTTCGTCGTCGTCGCCATATGGATTGATCATGTGCTCTGCGACCTAGTGACGATCGTTAATTACAGAACATTTATTGTTTTCTATAACGTTTTTGCCGTTGAATAATTCAGGACGTACCTTGAGTAGCCCCATATAGAAGAGGATTTGCAATACGGTCCACAATGGAAAATAGACATCAATGGAAATTTCCTTGCTTCCATTATCGATGCATTGGCGGCCGAAGATGCAAGCTATGACGAAGGAATAAGTGGATAACGTAACCACCTGTTTGAGACGACGAGAAACAAAAGGAGAATAAAACTGCTTCGCTTCAAAGCTGTTGGCGTATTCATGAATACCTGAGTATAAACCAATGGAATAGAAACCCAGTCGTAACTCCATAAAATGCCGCATTTGGAACGAAATTCCAACAATTCCTATTAAAACTATGAGGTAAAATCACCATTTCGAACTAACTCCAATATTGTAACACCTTCATGATGAGCTGGGCTCCATACGAGTCGATAATGCGTCCACGAGCTTGCGCCTCTCGAAGTCGATGAGAGAACCAAAGTCCGGGTAGCCAATACAAGTTAACATCAGATTGCACTGCCTTATAGGTTTCCATTTCGGCATAGGTCATAAAACCTGCAGTGTTTTAACAAATTACCAATCGTTGAACGGATTGATTTTGCCAATTTTTTAAAATGAATTTTCTAACAGCACCTGCATTGACAACATCCTCGAGAGATTTAAGGCGCGAACGCACTGACTCTGAAATTGATCTGAAAACAAGGACAGCCATGAGGTTGCAGTTCTGCATGAGTGTTTTCCGTAGAAGCTTCGATTCGTTGTCACATCCGGGAATGTACATTGCGATTGTTAACATTAATCTAAACCCGAAGCATGAAATCAACATGGTTGATCAATTGGTATACTCATATTAAAAGTAACACCTGTCAGGCCATGGTAAAGCCATACATTGCTGCCACCATCTTGTTGCTGTTACATGTTGGCAATTTGAATTAAAAGAGGAAAAACACAGCAACGCCATTTGGTAAATAAAATATTATTTAGAGCTCTTTACTGCTAATGATTTGATGAAATACCTATGATAGTGACGTAAAAACCCAGAATAAATGAAAGGGGAATCATATTCAGGTATCTGTCACAGTAGCGAACCACCTGTTCAAATAGACTACACATGGGGTGGCCAGTGTAAATACAAATTTTAGTCCAAGGTTACAATGCCTACATGTATTTCTGAAGAAAAAGAATAACCTTTTCTGTTCGTCGTTGAGAGCCTAGAATGAATTAACCGTAACATTTTGGGTATGTAACATAAGCATCTAATATGTTGAATTGCATACCTGACGATAAATGATGCTAACTATGCCGAACGGAACGAGAAAACATATTAGTTCCTTGTAACATAGCTTGTATAAAGATCCACGCCATCTCCACAAAAGGGAAATAAAGCTGCCCGACAAATCTAATCCTGGTTTCTTTTTAAGATTCATATAGCAAAGTCGAAATGAGCAACTGGATTGTGTGGAACTCCACCGGAGACACGGACAAACGAGTGGAAACCGATGCACATCAATCGTCGCACTATACTGGCCAGAATAGTACTTAAACGAAACCCAACGTTTGGTGGCAAGTGCAATGTCGTTGACAAGTTACACAACAACAAAACGATGCGACCGTTTTAGCAGATGGACAGAGAGTGCTACTGCAGCCGTCAGTCGGCGACTATGTCACGAGATATACCGTAGTCCGGGTGACCTATTTATACTGATATTTCTGCCATTGTCATCCTATACAGGGATTTTTTTAATTTGAAATAGAATTTTATCCCAACTAGCTTTTTTTCGCGGTAATAAAAAGTTAGCATTATATAATTTCATAACAATTTGTATATTTCGGGAAGAAAGCGGTTCTAAGAAACGTGACGAACACTTCTTTCTGGGAAACTTTCGACCGTAAAAAACAAAATAAACAAACATACACATTTCTAATTGTTGTTTTACGTAGCAGGGGCAGAGGCCGGAAGAGGATTGTACATTGAAATAACTGCTAAAACTAACAAAGCGTTCACCGGGATACCAATCAGTCCGCACGTAAGTAGAATCGAATCAAATGCCAAGTGGGCACTGCCTGTCAGCCCAAATCAAAGCGTCAATAGTTTGCTTAATGCACATAAATCAGAGGAAGCTTCAAGTTAAAAACAGAGCACTTACTATAGTGAGAGCATGGAGATATGGGTTCGTCTACCTTTGCACAGTAACCTGTGCATGGGTTTTCACTGTACCGTTTCATTTGATCAATTGATGCAGCAAAAATGCACATGATAGAGAAGCTGGTTAAGAATGCGAAAATTGATAGCACAAAACTGCAACCTAAAAGACTTAAACATTCACAAAACTGTGTTTAGATTTTTTTCTTGAACTAACCAGCAGCAAAAAAACTATTAGACGTACAATGGCGCTTCTCCAGTTGCTGCTTTGTAAGCAGTTATTGCAGTAAACATGAGAATAAGTCCACCCCAAAAGCCAATACCAATTTGTTCGTAGACATCATGCGGGCTTACAGCCAAGGCAGCAATCTGGGCGACAAAAATTTTAATCCAATCGTAACCGGAAGTTGACGTTATACAAAAAAAAAATTTATGAAATAGACCTGGAAGATGAAGCAGAGAGCACCTAGTGCGAGATTGGTAATTGAGTGAATTTGCACGTTGAGAAAAACGGCTGGAATTGTCATAGACATGTTACTGGATTATTGTTACACTTCGATCTTTGCGAAAAACCCAGAAAAACCTTAAACTTCCTCGAAGACTGTTTTTAATGAACGTATTTCACCGTTAATAATGTCTAGCCAGTTCTGCTGAAAAGCTCGTCTGTTTGCGTGGTGTTTTTTGCTGTCATCGGCATAGGAAAATTTTTCATTTGTTATCTTCGGAGTGAGTTTGTGTTCAGATAAGTCGCTGCCCCGCATTTCTTTTATTACTCACGTTGGGTAAGCCTTATCTCGTAATGCATGTAAAGTTAGTTCACTTTGTTATCAGTAGCCTATGTTTGAAATTTTCCGGTACCCTACGTTACGTATGAATGATACATCTTGTGTTGAAGTAATAATTTTTCATTTTCAGTCTGTTTATTGTTTTGTATCATATGCTTGCCTGCATGTATTGCCTGCATGTTCAACGTGCTATCATTTTGAAATGAAGCAAAGAGTATTCTAACCTTAAGCAATATTACTCGGTAACCGGTTTTCAACAGTCTGTTGCTTCGATCAGAGGGTGAAGTATGAAGGAAGGAACAAAGAGTAAAACCTGTTAAGCTGCTTATCGTTTGTAGAGCAAAAAAAGTAAACTAGCGATGCAATGTATTTGCCATAACTGCCACGCACAATCCTAAGAAGCAGCTCAATGATAATGCATATCTGTCGACAGGCAGTAGAATAAACTCGAATGACAACTGTCCATTGCCTTTTTTGTATGGCTATAATTAAAATGGTGGCGTTCACTTAAATACCATTTTGAGAGAAAACGGTTGAGTATTAAAGTAAAATAAGGGCGAACAGCCATCGAAAATCAGTCTTAAGCAAAACAAAACAGTGTTTCAAATGTGTTTAATTTGATTTGACCAGATTCAATAAAAAAAGAATCAGGATAGCATTAACGGGTATGGCAAATAAACCGCATAACATTAGTACAACGTCCAGTCCTATTTCAGCTGAGCCTAAAGACGAAGATCATGATAATCAGCATGACTTATTACTCCCTAATGTTTCTAACTGTAATGCCTTAAGCAATCTATACTATTAAAACTTACAGTGATACTTAGCGTTTCCAATTGGAGCTGCAAGTGGACACATCTTCGTAAGCTGACTTAGTGACGCAACGTTTAGACTGAACAAAATAACTCCGCATGCGAAGGATAGACAAGGGCCAATTCCAAGAACGCTATCAGATATAAGAAAAAGGTGCACGAAAAATTTTTCATTAACAAAACGTTATTGCTTAAATGCTTCGCATACACCTACAATTCAAACGGTTCACTTACAATTTATTTATTTTCCCATCCATTTTCCATGTAACAGCAGCTGTAGCTATAAAAATGATCCCAGCCCATATTCCAGTCCCGGCTAAATCGTAATTTGTCGCAATTAAATACGTTGAGAAAAAGGCGATCTACAAAGAAAACAACACGGATGTTGAATATTGTCCGCAGTTATGCCAGCGATTATGAATGGATATAGCTGAATTACCTGACAACAGAAGCTGATCGAGCCCAGAAGAAAATCTACTGAAACGAGAAGCAGAGGTTCAAACAACCACTTGAGCTCCATAATTGAAAACAAAAAGTAATATCAGGCGAGGCAGGTTATCAGTAACCATATATTGCCAAGATAGCAGCTTTATCTGTCAGGGAAGCATTTTTTTTTTGTCTTTCATTTTGTCCTGCGGATGTTTGAACTACGAAAACGCTCAAGCGTCCGTCACAAAATGTCACAATGAAAGGCTTACACATCTCTTGTTAATAGTGAATTTTTTTAAGGCCAGCACTTTGGAAGAGATGTTAAATAATTCTTTTGATTCAGACCGGTTCACGTGTATCGTTTTCCTTCTATAAGGGAGCCAGAAAAACGAAATAACCCTACGGCGAACGTGAAAATAGATGGAACTTTCAGTTGGTTTTAATTTCTTCACGAGTAGCGGTTATGCGTACAGTGTTGCGCACAGACATTTTTGAAATGGGCTATAAAAGACCTCTGAAAGAAAACAGGTAACTAAACGGATATTTCTGGAAACACTTTTGCATATATTTTCCCTGATTGTAAAAGGAAATGTTGCCTGCCATGCATGCTGATCAGGAGGTACCGGCTTTTAGATACGCATTAGCTCTCAGTCACGGTAAAACAGGCATTCAGTACATGTCATTGCACATTGAAGCAAACAAAGAAAATCACGTGATCGAAATATTTGCTAACCAACGCATTCCAAATCAAAGTCGTTAAAAATATCCTTTTGGTTTGTTGGAGGTCGACAGTACTGAAGAGCTATAGAATTCCGGCATGAATTTAACTTGAGTTACACAACGTCCGATACGG
The DNA here is from genome assembly GCF_022539665.2 of Daphnia carinata. Lineage (NCBI taxonomy): Eukaryota > Metazoa > Arthropoda > Branchiopoda > Diplostraca > Daphniidae > Daphnia > Daphnia carinata. Next base: position 7,250,626 of record NC_081337.1, read on the forward strand.
ACAATAGCAAATATCCCGTCACGAAGGCCTCTAGCATATCAGAATAACACGACAGTGTTTGCGAAAATGGCCTAGAATTTGGGAAACGGGATAAGATAAATGATGATAGCTAACAAGCCTTACGTTTAAAAGTGAGATTGCTAGGTGACTTGAAGCTTTTTATGGGGAACTTAGATTTGATGGATCGTCGTCAATCGAGTGATCGATGTAGATATCGGTGCTTGTCAAAGATATGACTGACTGCCGATTACAAAGAGATTTCACGCTCGAACAATCTTTTTCTCTTCTTTGTACCGCTTTAGACGTTTTCCCGATCAGCCAATAAGTTTTGAATGATTCTGCAGCCTCATTTCTATCAGTGCGTTCTTCAGTTATGTAGCCTCCAATTTGCTGTAGCTCTTGATAGCTAGCTTCACTAATCTGGATGCGCAGCTCCGAGCTTGTGGACTCCAATCGTGACGCTACAGACACCGTGTCACCAAAAATAGAATAGGTAGGCATTATAGTACTGCCCACTACTCCCGTTACGAGGTCACCTAAGGGAAAGTATAAAAAAAATATATGTACAAGAAAAGTGCATTTCATTCGGAATTAGTTCAGACACATCCCTTCACTTGAACCGTGAAAAATGTTTTTCAGCTAATCATTCTTCAGAGACAAACTTTCGGGTGTGCAACTCCGTGTATAATGATATTTTAAAGTAAATATTACCGGTATGAACGCCGATGCGCACTACTAATGGCTTGCCTCGATGTCCGATTCCGGAACCTTTCATTTTTTCCACAACTTCTAAAGCCATAGAGGCAATTTCTCCAGCAGAATTCTTTCCATGGGTAGGCTGCATACCTGAAACCTTTGCAAATCCGATTGTTTTAGCTTTCCTCATAGACAAGCTTTGCAAAGAGATTAGGCTATCATAAGGAATGCCCTAAAACCTAAACAAATTATTACGAATTTTTTGTTTACCACAATGTAGGCATCTCCGATCGTCCCTATTTTGCAAACATCATAGCCCCTGGCGATGGAATCGAACAAGGTATAAACATCGTCTAAAAGGATCATGGTCTGCATATCAAATGAGATTAAAAACCATGACCGCCTTTCTCGATCTTTAAAACTTGACTCACTCCTAGCGGTGTCGTTTCAGATGCTATTTCTGTGAATCCTACCAAATCAGCTTCAAAGACAGTCACGTTCTCCCATAGCTCCGCTTCTACTGGTAGTCCATTCGCCAAACAGTTAGCTACTGATCTATGCAACCAAGGAATAATTACCTATAAGTTAAAAAGAACAACATAACAAGAGAGGGAAGTTACTTGGGAATAATACGATGGAGGACTTCGTCAATATTTTGGATTTCTTCTTCTAAAGCGCGCTTCTCCTCATCTATGCACACGTCTTCTGACGCTAACGTTTTTTTATACGTAAAATCCGTGCTGCAATAAATTTCTTGAATTTAGATGTATTTACATATTAGACGTAGTTAATTAAATATTACCTGACCCCTCCTAGTTTCGTGAGATAGTGCAGAACTGAGGAGAAATTAGGACGCTCATTGGGATCCTCAATCCAGCAGTCAACCATACAGGGAAACATGTATGCCAGGCGACAGTCTAAGCTCTATTTTAAGAAAAACTTTGATTTAAAACATTTGCGACCTCCAAGGATCAAATTCAAATACTTCAATAGGCGGCCGTGCTGGAATTTGACATCCTCGAACGGTATGCTTTATTTGACTGATGATTCCTTGAATTCAAATTTTTTAAATCAGCATAGGTAATTGGACAATTAAACGTAAAGGTAGTACTTGCAGGATCACCAAGGTCATAATAGATAGCAAAAGGACCTTGTCGACAGGCCATTTCATGTAGAATGACAGCAAAAGAATAGACATCACCTTCGGGTGTGCCCATTAAGGATGGCTTACGCAAGATCTCTGGGGCTGTCCATAGTAAATCTGAAACGAAAAATTCAAATATACTTTAAAAAACTACCCAAGATTGCTATTACCAAAACCCTGCACGTTTATTACGCAAGATATAGGATAAATTGGACTTACCAAAGTAATAGTCTCTTTCGTTCTTGCTAGAGTCTTTTGCAGCATTCCGTAATTTGTGTAAACCAAAATCCGCTACCTTAAGAGTCCAATTTGAATCGAGCAAGCAATTCGCAGATTTTAGATTTCCATGGCAGCGTAAATCGGAGCTATGAATGTAGAGCATGCCTTTGACCAAATCAAGTGCAAGGGAAGCAATCAGTTTACAGTTCAAATCGTTATTAGAGGTTGATAGAACGTCCTGAAAAAAAAACACGGTTGCGTCGAAGTGTTGTACACGTCATAACAGATTCGCAATAGCGAAGGAAATTACCATAAGACTTTTCCGTGACTGAAATTCAGTTATGATACATATCCGAGCCGGTTCAACGATGGCGCATATAAATGGATTTATGTTCTCGTGCTGAAGCCTGCGCATCTACATCGTATCCATAGTGTAACAATGCACGTTAAGACAACAACTAAAAGTTAACTTACTTGCCGAATTTCTCCAATGGTTTCACAGTCGAGTGCTGGCCACGAAGATGTCCATTTGATAGATTTGTTCCAGACCTTCATTCGCCAGTCGTCAACCACCTTATTTGGGTGCAAAGGATAATTCATAACCCGCATCTAGAAACAAAAATAATTATAAATTTTGTTTTACATTGTGAATCAAATTGTTATTGTGCAATGGTTTTCTTTGCTATTAGAACCATCTATTAAAACTGGTCTAAAAAAAGGTACAATTTAACTATATTTAGGCTACATTTCAATTCTGATCTTTCACCTGTTTCACATTTAAAAGATGAGAACTAAGTTCCGCGTCCGTCGATATGGCTACGTTGATTGTGAGGATGTCCATTTTTGCGGCTAGTTTTCTAGCTTGATGTGTAAACAGGTATACCATCGCAGCCAAAGTGAGCAGATGGGCAACAATTATCGTCATATTTACGTTGTCATTGAGTAATTCAACGTCATAAATCACTTGATCTTCGGAATTGCTTTCAGAACCGGCAAAACTGGTGTGAAGTGTGTGATTCAGCTCAGAGGTCGGGTGGAATATCTAGAGGAAAAATTGTTATGCGACACCGCTTTCACAACCATATTTTTGGTCGTATTACAGTTCCACGAAAAAAGCCAAAGGGAACCATGACATTCGTATGGACGTCTACGGATGAATTGAATCTTGGTGGAAATAAATTTGAAGAGCCCACAGCGATGTAGCTGTCTTCGGTATCTCCATTTGCATTAAAGGAAATAAATCCTCCTCGAACACCTGCAACAATGACTTTATCAGCAATCACCTCCAGGCAATTTATAAATAGCTTACTTGAGAAGTTTTGAATTTCCAATATAGTGTTGAATAGGAGTGAGCCATTCAAGGCCGCTTCCATTACGCTATTTCTACTTGAGCCATGTTTCTTAACATGGAAAGCCAGAGCATGCGTATAAACCATGATAGCATCGTACGCGTAAGCGGCGTAAATGGATGAGGGCAGCAAGGACACCACATCCTTTCAGAAATTCAATCTATTACGAGCTACAATTTTTAGCATTTTTGAAGCCATTGTATACCTTGTCTATTGGGTGTTTTTGGCTGGAGAACAGTCGAAGTCGTCGCGTAAAGGATTTCAGCTGCTCGTTTGCAATGTTGCGGATAATCATAATATTTCCAGGTGTCGTTTTCGCTCTAAATTCTTTAGAATACGTATGTTTTGGAGCCTGTGGTGTGTTGGGTAACCAAGTGTTTTCAACCAGTTTACTGTAAGCGTTAAATTTCCTTGATTCTGTTAAAACACTATCGGTATCCCAGTTGTTGTTTTCGTCCACCATTTTCTCGATTCTTGGAGCTGAAACATCAATGTAACTGAGAAGGCTGATTCAAACAGATTGTTTAAAATTAAATACGTTGAAGGAAATTAGTGCTCCACGAAGTACTGAAAGCTTCTGAATCGCAAGAGATGACGAGGTATTGGTTTGCCCGCCATTGTTCCAGATCTTCAATTGCTTGAACGAATTTCCGCAAAGATATTTTTTCTCCTAAGAAAATGAAAACTGCCAAAAGAGCGACTTTTACCACAAGTGTCATGCGCAAAATCTAAACATTAAAATACGTACTTTTTGTCGAAGATTTCATTTTCTGGAAAATGTCATGTGGCCAGGCTACGTAGCAGCAGGGTTGCTTGAGTGCGCAACATAACCTGTTATCGTTAAAATAAATTCTATGAATCGTTGTTATATTGCGTCTGTGTCCAGCAAGACCCTCTTTATGCCCTGTCCTTCTTTCGAGAGAAAGCGCCGTTGCTCGCCATTTCGTGGTGTTTTCGACTACCACGGAGATGCTATTCCAGTCGTAATGTTGCAACAGCGCTAGTATGGACTCGACCATCTATAAATACAAGTTGAACAATAAAACCGGGTCTGATAAGAGACAGATATTGATTATACCTGCGAATCTGGCGGTCGAGTGCGCAAGAATGCTGGAAAGAGGTCCTTATTGGACAGCTTCTCGTCACCACACACCTGTATCGCTATGTGAAAAATCATTTCCTAGTCACAAAAATACATGCACTGGTATGTTAACTTGCGTTAGATATAGCAATTCTGTTTCGTGACTTCAATGCTGATGTGAGGTGGTTGCAAACGTCAGCATGACCAAACGCCGTCACAGCTCCTGATCGCATCATCTCTTCTAGTGCAGCTGATACAGAATGGTTCACTTGCACCGTGTGAAACGTCATCGCTAACGTTACATTTTCTGGTAAATGTCCAAGTGCATTAGCTTCATTTACGGCCATTTCAAAGGCATTTCTAATTTCTTGCTGTGACTGAAGCGACAGATGATCTTGAGGAGTTGATACAAATCCAATTGAGAGCTTCAAACTCGACCCGTCTGCCGCAACCAGGTAAGATAGCAAAATTATTAAGGAAACTTGTAGAGCGAAAAGTAATTGACTCCAGGACGAGATCACGTTCCGGAGAACCACTATTTTCTCCGAAGTTCTTTTCGATCGCATCTTCTAGAGTTATTGCGATTCACATTAGCCACGTCGTTGAGCCACCTAAATTTATTTAGAAGAAAAAGTAGTACTTAGTACATCAGTCACAGGCAACGGTTCATCTCAATGTGTAAAGGTAACAAAAAACAAAACACGATCGAAAGATTGCGACTGTTCTTCGAAATAGATTCAAATGGAACCTTGAAGCCTTTTAAGCTCCATCTAAAATCAAGGACGAGTATATAAAAAACCAAGTTGGGTAGTTTGATGCACAATTGACTTGTCAAATTGAAATTTCGGATTCAAATGTAACGCTGCCTTGAAAAGCGGACACTTGCTTTACCGCAATACATACGAACAAGGCAAAATGTGATTTGAAAGAGTGTAGAATTCGCCAACAACGGGGGATAATAAAAAAGATAAATAGCGTATATAAAAACAGCATGATAATAAAATTACCTTGTTCAGTAAGTATCAGAGCTATTTTTTGTTGTTTGTCGCGAAGAACTATACACATTCAACGCGTTTGCCTTCAACATGTAACGCTGGTTTCAGAATACAGGATTTTGAAAGTTTTCCAAGAACTAGCTAATATACAGAGAAACAAAACACATCTACTCGGACAGTCCCAACAGTGATGAATGAGTGATGTTCGACGAAGTTGAGTAGCTCCGGGGCCATTAAAGGGTTTCGTCATTGGTCCACGTGCTTTTTTATTGGCACACCATACGAAAAAGGGCCAAAACATCCAATGGGGGAGGGATAAGTGCCACCCCAGAAAAAAACTCTCGTAGGAATTGGGAGGGGAAGCTATAGGGGCTCTCTGCATGCAGCCATATGTGAACGCTGCACGAAGGCTTTTTTTTTTGCTGGAACAAATGCTTAACGAAATTTTGAAAGTATCCTAATGTCTGAAGAAAAAAGTTATATTCCCAATGCTTATAGTGCGTAAAATGCTTTAATAAATAAAACCAACATAAACGCCTAACAACTTCAAATAACAAAACAAGTCTGTGTTATTATTGTTGCGGGAATAGGTTATGCTTTTATTATTAGCACAAGTGAATTGGTTTTCTATATTGAAGCAATAAACTGCCAGGTGCAAAGCGCCCGTGACACAGAGAGGTGGGGTTAAGGAGCATGAGAGTTAGGGACGTAGCTGGGCGTAGTGGCTGAAAACCGAAAAGGGCGATTGACAAAAAATTGCCCTAATTTCTGTTTTGAAATTTGACAGCGTTGTACATCGGGTACCTGGCAACACTGGTGTTTTCAAAAAATAAAAGCGAAAGAAAGGTTTGAAGAATAAAGTTGGCGGGGCGGTTGCAAGCAAATGTTTTATACTAAGTAATTTAAGTCGAGCTGAAATTTTAAAGGTTCACGATGTTTTAGTTGACGTTGTCAATATTGTGTCTTAAGAGCATACAATTTTATTTTCGAGCTTATTTCTTTTTTTTAACAAAGTTCGTTGCTGTTGTAAAGTGAAAATGAGTGACAAAGCTATACCAGTTCGAGTGGTACGTTTCGTTTTTGCCTCGTAATTATGTATTTGTTGTTAAAATTATAATTATATTTTTGCAGGCGGTGAGAATACGGCCTTTAGTACCCAAAGAAATAACAGAGGGATCCCAACATTTTATAACCAAAGTTCCCAATCAACCCCAAGTGACAATCAAGGGTTCAAATGAAGCATTCACCTATGACTATGTGTTTGGTCCAGACGAAAGTCAAAGCCAAGTGTATGACACAGCTGTCACTAAAATTGTGGGGAAAATTTTTAAAGGCTACAATGTTACCATTTTGGCGTACGGCCAAACTGGCTCTGGAAAGACCTTCTCCATGGGAACTGCTGACATGGTGAGCACAACAAGTGCAGTTCTAACCGATAACAGTGGAATTATCCAACGGGCGGTGAAAGATTTATTCCAAAAAATGGGGGAAGATGCAAGTCTTACGTTTGATATTAATGTCTCTTTTCTTGAGGTGAAGTTTTTCAAAAATTTATTTTAATCAATGTTAACTGACTTTTGCTTTTCTCTAGCTCTATATGGAAAAAGTATATGACCTTTTGTCAAAGTCTAGGAATGAAGAAGTAGATATTAGAGAAGATCCAAAAAATGGAATCAAAATTAATGGTCTAACTGAAACCCCAGTTTCCACATGGGAAGAAACATTAAAGTGTCTAGAAAATGGTTCGTTGAACAGGCGCACAGGAGCAACTGCTATGAATCACCAGAGCAGTCGATCGCACGCCATTTTTACTCTTACCATAAATCAAGTAAGTTTTTATATTCTCGTCCATAAATGACAGTACAATGAAAAAATTCTTTTATTTTTCTAGATTAACAAAGATAGTTCGTCAATCGTTAAAACCTCAAAATTTCATTTGGTTGATCTCGCGGGATCTGAGAGAGCCAGTAAAACGCATGCAGTTGGGGAGAGATTCGCAGAAGGAGTCAACATTAATAAAGGACTGCTGTCTTTAGGAAATGTCATTAGTGCACTATGTGAAAGCAATCCCAGGCATATTCCTTACAGAGATTCTAAACTTACGCGGCTTCTTCAAGATTCTCTTGGTAGTCCCACCCTCATTTTTTGTTTGTTTTTGTTTAAAGCTGATATGTGACACAAAGAGTAATAGTAGTATGACAACAATCTAACGATACTCGCGTTTCCTAGGCGGTAATTCTCATACCTTGATGATTGCCTGCGTGAGTCCAGCCGACTCGAACTACGAGGAAACACTGAGCACGCTGCGATACGCTGACCGCGCTAGAAAAATTAAAAACAAACCAATTGTTAATCAAGATCCGACAATTGTAGAAGTGATGGCACTACGAGCTCAAGTCCAGCAGCTTTTGGCAGCAAATAATAACGGAAGTACAAGCTTTGCTGAAGTTGAACAACTTCGACAGCAACTTAAATTTGCAGAAGAAGAGAAGATACATCTCACCCGTGCCCTTCAGTTGGCGTTGGAAGAGAACACAAACATGTGCGAGAAAGCACTGCTGGCAGATGCTGCCAACATGCAAATGAAACAGAGACTGGAAGAATTACAGGTATTCTGCTAAGAAACCGGCTAGCTGGCTTGAAGTTAGGTAATAGGTTTTAATTTCTAGATGCAAGCCGTGAACTTAGATCGAACACTTGGAGCCATGAATCAAACTTTTAATGATACTGGCGACTTGAGTATCCCGAAAGCAATAGAGCAAATGTTGAATTTGAAGTCTAAAATTGATGAAATCCAAGATGTCCAAAGGAAGGGTGAGATTGAACAGGTCAACCACGACATGCAGAGTTGTATCGGATCCGACAAGGAAAACAAAGACAGTGATTCCGAATCGACTGGCTCTCCTAGGTATGATTTTTGTGACTGATCGTATGCGAAACTATCGCTTGTCTTTTCCGAATGATAATTTCCTCACTGCATTGCAGACGTCTGTCAAAGTTGGGAGCTGACATGGCACTCAGACAAGCTGCTTTGAGTAACGATCTGAAGGAGCTTAACGCCCAGTTGGCTCTTAAAGTTCATATGGTCAATAAAATGACTCAAGATCAAGAAGGCCCATACAGTACAGTTAAAGCTCATTATGATGCAACAGTGAGCGAGCTGGAAAATCAAATCGCAGCTTTGCAACAAGAAAAGGAAGAACTAGCTAGCCTCTTAGCACAAGTTAGTGGCAATGTCAACGCATGTAAAATATCCGAGCAACGAAGGAAGCGGCTACAGGAACTCGAACCGCAAATCAACGAGTTGAAAAAGAAAATCCAGGAACAAGCTAATATCATCAAACTTAAACGTAAGTTAAAACTATCTTTAAATCACCTTCCATATAACCATTGATTCTTATCTGCAGAGAGAACTGAAGAGCAGTTGAAAAAGTTCAACAACGATATTCAAGCGATGCGGGCACAAAAAGTGAAGCTTGTACGGCAAATGCGAGAAGAGAATGAAAAATTTAGGACATGGCGCCAGCAAAAAGACCGTGAGGTAGCTCGACTTAAAGATCAGGACCGCAAACGCCAAGGCCAACTCCAAAAAATGGAAGTGCTGCATGCCAAACAACAAAATGTTCTTCGGCGCAAAATGGAAGATGCCATGGCTGTCACCAAGCGGCTAAAAGAAGCCCTTAGCTTGCAGTCAACAAAACCAAACAAATCTTCAAGTACTTCGACTACATCTGAAAACGATCAGCGAATCAAAAGTATTAGTGATTTAACAGCCTATTCCTTCAAATTAATAATCATTTATTCATTTTAGCTTGGTTGCTGGGCGAACTCAATTTGCTTGTCAAAACCAAAGAAGCTGAATTGGCCCTTGAATCCTTGAAAGAGTCTAGGCGAACTTTAGCTACACGTCAAAGCAAACTTGAAACTAAACTCGCCAGTCTTGACCAGAATGACGCTTTCCTCCACGCTCTGAAGAGTGAAATCGCGAATGTTGCAGCAGATATAGACTTACGTAGTGAACAAATTAACGAACTAAACCAAAAAATTGCAGCAGCTGATTTGGAAAACAAGGCGAAAACTAGGCTGGATTATTTGCAGACTATGATTGAAGCTAAAGTATAAATTTTTTTTTATTATTATTTTTTTTTTTTTAAGGAAATCTTTGACTATTTTAACAATATATTTTGAAGGTTGCATTGAAAATTTTGCTCGAAGAATCTGTGGCTGCACGCGTGGAAAACTTCTCGCTCAGCTCTGAAGTAGAAGATTTGAGGAGCGAACTTGAAGATCTTCAACGACAACAAGACGAAGCATTGCATGAAATTTCTAACTATAATCAGGAGGTAAGTTTTCTTTTGTATATGCGAAGTAAACTGGTAAACATATAATTTTATTTTACTGTAGAATGTACAAATGAAACAAAAACATCAATCAGAAATAAGTAAAATAAGTCGCGACTACGAGGAGAGGATGTTGACTCTCATCCGACAACTGCCACCAGTTGGACTAAAGGAATCTGCAGATCATAAGGTTAAATGGCGTGAATATCCTTTTAGCCTAAACGTTTATGTAATTAAATTCAAATACAGATAAGTGAAAAAGATATAATGGAGCGGCTAAGGATTCAGCAAGAGGAATTAGAACGTTGCAGTACCTTGCAAGAACAACTGCACTCGGCATTGAATGAAATCGAAACGTTAAAGCAGCAAAAACCCGCATTGCTGGAAATGAGGTAGCAGAGATCCTTCTATTCCATCTGTTTTCGTCGTTATTCACCAAATCGTTCTTAGGGCCCCACTTTTCCCCTCCAAACCGAAGAAGCCTAAAGCCACCCAACGCAAGCCGAGTCCCGTCTCTGTGGATGTCGATGATGTGGAGGACATTGACGACTACAATTCGGATGACGATCCAGAGTGGCGCAACACTCCTATGGCTAGACGAATTAGGAAGCTCAAGGAGGAAGATGAAATTCCGCCCAAAATGTTCGATCTCGAGAAGCATGCCAAGAAAGTTGCCAAGCGGTTAAGTCGTAGTCGTTGCTCGTGTAGTACGGGGGGCTGCAGAAGTTGCATCTGTTCAAGGGATAATCGCGCATGCACTATTGACTGTGGATGCAGAGCTTCAGGAGTTTGTAAAAATGTTGACACAGATAACGTTTTGGTAAGGTTTTTAAATTCCCCCCCCCCCCCCCCCCCCCCTGCGTACGTGTGCTTAATGGACTGCATGAAATATGAACGTTTTCTTTAACAGAAGGAAGATCAAAACCGGAGTCAACAACACGAAGAACAAAACCGGATGTTGAACGAAACGTTCGACTTGGGTCGTAAAAGAAGTCAGCCTTCTTCCAAGGAAAATTCCAGAAAGTAAGTCATTGTTTTGTGCAACTGTGTTACTAATCGTGGTCATTAAGAAATTTTTATTGTTATTTTTTTTTTTTAGCGGAGAGGATGTAGAAAATGATCTGTCAGGAACTCAGCCGTTGAAAAAGAGCCGTATAGGGCTTAGTAAATTAACTAAGAAAGGAGGCTTTTTTGATTCGAACGCTTAAGTATATATTTTTTCTTCTTAGTTTTTTAAAGGGTTTTTGGGCTTCGGTTGAAACATGGGTCTTAAATACATAAAGCTAGCCTTTTGTTGTATTGCCTGGGTTGTTTCAATGCCAAAGATTTTATTATTACATGATGTATTCTTAGGTACCGATGTCCTGTATTCTGGCTAAAAACTATGGTTCTACCTAGTCCTCGAAAGTCAGGTTATCTAGAAAAGGACAAAAATGGTTGTAGATAAAGCAAAAATAAGAATTCTGAAGAATGGGTTATTTATCTATCAATGGGCAATGATTTCGATAACGATGAGCCACAACCACTGTCTGGCCTCCAAATTCGGCTTCCGAAGCAAAATGATATTTTAGTTTTTCCGTATATTTGTGGAAGTTTTCTTGGGAGCATTTTGACTGAAGAGATTAAAAAAACACGAGAACGTAGAAGATGCCTGTCACAGAAAGATATTGGTGTAAGAAATCAAATATGAAGAAAGGCAACGACGGGACAATGATCGCTTCCATAAACTTCACTGCGGATGCAACAGTCACAAAAATTGGCCATCAATTTCTTGGACAGCAAACAATAATCTAATCGCCTACGGAAAAAGGACAGAAACAAGAAGATGCTCAAGAAAAAACGTCTGGAGTTTTTGTTATACGTTTAATTACCATCCAATATTCTTCTTACGAGCATTAGCCATATAGGTCCAGAAAGTGTAAGCACCTTTCACGTCCGGATGTTTATGCCTGAAACAGTCAGTGAGGCACGCCGATTTTAGTAATTCGGAAAAACCGTCTCGTTCTTCTAGGGTGAACCCAGCATTTCTCTTGTTAGATTTTGGATTCGCAATATCTGTTTTAATATAGTAGAGCACAACATTAATTACTATAAAAAAATTTTATTTTACTTTAGCAATAATTCGATAAGTAAGCCTAAGCATAAAAATAAAGTTAGGAAAGCATTTTTCTACAAATACCGATCTCCTGGTGCGCTACATTCATGTCTCCGCAAATGATAACCTGAAACAGTGTACGTATCAAGTAAAAATTAAGTAGGAGTTGTGCCATAACTACTGTTAATTAAAAACCTAACACATACTGGTTTCTTTGAGTCCAGATCTTTGATAAGTTCTTGAAACTTTGGGTTCCATTTCAAACGCTTGTCAAGTGTGACTAATTTTCTTCCAGAATTTGGTACATCTATTTAAAAAAAATTATAAATTTCCATTGAAAGAACCTAAGAATTAGAATAAGCCCCTTACAAACATTGACTAAGTAAAATGTGTTATACTCTGCTATGATCAAACGGCCTTCTTTGTCAAAATCAGGAATTCCGATGCCATAACTCACTGTGTCAGGTTTCACCTTGGTGTACAAACCAAGACCAGCATGGCCATCTGCCTCTGAAGAACACCAGTATGTGTGATAACCTGGTATCACAACATCTTGAGGAAGTTTTGATTCTGAACATTTAGTTTCTTGCAAACAAAGAATATCAGGACTTTCATGTTCCAGGTAATCCAATCCTCCCTTCTAAAAATTAAATATGTAGATATAAGATTTTGCAGACAAAAGTTATGAAAATATTGGTCCATACAAACCTTGATCCAAGCACGCAAGCCATCAACATTCCATGTAGCAATTTTGGTATTCCACTTTTTCCCATCTGGGGTTTTCGAACCATTGCCAAAATCTTGTTCATGGAATTCTGTGCTAGTCTTATTTTGCAAAACTTGAGTAACTTTAACATTGTCGACCTCATTCGATAAGGCTTTTTTCCTTTTAAGTTTCTTTTCGTCAGCCGTTTTCGATTTTTTTGCTATTGGGTTTCTCATTTCGGAGTCCAACTCCAAATTTCCATCATCACCAGGAATTAAAGGTGAATCAACTTTACTTTTCTTTTTTGGTGGCATTCGTGGTGAACACAGATTCTTTAAGTTTCAAAACAAGGGGAAGAACAACCAACTGTTATATCGGTTCATGTATTAACAACAACGTGTTTACAAGTCCTACTCGGCTGCTTTGAATTGATGGCGCCGACTATTTGTAAGTCGCAAGTGACACCTAGCGAACGTAGGCATAAGTTTCCCGACAACACACGTTTCATTTTTTACATGCTGTGTTATCTTCAAGTCATGTTTGATTAGATTGAATTCCCAACCGTTGGATTTTGACAGTTAAAAATAAGAATAAAACAAAAACGTGTCTTAAAAAATATTATATATGGTCCTCAGGAAAGCAGTGTTTGATACGAACGATACTTAAAAATCCATAGTTCACTCTTGTACGTCAGTTGTGTGATGAAAACACTTGACAAAAATTATTAATATTTCACACACTCAATCTATTACATTTTGCTCAAAATGCAACGACGAAGGAAAAATAAAATGAAAGCAGTGATTGAGCTTGATGCCTTTCCTAAAGTTCCAGATACTTACAAAGAAAAAACGATGTCAGGAGGCACAAGTACAGAAGTATCAAATTATTTACAATACATCACCTATTTAACCCCATATTCTTTTTTTTTCTTTTACAGTTTCCTTGATCTGTGTGTTCATCATATTGTATTTAGTGTATTCTGAAGTCAATGATTTTTTATATTCTGGTGTAAAATTTCATTTTGTTCCTGATGACGAACTTGACACTCGGATGGATCTAAATGTAGATTTGACAGTTGCAATGCCTTGCAGATGTAAGATTGTGTAATTCTCTTTTCTGGTATTTCTATTTCTTTATAATTCTTTATTGTAGATATCGGAGCAGATGTTCTGGATTCAACTGGGCAGAGTGTTGTTTCTTTTGGTCAACTTACAGAAGAGGCTACCTGGTTTGAGTTAAGCCCTAGACAGAGAACCCATTTTGAGTCTGCTCAAAGGCTCAACAGTGTTCTAAGAGATAAACCTCATGGGATTCAACAGCTGTTGTGGAAATCTGGCTACCAGCAGCTCTTTGGAGAAATGCCATCAAGGTCTAAAGTAGAAGAACTATCAAATGCATAAGTTGATAACAAGTTTTTTAAAAATAACTAATACGTGCATAATAATTTCATAATATAGGGAAACTGTGCCAAACCAGCCTTCTGACGCCTGTCGGTTACATGGCAAATTACAATTGACAAAGGTGGCGGGTAATTTTCATGTAACAGCAGGGAAAGTTCTACCTTTGCCGATGCGCGCGCACGCCCACTTATCTCCTATGATGGACGATGAAAGATTCAATTATTCACACAGAATTGACAAATTTTCGTTCGGACAAAGTTCGTCGCTGGTACAACCCCTTGAGGGTGATGAAGTGATCAGTGATAAAGGTATGGTTACATTATTTACCTTAAGAAATATTCAAATTAATGCATTCCTTTATAGGTGCTATGTTATTCCAGTATTTCGTTACCGCCGTTCCGACGGAAATCGAATCGCTTGTTTCCGCCTCATCCGGAATCCATGGGTCACTAAAAATGTGGCAATATTCAGTACGAAATCAATCGAGAGTTGTCGGTCATGAAAAGGGATCCCACGGGATTCCAGGAATTTATTTCAAGTGAGTTTTAAATGAATTTCTATCGCTCTCTCAGTCAGATTTCTTTAAATCTACGTAATGATCTTTTGTTATTTAATCAGGTACGATGTGGCTCCGTTGCGAGTCCGAGTGGTTCCAGACGCGCCACCTCTTTTGCGCTTTGTGCTCCGTCTGTGCGCTATTGTAGGCGGTGTGTATACGTCAGCAGGTAAACAAGCTCACGCTTGTGCCTCCCCGTTAGTATGTCTTTGATGGCGGGAGAGCACGACGAAGTGGATTTGGAGGAAAGTAGGGGGATGGGTGGGCGAGTTTCCACTCCTCGATGGGCAACCATCCAACTGAGTCGTCTCGGTTGAACCGTGTTCCTTGTTGCATTGACGTCAGAGCGCCGATACGACTGATTGGTCAACGGGTTGCCCGCGCGTCACGACGCTTTTGACACACGCCAGTAAGACTATGCAAGCGCTTCCTTTGTCAAAGGATTAATCTATGCCGTAGCTTTGGTTCGTTCGATTCTTACACCTCAACTCCTTCACTGTACGATGATAAGCATAGCGTCAAGTCGAAATCAGTCTCGTTTACACTCACAGATAGATAAGGGAGATTTCTTTAGTTTCATTATTCCCCTCGCTGGTTTTCTTTTGCTATTTATTTGCGCAGCTCGATGCGCTGTAGCAGGATTGAAAGATAGGCTCTAATTCCCGTTCTCTGGTTTGTTATTTCGTCTCGTTACAGGTATCGTTCACAAGATGATGCAAGGCGTTTATTGGTTGATTTGCTCCCGTTGTAATACTTGGAGCGATGCCAGTTACGTCCAAGTTTTGTCTTGACTCGCCTATCGGGAAGTTATTATCTATCAATGCCAGTCCATAAAGTTTCCGGTTGTCTTGTCTTTTATTGTGACTTGCAGATACATTGTGTATACATGTCCCTATGGTCGTCTACCAAGTTGATGTCGTATCGACAGTATGGAGATGTGACAACAACTAGTGGCAGCGTCCTTCACGCTTTTTTTTTTAAAACCCATATAGATTATACGAACAGATATTCCCCGTTAGGAACAGAGAAAGGTTACGTGAATCCTTTCCTTTTTTGCGTTGTAAATAGTCGCTGAACGAAGAGAAATGGCGATCGATGGGCAGCTGCTATCTCCACATGATTGGTGCGAAGAATTGAAGATTAGACCAGTTCGTTGACAACGAAAGAGAAAAAAAGAACGACTCGTTACTAATAAAAGAAACCTGCGCTTTCCACGTTAACCGAATGTGATGGATGTTAGAGCTGTAGGTAGAGTGACGGTCCTCCTTTGAAAGCCGATTAGAACCATGTCGTTAGAGCATCTTAGCTACCCCTCGTCTCCTTTCGCTCTTCTTCCAACGGTCTTCTAGAGTAAATAGTCGATTGCGTTCTATCGATGCGAACGGATAGCTGAAAACATCCATGGTGGAAGGGAATAGCGTACAAAAGCAATCGATAAAAGCCGCGGCGGAGACGGTGACCGACGTCACGCCATTGACGTCATTGCTGACGCAAGCTTCCTCCCACTGCCACCCTTCCTTTTAGGTTTTCTGCTTCTCATAACATAGGAGGAGGAGGAGCACTCCTCTCTTCCACCTGCCTTTTGCTGGTGGGATGTCAACTCAGAAATATCCTCCTACTCCTTTTGCTCCGCTTCAAGCTCGCGGAAGCATAGTCGAGAAAACACAGTCGGCCACTGTCAGTCGTGTCGAAAACATAACCTTGCACAAGGTTCCCCCTGGCATTCTTTTTGGCCGTCTGTTTTTGGATTTCAGAGTGCGACCTGTCGCCTCAGAATGTTTCATCTGTTTTTCAAAGTTTGAATGCAATTGTCTCAAACGAATCCCAGTGCGCGGGCTTGTGTAAGTCTACCACGACACCAGGAATGAAAACTATCGTCAACACGCCTCTGGGAATCGTTGGATTCAGATGGAAGTGGAAGCGGCTGTAAAAGGTGTTTGCCATCTTCTGGGACCAATTTCGGCCGCCTACTATTGTTTTCGTGCCCAGAAAGTGCGCTTGACCTGTGGCCACTGGCCGCCTTCGTATCGTCTGGTTTCTCGTGCTGCCCTTCGTGACTACTTTGCCATTACTTTCAAGAGTCCAGCGTGTTTTCTATCCTTCGCTTTAGAAACATCGCTTGGCAACGGATCTCATTAGTGCATAGCTACAACCAACAGTCAAATACCTTCACACACAACAGCCCTGCAGCTTCCAACACAGATATTGCAAAGGAAAAAAACAAAAAGAGAATAACACATTAAAAAGAAAAGAAGCTAAAAAGAGAAGTAAAAATAAAAGAGAAAAACTACGAAGGGAGAGAAGCGGAATTCTATTTCGTTTCAACAGGGACCAAAAGTTGGAATGAGCTGATGGAATTGTAGGACTTAGTCTGAGCTCGCCTGCAACAGATTGCAGAACAACACGACAGAAACATCGGGTTATAGAAGACTAATCATATCAGTGACCTGATCTACTCGAACTTCGATGAAGGACGTATGAAGATGGTGAAGATGGAACAAGTAGGTAGCTGTGGTAGCAATGGAAGCGACGGAGGAAGTGCAACCGGCAACAAATCCAATCCCATCCGAGTAGGTTTCTACGACATCGAACGGACTATTGGGCGCGGCAATTTCGCCGTCGTCAAACTGGCTAAGCATCGCATCACCAAAACAGAGGTAAATCAATGTGCTCGAACTCATCGATCGATTTTCGAAAGCTATCGCCCGCGCTTATTTATTATACATTAGTAGCGTTGCCCCAACGACCGTCGATATTTAGAGTAGTACAATATTACCGTCGAAAAAGAGAAAAAAGTTCGATATTCCTTGCGCTTTCGGCTAGAACATTTAAATACCTCTTTAACAAAAAAATTCGTTTTGGAAATTATTCCCGTAGTGGAAGTAAACTTGTACAATAGCCGTCGTTTAATTATGTCTTTCCTGCCGCTTTTAGAGGTACAAAAATTGATTCTAGAGTAACAAATTAGAGGAAATAATAATTCGTTATTCATACTGCGAAAACCTTTGACTGGCATTTCAAACTGTACAATTCCTACGCGACTATCTGGCCCTTCTTTGCAGCAAAGTTTTTGTAGGATTTTCCCTCGGATACGATGCGTGTTATATTTACGTCTCTACGCAGCTACAGCTCTTGTTATACTTATTTATACCTTTTCTCCACATTTTCCTATTCGTTTTTCCATTCCCGCAATCTCCGTAGTTTTCCCCCGTTTAGTACAATGTGAAAAAAACCATTTTTATTCTCGGTCAAAAGTAAAAATTTACACTAAACCAACTCAAGTTATTACAGATCAAAACACGAATTGGCTTTATTTGCGCTTTAAACAAGACACATCTCGACACATGTCACCCAAAAGTCACGCAGTACACATATCGAGATTTGATCTTTCTAAGGTTGATCAACGAACGATAGATTCGACGTCTGTAAAACTTTGCCACCGTTCAATAAATCCCCATCAGAAGGTCACACACGGTAGAAGCTTGAGTGCTGTCTTTCTTCGCTTGCCTTTCAATTCCTTTGTTCCTTTTTGTTTTCTACAACGTGAATGTCAGCACTATGTTTTTAAATCGATAAAGAAGACGAATAGCGGACAGTTTTTTTTCCCCCAACGCTTTAGAGGGTCTGGAAACTATTAGGCATCAATCAAACGATGCGCGATCAAAACTAGTTTCCAAATTGAATCGTATACAATATAGCAAATTGCCCTGTCTTACGACACACCTTGAGATAAATCTCTTGTTTGATGTATGCCCATTTAACGATAAATCACTAATGACATCAGAAGCTACCATTAACTCTTGATATTAAGGGTGAGAAAAAAAACGAAGGCTACCATTCGAAATTCTTTGACATTTTGACAAAACAATCGTTGAACTTGCCGGTAGAAAAGCAAACTGTCAAAATAGACTACAAAATCTTATTCCAATGGGACTGAAAAAAAAAAAAGAAGCCGGCAAATGTTTTATGGTCTAGCATGTATGGTGGGATTGCTTTTATGGCCTCTCCAGGGGTCGATTTGGCGTCGTTTGCTTGTTAAAAGTGAAAATTTTGATAGAGACACCTGCGTTCGGAACAGCTTTTTAATGCCTTTTCGATTGGCTGTTTAAATGTTTATAGGTGGCGATCAAGATTGTGGACAAGAGCCAATTGGACGAAGGCAACCTGCGTAAGCTCTACCGAGAAGTCCAAATATTGAAAATGCTCCAGCACGACAACATCGTCCGTCTTTATCAGGTATGTTCATCGAAGTTTTCATAGACTTTAGGAAAGTTCAAATCTAGTACCGGCTTAATATATAATTAACACTCGGAACGCACGTGAACTATCAAATGTCATGGGTCTGATCCTATCACTTCTTTTTTTTTCAGGTGATGGAGACCAAAGATATGCTTTACCTGGTGTCCGAGTACGCAAGACAGGGGGAAATATTTGGTAAGTCATCTCAATATTTATTACTTAACCTTCTTCGCGTCTTCCTTGATTACGGTTTTCCTCCCTCGCTTATGTGATGGCTCCTATCCTTAATGGAATGGGAAGGATTGATTAAATCAGAAGGGTCCCATGTCGATCGTCATATTGTCACCTTAGAATGGTAAAAGAATTCAGGTTTCAGAAGCCAAACAGTAATAATGTTGCTGACCTCACGCCTAACGGTTAACGAAATAGTCAAATGATTTAGGTTAAAAGGTTCCCACGTAAAGTTTTATCACCACTAGTCCGAAGAAACTGATTTACTGTCCCGCAGGAGTGAAGAGGACGGGATGTCAATTCTAAGCGATTTTTATTTGGCTATTATTATGGAGATTTCTGTTGTACGCTGTCGGCGACTAGCTCTGTAAGAAAAAAAAAAGGTCGTCGAGCAACTCACGTCAATGGTAGCCGTCTGACGTCAAACGTTCTTCACGTTTGTCCCAGATTTCTGTTGGGAACTGATTGTTAAAGGAGACGCGCGACGCTCGAAAGTGGATAACCCAGTACGTGCTAAGCCATTTATTGATCTGTTGACTCTGAATTCCTTAAAGAAAAATTCTGATTTTCGTGCGCCTTGCGTTTGTTTCATTTTGTTAACACTCGAAGTGTGGCGTGACGTAAGAAAATTATTTAAACATTTGTCCGTGTTTTGGCAAACGAGCTTCGACAGTGAAAAAAAATTTGGCAAGAACCGATATGCTGCAACTTAGCAACCTTTGCTTGGTGTACATCTGTACCGGGCAGACTTGTTTCGCTTTCTGTTGTCCTCTACCAGGATTATTCTAATTGAAAAGCGTTGGGTGGGTTTTCGTCGTTTTCTGTTCGCTACGCCACCCGGTTGCACAGGACGGAGGAATCCTTTGAAAGCGGAGCTTTTCAGTGACGTCAAACGAACACGCCAAACTTTGTTAAAGACATTTTTGGAACTCCTACACGTTCCTTCTTGACCCTATCCCCTCCAACTGCGCTGGAGTCAGTTGGATTATCATACTGAACTATTGTTTAACGAACAACGTAAATTTGAAGCCCATTGCCAAGCGTGGGATCATAATGCAGTGCACCTTGAACTGCGTCTTGAACACCCATATTTTATGGATAATTTCAATCGACATAAAGGGAGGGGACGGTCCCCCTTGCCGGGTAGTTGTGAATCATGACCGTAAACTTTCGTCCAACTTCCACTCCGATCTCCAGTCCTTGAATCTAGCCAGCAGTTGCGTTCGGTGACATCGATCTTAGCGTATTTTCTGTTTGTTGGAAGCCTCCTACAGCCCTACTGTGCCAGACATCCATAAATAAACGAGCCCTCATTCTCCCGATTTGAAAACAAACATCACCATCCGGCAACGAGCGTATCGTAGAAGCAGACCAGATCGAATAAGAATTTACGTTAGGGAGGCCATTGTGTTTTGCAGAAGATCAGTCGTGACAATAAAGCACGACTGCTTCTGTCGTGACGAAAGTCATAGAAATGCAAAAAAGCTCACAAAAGGCACAACAAAACAAAATCAACCGTAGTATGCTTTTGAATTAGTCAGACAGAAAACAGATAATAAAAATGGCACAGTGGTAGTAACAGCGCCTTCTCCGGATAATAGACATTGGTTTTCGAGTTCATCTTTCTTTAGTTTGCCCTTACTACATTTCCGACAAAACGTGTGAAAACTTACGAACCTTCTTTCCCTTTCCTGTGTGTCCATGCCTCTTACCCCGACCGCGCATTCTTCGTAATCAAACGGGGAATAAATTCTAGAAATAAGTTATGAAGTGTAGTGAAAATGCCAAAAAAGAGTGCTCGAGAAAAGAATCTATGAAGAGAGTTTTTTGCACAACGTTCACATTTAAGAAGCTGGGCTGAGAGCACGTGACATTTGACGTCATTAGCCGTGAGACAAGACGTCCGCTAGTTCGGTCGTGAGCTGAGAATAGCTAAAAGATTTGACTTTTCCTTCCCCAATTCTTATTTCAGGCCATTTTGGCATTAGGCAATTTCCCTATCGCTCTGGACGGAATCGACTATCTGACCCAAATTGAAAACAGATTTGCCATTCGCGTGCCCGACTGCCACTCTACTCTCATACTGAGTGCTAGGGTTTGATAAGACGAAAGTGGGAGAACAGTAGTTGCATTGAAACTAGTTGGGCTGTAGGCGGGTGATAAAGGTCAACCCCTTGAAGTCAATCTACGTCATTGTAGGACGCCCACGTAAGTACGTCATCGAAAAAAATCATCCCCGAAATTTAGACCGAAAAAGGTCAGAGAGGCATTTTAGCGCATTCCGACGGCCAGTCATTTCTGCGCTGTTTGCAAGTCGAGTTCCGTGGGCTACAACCAACGTCATCCGCCTTTCGTGTTTGCCTGTTGACCAAAGATATCGGGCGTGGGCGATGTTGGATCCGGATCGAGAGGGGGGTTGGGATCGCTCACGTTTGACAAGTCTTTCACGTCAATGTAGCTGTTGTCATCTGACGGACGTCATACAGATGACGGTCCTTTTGTTGCATTTTTGGCTTGACTGGATATTTTATTTATAATGTCTTTTTTTTCTGACAATAGAATATATCGCGAGACAGGGGCGAATGTCTGAGACGATGGCTCGTCGCAAATTCTGGCAGATTATTTCGGCTGTTGAATATTGTCATCAGCGGCAAATCGTCCATCGAGATCTCAAAGTAAAGCATCCGCTAGATTCTTTTACACCACTGAATCTATTTTTGTTTATTTGACAATGTTTTCCCTCTGTCTAAAGGCCGAAAACTTGTTGCTGGACGCACAGGGTAACGTCAAAATCGCCGATTTCGGTTTCAGTAACTTTTGGTCATCGGAGCACCAGCTGGACACGTGGTGCGGATCGCCTCCTTACGCCGCTCCCGAAGTCTTCCTCGGACAGAAATACACGGGACCCGAAGTTGACATCTGGGTAGGTTTTCACTACTACTAAGTTTAGTAACAATCGTTATCGTCGTGCATATCGATCGCCGTTTATTTTTATTCAAGAAACGATTTTAATGACGCCTTGGATCTTTTCGTTTTTTTTTATCATGATTTTGTACAGAGCTTGGGCGTGGTGCTGTATGTTCTAGTCTGTGGAGCGCTACCGTTCGACGGCGCCACGTTACAGGCGCTGCGTGATCGAGTCCTATCCGGACGATTCCGGATCCCCTACTTCCTGTCAGCAGGTGAGCGCTTCATTACTCATTCCCTCGTCCCGTTCATGCACTCATAAATACTAATTTTCATTAATTTTTTCAAACAAGATTGCGAGTCGCTGATCCGGAAAATGCTGGTAGTGGATCCAACTAAGCGCTGTGGCCTCCAGCAGGTCAAACGGCATCGTTGGATGCTAACGGAAGCTCCATGCATACAAGAGGAGTCAGTATTTTTGGAAGGTGCGATTAGGAACGAGCCAGAGGAGGCCATCAACGAACAAATTTTGCGATTAATGCAATCTCTCGGCGTCGATCCGGTGAAAACGAAAGAGTCGGTGCTCCATCAGCGCTACGATCACCACGCCGCCATCTATTATCTGCTGCTGGAACGGCGGATTCACTTGACGACAACAGGAGAACTACCACAAGCATCACAATCGAAACAAAGAAGATCAGTTATTGAAATGACGGCTACTGCGTCCGACCAGCCGGTCTTACCAGTCACTAGTGCAAGCCGACGACCGCCTTTATGGACCCACAGTCCGCCTCTCCGGGACTCAGCATGTGGCGATAGCGTCGATTCGGAAAGAGGATCGGTAGGTGGATCGCTTCTTTCACCTTTGATGGAATCAATACCACCTTTACCTACTAAACCAGTCAAGAGCAACACGTATTCCGTCGACGAAGGTGTCGAGGATTGGTCGGAATCGTGCCAATCCCCCATGGGTAGCGCAGGATCGACGTTTGAAACTGCGATAGCGGGTATATCGACAATGGAGTCACATCAGCAGACGGCCGACCAGCAGCAACGATTGCAAGGCTTAGAACTTCCTGCTTTGTTTCATGAAGGACGACGAGCTTCTGACGGACTGATGTGTCAACAGGCGGGAACGGCGCAAATTCCTACCAGCCCACGACGAATAACCGCTCCGGAAGGTTCCTCTAGTGGGGGAGGCGGTGCAATGATGCTTGCCGAAACTCACCGAGAACACAAAGCCCTTTGTTTACAGTTTAGTCGGGAAGAACAGTCAAAGCTGGTACAAAAACAGCAACAGCAACGAGCCAGGCCCGTTTTGCGCCAAGTTTCGTATAAACTAGCCCAGCAGCAACCGGTGCTACTCGGAACTCCTGTTTCGGCCCAGTGCCACCCAATCGCCGAAGCGGAAGGAAGCTTGGAAGTCTCGCCTGACCATGATCCGGATGATCCGAAAATGACGGCCATGATGATGAAAACCACCTCCGAATTGGACGAATGGTGTCGTTTGCCATCGTCTTTGGCCGCCTGCGATCTAAATCTCCCACCGCCATGAACAAATAAAGAAATTCATTGCAAACGGCTGCGAAAAACCTGAGGGAAATCTGAAAGGAACTTGATGATGTACACCATCTCCCCTCCCTCTACGTCGTAATGAACACAAATAAACTACTCATTCTAGGCGAGCAATCAAATCCTTATGCGGCCTGAGTTGTGGCAAAAAAGTCCCTTGTTATTCCAGCATCTCAAATCATCTTTCCCTTTTACCCATGCCAGTTTTTTCACTTGTTGTGTTAGAAACGATTCGTCCAGGATATGAAAACAATGAAAGACCCTCATGACGATGAGGAATGCACCTTTTTTTCCTCGCGATTTATCATGCTGTTATACTGACGATACGTGAACTAAGTCACAATCTAGTCAAGCAATAACCTCGGACAAGTCCTTTCCTATATCAAATGTGTTAGCGACGAACCCCATCCCTTATCACATATATATTATATATGGATGTTGTCAAAACCCTCTATCAGAAAAGATATGGTTGGAAATCTACGTTGCTCTATGTATTCTTATTGATCCACAAGTGAAAACTTAATGAGAAATAAAGACATTTATTCATACTATGTCACTTCTAATTGCTAAAACTTTTTCTTTGGCTTCTTCAGGTGAAAGACTTTCTTCAGGACTGGGATGTAAGGGCTGGTTGTCAGGTCCAAGTTTCCCCAATTTGAAGTCTTCTGTTATTTTCTTTACATAGACAGCACCAAACAATTCTTCAGGAGTCATTGGTGGTTGCACAATATCATTAACACGGTAAGAAACATATGGTTTCAACTAGAACATAAAAGTACACCCCTGTGTGAAATTGATTACAAAAAAGCTGCAAGTTTCTACCTTAAAACCAGTTAAATCTGGAACGATGATTTCAGGAACCAGCTCATTGATTTTCATGAAAGATGTCCCAGCTTTATAACCAATAGGTCTAACTCCGTAGGCTAAGGAAAGAAAAACAAAAAAACATATTAGTATACACTTTATGTGTTTCTGTTTTTTTACACTTTACTGTGTATCGGGACATCAGGATGGGGATTTTTCGCTTGTCGAGCTTTAAAATCCCTGGTTCCTCTTTTGTTGTAAATAGGGAATTTCTTAAAGTTGCGCTTACCACACGCGCAAGCTGTAGTAGAAATTCCACGAACGAATTGTTTTCCAAATAGCGAAAGCACGCTCGGTTCCATTTTTACACTTTTTTTATCTTCAAGGTTTTCGTAATTCTGTTTATACGAAAGCTTGATCTGAAAAACAAAGCCACATTTGCAATTCGTCTGCTCAGATCAATGGTCATGGCTAAGCAGGACTTGGGAGTCAAATTTCCTGTTACAGAAAAAAAACTTTCGTAGTTCTTACTTCCAAATGGAAAACTTGTTTTAAAAATAATATGCTTTTATAAATTATATTTTTAATTTTATGGAAAACTAAATTTCAGGATTTTTTGTGATTATTTTGGTGATAAGTTCAGGGATTTTGAGAGATCGGCTGAAAATTGAATGCATTCTATTTTTACCCCATCTAGCGAAAATTCCTCTGTACGAGCTAGTATTTGAATTAAAGAATCGTGAAAACGATTGCTGTCTCGTTAACAGGCTTTTGACATTTCGTTTTGCTAAATAAACTAGAAAACTTAACAAATTGAGCTAACATGACATTTTGTGTACTTCCCATTGTCATTCGTTTTGTAGACGTGTCAGGCAATAGATGGCACGACGAAAGTTCTTGAACGACAAGTTTCAAGTTTTTGATCTTTTAGTTCTCTGCTCAAGTCGCGTGACCACTCAGCTGACTCTGACACCCCATGACTAGGATTCCGACTTGATTCGAGAGCAATTCACTCGATACCCGCGTCTTGTCATCAGCTTCCTCGTTTTAAAAAGCTCACTTGAACAAAACTTCTAAAAATGGTAGGAAAATATTATTTGTTATGCGTGAAGAATTGACATCGGATAAAAATGTAAGCGTTTACCAATGTTTTTAGGCTGGTGCTATGGATAGAGCGGCGAAATTGCCGAAACTGCAAGATGAAGAGAGGGAGTCAAAGTATGGATACGTTTACGCCGTTTCCGGTCCTGGTATGTTGGCTTTTAACCTTTCTTTCTGCTACCTAGATTCCTGGGAATTATCAATTAAAAAGGAAATATTTCTTCATGGCAAGAGTGTTTATAATGACAATTGTACAGTAGCTTTTAGTGACTCTGGTTGCCGTTTATTACCAGTCTCATTTATATTTCAACTGGAATTAAAGAAACCATTAAAATTTTGCTACTTAGATACAGTTATCTCTGTGCCATAATACTAGCAAGTGGCATTAGTTTTCCATATGCTACATAACGATTATCTTTTATAGTCGTGACTGCCCAAAAGATGTCTGGTTCAGCTATGTATGAATTGGTGCGAGTTGGCTATTCTGAACTTGTAGGAGAAATTATTCGTTTGGAAGGAGACATGGCCACCATCCAGGTCAGTTTATTGTGGTATATAATTTATCACCAAATAGTAGTAACAGAGGAATTCTGTAGGTCTATGAAGAAACTTCAGGTGTCACAGTAGGAGACCCTGTATTGAGGACGGGAAAACCTTTGTCTGTGGAGCTCGGCCCTGGTATCATGGAGTCTATCTTTGACGGTATTCAGCGCCCGCTTAAGGACATCAACGAACTTACACAAAGTATTTACATTCCTCGTGGTGTTAACACTCCTGCCTTGAGTGTCACTGCTGAATGGGATTTCAAACCATGCAACATTAGGGTAATAACTTCATTCCAAAGAAACAATAATTTTTTAATTAAATATCCTTTATGTGTTACAGATTGGTAGCCATGTAACTGGAGGCGATATCTACGGCACCGTTTTTGAAAACCGAATGGTTAAACATAAAATGATGCTCCCTCCTCGTGCTAGAGGTACTGTTACGTGGATGGCTTCTCCTGGTCACTACAGGGTCACTGATAAAATTCTTGAAATTGAGTTTGATGGGGAAAAGACCGATTATACCATGTTACAAGTACGAATCGCCGCATGATGTTAATAGAGTAACTACAATCGAGCAAGTTTCTTTTAATTAGGTTTGGCCTGTACGTCAACCGCGTCCAGTTGTAGAAAAACTTCCAGCCAATCATCCTCTTTTGACTGGACAGCGTGTATTGGATGCTCTCTTCCCGTAAAAATCATATATGTATTTTTTAAACCTTCACAGACCAAGTTAACATACATTTGTCTATGTACAGTTGCGTCCAAGGTGGAACAACAGCAATTCCTGGCGCTTTCGGCTGCGGCAAAACCGTAATTTCGCAATCGTTGTCCAAGTACTCAAACTCTGACGTGATTATTTACGTCGGTTGTGGTGAACGTGGTAACGAAATGTCTGAAGTACTTCGAGACTTCCCCGAGTTGACGTGCGAGGTTGATGGTATTACTGAATCAATCATGAAGCGTACAGCCCTGGTGGCCAACACCTCAAACATGCCTGTCGCTGCCCGTGAAGCTTCTATTTACACTGGTACAATATCTTAGCCCTTTCTTTAGTAGTACTAGATAAACGAGTTTTGCTTTCATCGGCTGTTAGGTATCACTTTGTCTGAATATTTCCGTGACATGGGTTACAACGTCTCCATGATGGCTGACTCGACATCACGTTGGGCCGAGGCTCTTCGTGAAATTTCCGGTCGTCTTGCTGAAATGCCTGCCGACAGGTGCGTCCATTTTCTGATAAGTATTTTATTTTAGCCGTCTACATAATTGGCGATTTATCCCTCTTTTGCGACAGTGGCTACCCAGCATACTTGGGTGCCCGTTTGGCCTCTTTCTACGAGCGCGCTGGTCGTGTCAAGTGCCAAGGTAGCCCAGAACGTGAGGGCTCTGTCTCTATCGTCGGTGCCGTTTCTCCTCCTGGTGGTGACTTCTCAGATCCCGTTACTTCCGCAACTTTGGGTATCGTCCAAGTGTTTTGGGGTCTTGACAAGAAACTTGCCCAGCGAAAGCATTTCCCTTCCATCAACTGGCTTATCTCTTACAGGTAAATAGTTCCCAGAAATTCTACAAGACTGAGTTAGTCATTCTTTTTCTTTTGTAGCAAGTACATGCGTGCTCTGGATGACCATTACGAACGTCATTTCCCTGAGTTTGTACCCCTGCGTACCAAGGTTAAAGAAATTTTGCAAGAAGAAGAAGATCTTTCAGAAATTGTCCAACTTGTCGGCAAGGCCTCTCTTGCTGAAACAGACAAGATCACGTTGGAAGTCGCCAAATTGTTAAAGGATGATTTCCTTCAACAAAACGGGTATATCAATATATTTGGCCATATTGATGTTATGTTATTAGGAGCTAGTTGACATTTGAATTGATTTGTCATTGGCAGATACTCGTCTTACGATCGATTCTGCCCATTCTACAAAACCGTGGGTATGCTGCGAAACATGGTTGGTTTCTACGATATGGCTCGCCACGCAGTTGAATCTACCGCCCAATCAGATAACAAGATCACATGGGGAACCATTCGTGAATCCATGGGCAACATCCTCTATCAACTGTCATCGATGAAATTCAAGGTGTGCTCCTATTTCATTTCTCGTTGGAAAGATTCTTATTATTATTTGTGTATTGTTTTAAACACTAATCTTTGATTTCTAATAGGATCCCGTCAAAGACGGCGAAGCCAAAATCAAGCAAGACTACGATGAACTGCACGAACAAATGCAGCAAGCCTTTAGGAATTTGGAAGATTAATAAGATACAATAACCAACTTGTGTGTTAGTTTTCCTCCTCGCAGATTATAAAGAAACATCCGTAGCTCATCCTGCGTTCCTTAAAAAATTGTTTCGCAGCCAAGGCAGGTCTCTGTCATTAGTTGACTTTTTTTTACTTCTATCTACTTGTTTTCCCTGTGCGTGTGTGTATATGGTTTGTTTTGAATTTTTTCTGGGTCCTGGAACACCAATAATTCCATTTTTGTCATATGAAAGAGCCATCACCCAATCCAATTATTGTCGTTATAAAGCATAACAAATCTAGGAGATTAATGCATGGAACATTCCTGATGGACAGACTGCGTCTTTTTTGGATCCCGTGTTGGAGGAATTTATTTCTCTCTATTCGTATTTCTGGGTGTTCAATAAAACCGCGAAGTTAGATAGTTCGTAACTTAACCTGGCCGCCAAAAGCGATGCCGATATGAAAATTGCCAGATTGTTTGTTGGTTGTGATGAAAGCAAAACAAAATAACAAAAAAATTATTTGATGCAATTATAGATATCGCAAGAACACTTGCGTTATCTATAATTAAATTATCTATAATTGAATTGTACGGCATGGAGATTAGGCAAAGTGGTCAGCAACAAAAAGTATACATTTTCTATTACAGAAATTTACCATTATTTAATAATCTGAAGTATCTCTACTTTAGGCTTCGTTTTGTCGAAAGAGTCATCAGACCTGCTATTGCCAACCACTGAGCGACAATGGTAAGCACTCTACCTTGGCTTAAAACATTAAGTCATCATTTCCGTTGTTGCTAAGTAAACACGAACGAGAAAAATTGATGAGTTCCAACAAGATAACCATCTTATCTCCCATATTAGCCCACGGATCCATACGTATAGCCAGATGCGTTTGGTATTGATGTTCACTAACCGTCAGCATTCCAGATTTCATTTTGAACTGACCAAGCGAGAACAAAAGAAAAAATGTGCAATGCGTGTGCTGCCCTGTGCACATGCTGTGGTTAGAATTTTTCAAAACATATTACGTTACTTTTCAAAATTTGAACAGCAAAAATGAAATTTATATTTTGAACTTCAAATAGGAAAGATAACCAAGTGGATTATAATTGCCGTTATTATTTTCTTCACGGTCTCCATTATAACCAGCTGCATTCTTCTGTTGGGTCCAGACGAAGGGCCTTCTCCGACTTCGCCAAGTCCTACGTCCTTTGGTAAAATGTCTTTACGTTCTTTAGATTACGTCGTACTTATACATTTTTGTTGCTTTGATTTTTTTTTGCCAAAAAATCGTAATGCTTGTTTTCCCTGTAATAGACTTACTCCAGGATTCAGTTATTTTCAAAGCTATTGGAGGCAGTAAGGAGCCGCAATATACACCTGAAAATATCAATCAATTACCGGGCTATCAACAGTAAAAGATTTTTTTAATGTGACAAACGTAACCGTTAGCCTGACTATAGGTTTCGAGGGTTGAATAACATGCCGGCAGACATGTTAAGAATGTGAAGGAAATGTCAACTAAGTCGTGAAAAATTTCCTGACGCTGTGCCTCCTGTAACATGTTTGTCAAATTACTAAGTCAATATATATATCTATGAATCATCCACGAGAAAATCGAAAAAAAAACGATAAACAGGATGTGCTTATCTTGACAGATCGGCGGATTTAAACCAACGGTTAAGAAATACTTGTTTGGTTTTTTCTTTCTAGGTGCTGTACACGAGACCAATACCGGAGATAGCTGCAACAGTTTTCAGTTCACTACAGCAAATGCAAATATTAAATGTAAAGTCGTCATGTTTGGTCTTCTATTTGGGACTCATGTGTCTCAGCTGTGCAGTACTTCATCAATTATTCTGGATGGCCACTGATCCTGGATTACGTCAGAAATAAGTGGATCAACGTAATTCCCAGGTTATTGTAGGGACAAGGAAAAAGAGCGGGGATCACAGGGATTAACCCTCGTTTTATCTTATCGGTACGTATGCAACCAGTCATAGATAAGTTTGTACGCGTTTTGACGAGACTGATTTTTTTGACGTATTGTATATATACGCAATACCAATACTTTAAAATCGACATTAGTTTAGTCTGACGGAAGGAGCACATCCTAAATTCACGTTTTAAGTTATAAATATTGAAAATGTGTTTAGCATGCTGCGCAGCATGCATGTGTTGTGGTAAGCGGTTATTCTAATGTGTAATTCCTTTTTCATTAACTTTTCTTCGTATTTTAACAGGAAAGCTGACTAAGTGGATTATCATAGGTCTCATCACATTCTTTGTCATCACAGCCGTCATAGTGCCATGCATTGTTTTATTGGGTCCTGACGAAGGACCAGAACCGACAACTTTTGACCCACTCGTTTCAACGACGGTCAAGGTTAAATTAGGTAATGTTATAAACATGTATACAGTATTGGATATGGGGATTCGAAATCGTTGTTCATATTCATCACAACTCGCTGTCACGCATACTAATTGTTTTATTTGGTATAACAGATTTCAATTTACAAAATTCAATAATATTCAAAGCTATTGACGATCACATTAAATCAACGTCGCTGTGAGCCGGTAAGAGTACCAAAAACGCTTCCCCAGAATGAGGCCCTTCATCTCTGCGCTTCCCAAATTATTATTCAACCTACCTGACGGACAATAAGAACTGAAATTACTATTGCTAAAATTTTTAAATGATTGTTTATTCGTAAACATAGAGTATTCGTCGTACAATAAAAAGTGAAAACTATTTCTGTACAAAATGTTTTGAAACAGTCTCAGCATTGCCCATCCTTAAAAGCATGGTCAAACTCAGTTCAATTTTTTTTTATCATAGTTCCCCACGTTGTGTTCAGCTGCGAACCTATTTCCGCATCAGTGGATAAAATATAGCAGATCACAAACTATTGGCAAAATTATAATCCTCAGGAAATATTGTTAGCGTGAATTCGCATAGCATTCCAAAATTTCCCACAATATACACTGTTGGCTCCGATTTCCATGGATGCTAACGCCTCCCCTTTCCATGACGATTTCCACGATATACCGCTCCACGTCTCAAAGCTCTTGATATACATTAGTTGTGACAGTTGAGAAGTGTCTAATAATTTGGTCAGGATTACGTTCAATTATTGAAAAATTCAATAGGCTAAGGATTTCAGAAAACCGGAATTTCTTTTTACTGCTGTCAAGAACATGATTGCTTGATTTTTTGAAAGGCGAAAATAGAGATAACTGGAATGGCTAGTCCTCGTTCATCAACTTCATCAAACCCACCAGAAAACGGAACATCGCTTATTCCAAACGACCGCCCATCGGCGCGATTTAACACAACGCCAGCTTTGCAGGAAAGGCAGCATGCATCAAGAAGGGAAAATCATAATCAAGAAATTGACCAGGAAGAACTTGAGGATGAAGAAGAGTTGAAATATGGAGCAGCTCATGTAATTAAACTTTTTGTGCCTGTCTCCCTATGCATGATGGTTGTTGTGGCCACCATCAGCTCAGTAACCTACTATACACAAAAAGGAATCTACTTGTAAGCAAGTTTTATTTTACACTCTTGAGCTTATGATTAATTTTCCTTTTTAATTTTCAGGGTATATACACCATTCCATGAAGACAGTCCAGATACAGGAACAAAAGTTTGGAATGCTGTAGCTAATTCAGCTATTCTTTTGGGTGTTATTGTAGTGATGACAGTATTTCTAATTCTGTTGTACAAGTATCGATGCTACAAAATCATTCATGGGTGGTTGATCATGTCATCTCTAATGCTTTTGTTCATATTTGCCTACCTATATCTTGGGTAAGAAACATTTTTATAACACAAAATTATGTTGCTGTTAACTTGTTATTCTCCAGCGAGGTTCTACGGACATACAACATTCCATTAGACTACCCTTCACTAGTCTTCATCATGTGGAACTTTGGAGTTGTCGGGATGATTGCAATTCACTGGAAAGCTCCTCTTCATTTGCAGCAAGCCTATTTGATTTTTGTTGCTGCGCTCATGGCACTGGTTTTTATTAAATACCTTCCTGAGTGGACCACATGGGTTGTTTTGGGTGTCATTTCTATATGGGGTAAGTAACCATTTTCTTTGAGTTTAAGAACAATCATTTTTTGGTATACATGGGTATATATGTGTATAATATTTTTTTTTGCTCGTTTTATTGCGTCTATTTCAGACTTGGTAGCTGTCCTCTCGCCTCGTGGACCTCTACGTATCCTGGTTGAAACGGCACAATCCAGAAACGAGCCTCTTTTTCCTGCTCTTATTTATTCATGTATGAGATTCAACACTTTCTTGCGACAAATTCTTTACCTTCGATTAATTCATTTAGCTACGGTGGCATACATAGCCGTAATGGCCACGGACCAATTACCAACCAGCAATAATGAAGCTTCTGCAAATGGATCAAGGAGCCCAACAGAAGGCGGCTTCACGCCTACCTGGAACCAAGAAGCTGAGCAGCGAACAGAAGCAAGAAGGAATAGAATCCAAGCAGCAGCCACAGATGTCCACAGAGCTCCTCCCCAGCCCCAACCAGTTACAGAAGAGATTGAAGACGATGAAGAAGAGAGTGAGCTCACTTGATAAAATTGTTTGATTATAATTCGGATTTAGCATATCATTATTATAGGAGGTATAAAACTGGGGTTGGGAGACTTCATCTTCTACAGTGTTTTGGTTGGTAAGGCTTCTTCATATGGAGACTGGAACACAACAATTGCCTGCTTTGTTGCAATTCTAATTGTAAGTATTGTTGTGATAATTAAGTAGTGTAACTTTCAAATACAAATTTATTATTACAGGGACTGTGCTTGACTTTGCTGTTACTAGCCATCTTTCGAAAGGCCCTGCCTGCACTTCCTATTTCAATTACTTTTGGTCTGGTATTTTATTTTGCAACTAGCAAGCTTGTTGCTCCATTTGCAGATTCACTTACTGCCCAACAGATTTTCATTTGATTATTTACACTTGTATTTAAGTCTACCACTGTGTCCAAAAAACTGTAACTCATTAACTGTAATGATTTTAATTGCATTTGAAAAATAAAAAAGATCATGAAGAATGCTTTGTTGGTATTCATTTACTATTTTCAAATTCTTTACAACAGTGATATTTTCGTACACTAATGACCATGGGCAAGAGCAGCTTCCTTTGCCATCTGGTCTTCGTACTTCTTGATATTGCCAGGCGAGTTAACTATAAAAGTGAAATTGAATACATTAAAAGACACAGTTAAAACAAATAAAAAAACTTTCATACTTTTCCCGTTCAACCACACGAAGACGGGAAGAGTAGTAACAACTCCAATAGCGTAATATTTGTAGAGCCAGCTATTCGTCATATGATGTTTCCACGGAAACATGGCCAACTTGGCCGTGAATGTGTAAGGATATTTCATCATGCGTCCAGACATTTTCAAAAATGAACCTTAAGGGAAAAAATCAGGCTTACAAATTTAACATAAAAAGTTCTACAATATCATTGTAAACGAAGCTTACTGTTGCGTGTTACCGACCGGGATGAAGAAAGAACACCAATATGGCCGATTCCCAAATGGCAGAGATGAACTAAACGTGGAAGTTCGCAGCTCCAACGGTAGGTGGTCTCTGAAACATACAGACGACCTTTTTTTTTGTAAATACTTAAACATTTTTATAGAAACTCCGAATTAAAATGTCATGGTTTGGCGGAGGATTAAGCAATTTACAGGGAAAAATTTCCTCTTTTACAGCCCAAGTTCTTAACGAAGTAGCCGAAAGCGTTCAAGGTAAGTGTTTTGAGCAAAAAAAGAATCTATAGACAAACTTTTGACACGTCATCAGGCGGTTCGTGGTTTTATTTTGGTTACAGCATCTGATTCTATGTTGTGGAATTACGCAATAATTCACGTTGTAAATTTTGAACTCAATTAAGTTGCAGATATAATAGCCATGCCTTCTTCCTTTTCAGAGAATGACAACCAACTAACCCTAGAACAGGCAGAAGAAGTTGCTGGTACCACAGGTGAAATTTTTCAATTAAAAAAACAGGTAAATATCTGTGCCATCTACTCTCCCATTTTTCCAAACATTTTCAATCCTTCGATTTTCCTAGAATGAGGAATTGATTTCAATCAACCGTGAAATTGAATCACAGCTTTCAACACTTTCACGGCAATACCGCAATCTTCTCAGCTCCTCTAAGGTAATGTACTATTAGTTAAAATTTTTCTAATAGGTTTATTCCAATGTATGTGGAATGATAAATTTTTATTCATTTCTGCTTAACTGCTCAGTTCTGTCAGTTGGTTACAGTGTCACGTTGAGCTTAATTGCCCAGAGAACCTATGTGATATCCCTTATCAGTTTAGCAGGCCTAGTGAGCGAGGTTGAGCTGTTTATCGAGCATTTGATGGTGCCCCACACATACTCTCGGTAAAGGGAGCATTTTTTAATATTTTTAATAAAGGGGCCTTGTGCGCGCCGTTTTTTCTTATCTTGGAGCGATAAGTTAGCCCAACAGTTGGTTATATCCCAATTGTGCTTGTTCAGCCCTTCACATGTGATGCTGTTGACCTTTGTGTGACAGCTAGGGGAGAAGTGGATAGGACGGGAGGGGGAATGGGGGAGTGCCGAGCAAGACTGTTCTACCTGGTTTTGGTTCTCCTTTAAGCCGCTGCTTCATTAATTCTCCTTGTTATCTCTCTCGTTACCGCTTCCCCTTGGTCTACTCGTGACTATGCGTACCGCATACGACTGAATTATTTCATCGAACGTAAACCCACACGTCTTTCCTTGCCGTTACCAGTTGCTACCAACCGTAAAAAACCACTTCTCCTGATTCTATTGGGACACTAATGAGTTCGTTGTCCGGTGCCGATTAAATGAAAGTCACCTTTGAACTCTTGAACGATTTACGAACGAGAAATGCTGAAATCGGAAGCGGAAAAAAGACCCAACATACTCCCCTTTTTCCTATTTTTATTCTCTCGCATTCTTACAAATCACGTGATCGCATTGGCTTATCTGGCCACGTACGTAGTTAATCGCGTACCTGATCAGGCTACAGAAGTAACCTTTGTTATGATTAATTTGGGTTCGCTACTTTGAAGGTTAACCTGTTAAATGAAACATATAGTTGACAACCGATTCTTGGATAGATCAAATTTTTGCGGCTGGCTAGTGGAGGACTTTTTTTTTTTTTGAGGGTGGGAGTATAGGCGAAAATGGAAAAGTAAAGAATGAAATAATAATGAGGAAAGTGGGATGTAAGATGATTCTTAGCGTCCAGGAAATGGGTTTTGAAAACATGCTTAGAATATCGGAGAGAGAGAGAAAGAGAGGGGGAGGGACGAAAAAAGAGAAGACAAATAAAGGTATGGTTCCAACAGGATTGTATTATATCGCTTTCTTTTCCATGACCTGTTTGTGTGTCGCATCAACAAACAGTATGCCTTTAGTAAAACGTTGCCGAATAACAGCAGGGAAATCGTAATACGACTAAAAAATACCTAAAATTTTCCGTTGATACGACGCCGTGTTTCTATTAGTATTACGTACGTTCTGCTAAAAAATTAAGTGAAATCTTGTGATCCAAAAGATTATCAGCCTCACTGTTTTTGTCAGACATCTGTTGTTCGCACCTGGCCATCATTCGTAAATGAATACGGTCGACAGATAGGCCAAATTTGAAGTTTTTTGTCGTTCCTCCCAGTTTGGAATGATGGCGCCCTCATCTCTTGTTTTTAGAAGAATAGGGCGGGAGGGCGGATGTAGCACCCATTACACGGACGTTTTGTCATGCAAATCTATACCGAGTATATGTGTGTATATGTTTCCCCACAATCGGTCTCTCACACAAGTGGGCATATATCCGCCAGACGGAAAGTATCAACAGTTGTACGTGTGGCAGGGGTGGGGTGGGGTGGGGGGGGGGGAGGGAGTTTTTTTTCCCCCAACTGTTAAACGGGTAATATGATTATGCTTCGACCGTGTTTGGTTGGGTCAGGTGTTATTTTCTCGGCAACTTTTGAATCAATAGATGTAGGGGAGAGTGCCGGCAAAGTTCCTCCCTCGCGCCATTTTGCTCTCTACACAAATGAAACTAAAATTGGGAAGAGAGGGTGGAGGCTAGATATTCTAGCGAAAAGGAAGACAGTGAAAAATAAATGTCAGTATATGGGAGAAAAAAAGAAAAGGACAATCGCGAGCGTGACAATATCCGTTTCCGTCGAACGATATAGAAGAAAGAAAAGAGACCCATACGCGGACGGGAACACGAAATGTGCCGCTTGTTATTTGCATATAGGCTATTCACCTCAAGAGCATTGTCGTCCCAGCCTTCGTACAGGTCATTCAGGGTTGTCATAACTCCGGATGATGTACTTACCAAAAGTTTAAGGGAGAATGTGACAACTTCAAATTTACTCATAAATTAGTAGTAACACCACAAATACAGACTTACGTTAAAAAAATATCCTTTTGAAGAATCTATAGTATGACTACTTTCCCCTTTTTCGCTTTCCGTCTAAGAATGACGCAAATATATCTAGAGCTCACGACAGCCCTGGCCGAAGGAAGTGTGACTAAATACTGTTTGAGTATTTGTCGCAACAAGACAGTATTATATAAAAAAAACGGAGACATATTGATATCCATCTACACTTTCGATCAGAAATTGTCAGGGATAATGTTAACCCGTCATTCATTCGATAGTCCAAGTTATTGGTTATCTGTTGTCAGCGACGTAATGTTACGTATGATTAAGTTGGGTGACGTCGACAGTTTACCAGTAGTTTAACGTATCCCTTCAGATTTTCAAAAAAAGAAAAAAAATCCCTTTTCAAATTATTTACCGCCGCTAAATTGGAAGTCGCTGTTTTTAAATCATTTCTGTTAATGTACATCAGGACGTATGTTAATAATAATAAAGATCGCCAATAGGAAAAGATATTCATTTTTGACAAGTCGTTGAAGTTGAAAGGAAGTCATTCCAGTTGAAACAGGTGAATGCTGGCAATAACTTCACTGTCGGTCAGACCCTCAACGCCAGTACGGCTTTTAATGAAGCGCAAGATGGTGATGATCTGACCTGACGGCCGCCCCGATGTGGTTGTTTCTTTTTTCTTTGTTAATTGGGATATGGGCGTTGGACATTGGGGCATTTAAAAAGCGAATACTCGAGTTGAACGTCCAACAGTCTTCGACGTTGTGGCAAGCGAGCAACAAGTCAGGACAGGCATTTCAAACAGCGAAGAAAACAGTATGGCGCCCTTCATAGCGTGCGCGGTGGCTATTGGTCCGACTCGACTTACCCATGTGGGAGGAGCTAGATGGCGGCCGAAAAGCAAACGGTGACTTATCCGTTTTGGTCGGCGCTAAAGTCGCTGCACTTTTCGACGAGAAGGAGTTGAGAACAGTCGTCACTCCTGCTAACGTCCGCACGTCTCCCGGCAACTCCCACTCTTTAAAGTAAGTCCACATTATCATTTTGTGGATAGTTTTTTTTTTTTTTTTCCGTTTTTCACTAGATACTACGCTCGTATTCGTTTGCTATCTTTGACAATGCGGGGGCTAGTATCTGGAAATCCATTACGGTTTTGCGGTTACCAAACATAGCCAAGTTCCGCCCCGATAAGACAAGATGTAGTATCTGCTCAAGACCGAACGCGGTTGGCGGGTTTATCCGGTAGATTTTTGCTTGTTTTGTTTAAACGTTTTCCCCAAATTTCTTAAAACAGTAGACTTTGAAATGGATAAAAATATGCGTTACTTCATAGTCTATCCTGTCTGCCTGCAATATTTTCCGTCCAGTTCCGGGGTCTAAACAATTGCGCGCTCCACATCATCCTCATCGAGTGTATTGGGTTGACGTGCAATCAGTATTCCACGGCACGTTATGGCATTTCCTCCCCTCTTTTATTTGGGAAACAGAAGGAAGTTGTACCCCTCCCCCTCCGCCCCTTACATACTTCACCTCCTTCGTCCTGTCGTCCTCTGCGTACTCGTGTCAATATCCATTTCCTGCCCATGCTACTTTTCTTCCAGTTTGTTGTACAGGAACGAACCAAATCCCATACCTTTGAACTAGAAATCAAAAGAATAATTCTTTAAGGTGCTAAAAACCCCGTCGTTAAGATAAAAAAAAAAAGTTTTATTAGACCATGTGACCCCGCTCAGATCAAATTCGGGCAAGATAGCCTTATTTGAAAAAAAATTTCGGCTAGCCTTTCCTTTGTTAGTGCGATTTTCCTCTAATTTAATGTTCTTGGTCGACAGTTAAAATTTATGGCATGAGATTTTTTTCAGATATGAAAAGATTTCTCATGCCAAGTGCCAAATGATTGTTGTAATCAAACACGCCGGACCAATCCGGTTGGTTCCTCCTTCCTTCTAAATGATGGCTAG
This sequence comes from Daphnia carinata, assembly GCF_022539665.2. Classification (NCBI taxonomy): domain Eukaryota; kingdom Metazoa; phylum Arthropoda; class Branchiopoda; order Diplostraca; family Daphniidae; genus Daphnia; species Daphnia carinata. The sequence continues at coordinate 7,289,257 of NC_081337.1, forward strand.
CCTCTGTTTGCTTACCGTGAGTCTGTGTCCGGCTTACTGTTTCCTTCCCCCTTTTTCTATTTGTTAACCCCGTGTCAAACCACGGGGTCAAAACCGGTAGAAACCCGGTGTGCCTTCGCACATCAACTTGCTCATTAAAAAAAGAGAACGTTGATAGTAGAAAAAAACAAAATTTATTACCAAAAGTAGCATCCACTTTTCAAGTCTGGCAATGTAACTGAGCCGGAATGCGCTGGTTAGTGCCCAATGCTCCATCGTTTTTAATTTTCTCTCAAAGCACGGCACCCAACGACTCTGCCAATCAACGCACACATAATAGATTTGTCAAAGCTACCCTTTTCGAGGGCTGCATTTGTAATGAATGGTTGTCTAATGATCCCTGTTCTTTTTGCTTTTCCTTTTCTTAATAGGGCAATCATGAGACGATCACGAGTGCTAGCGTGGAAGGGCAAAACGATCATCAATCCCAGGTATGTTTCTATGATATATATTCCAATACTCGTTGCATAGAAAAGTGATGCACAAAAAAGGGGAAGACAAAAAGGCGTTTGGTAAGACGAGGGCTAGTTTAAGAACGTCCCCTTCACACATTGCACCTACGTGTCAGTTAGGCAAATATTAAAATAATAAAAAATATAATAAAAAAAAGCCGAATGTGTCAACGGCGAGTGTGGAAGGAAGGATGAGAAAAAGAGAGAGCGAAAGAGACCAGTCAAAACGAGAGAGAGCGATAGCGTGATGCCATACGGTCTAGCAGCAGCTGTCGACGTGAAAGGCTGGAATGGCGAGACGCCGAACGAGTCTGCCTCCCTGCATATGCAGGTACCTGGTCAGGTGTGGACTCAGCTGCGTAGCCTAGATTACGTTTACAAGCATATACAGACACGACCGTGCATAGAATGCGATTCACTTTTAGATGATTCACCGTGCATCTATGCCATATTGCGTGTCGACGGATTGGAACGAACGCAGCTTACAAAACTCGGTTTCGAAAAGTATGCGCTGAGATGTACGTACGCGATAAGTGTTTATCCTCGACGATAACCAACTTTTTCCTACCATAACGCTCTGGGTTCTAGTCTACTTTCAGATGCCAAGCTCTAACTGTAGACGTCATCACCTGCGCATATTGAATGATTTCAAACCGGGTACTTTACAGGCCTCATGCGGGCTCGTTTACCATACACGTTGCTAAAGCCCGTTGCCTCACCTTATTGATCTTCTTACGCCGACTGTTACAACTTAAAACACTTAAGTTTTTCCCCATTGCTCCTCGTTTACCTTTTTACATTTTTTTTCTATGTTAACCCACGCCCTACAAAACTGACCCTATGTTTAAGAATAGATTTTGAACAGAGTGCGCCCAAGTTTGATTGACACTCCACAGTTTGCGGAGTAGGGCTAAACCCAAGTATTTTTTTAGGAGGTTAAAAAAACTGACCTTGTTAGGGTAGATAGGCGAACCCCTCAACAGTCTACACCCTGAAACATTTCTGACATTTGAGACAGGAAGGGAGGAAAAATTTGAGAATTGAAAAGAAAAATAGAAACCATTGGTGAAACATGTCGTGTATTCTGTATCGCAGGTGGTCGAGTTGTCGTGGCAAAAAGACGTCCAGCAGTGGTTGAAATCGCAAGGTCTCGAGTTACCTCCAGCTCTCAGTAAGTTAGTTTACATTTTAATTCTTTTGTCTGAAACGAGATATTGATATTCTTTGGACTGTCCACCTCATTCTTACTAGGCGAGCGAATAATATCCAACCGATTAAATAGAGATGGACCTGGCCACGACGAAGAAGATGAGGTAAAATCTTTCTTTAAGTACCATTTGCTTGTTCTTGTTTCCTAAGCCAGTGTAATTAGACCGATAATAATTCTACATTATCACTTATCGTCGTTTACCAGTTGATCTAAAATATTTGTTGGGTGAATAATGCTGTATGCGCCTATTGTGAAAGACTCGCGTACGTGAAATTTCGATTGTTTGAAGTAACAAGGGCTCTTTGTGTGGTGATGACACTCTCCCCATTGGTTTTTATATTTGTTTGCCATGGTTGTTCCTAGTTTGCCGAGTCCTCTCCCTCTGGCTTTCTCTCACTCTCTCTAGCTTATGTGCCAGCTCTAAGCTAACTAAAGATAAGATAGGCCAAAGGCCTTGTTGTTAGATACTTTTCCACTTCGGCAAACCTTAAAGCATTCTTAAACTTTCTGATTAAAAAAAAAAAGAGAGAAAGAAAGAAAGAAAGAAAGAAAGAAAGAAAAAAAGAAAAAAAGAAAAAGAGAAAGAAAAAGAAAGAAAGAAAAAAAAAGACGTACAAAGCTTGTTTATGACTGTCGTAATAATATCTTCTGGATTACAGGCATACACATTCCTTAATAAAAAAGTGGCCTCGCTTGAAGAACAGTTAGTTGATCTGGATCAACAGCACCAAGCGGCCCTTGAAGTAGCTGTCACCAGCAGGGACCAACTCAAGGAAGAAAATCGACAGCTTCAATTACAGTTGATGCAACTGCTCAACGATAGACAGCAAGAACAACAGGTTGGTTTAGCTTTTCATTGTGTTGTCTCGATCAAATTTCATCTCTTGTATCTTGATTAGACTAAAAGTGGACCATTGTTTCCAATTCATGAAGAGTTCGAAGAGGTGGATGTCGAACTTGCCGTTGATACAAAGCCAGCGACGGAAGATGACATCAAAAGGCTTGAAGACGATCAAAATAGTTTCCGACAAGAAATCTTTCAATTTCAACAGCAATTTCAAGCTATGAGCGATAGTCTAAAAGGATTTGAATCAATTCAGTTCGAAAATGATAAACTGAAGCAAGAGATTACTGCTTTACGGGAAACTGCCTCTAAATGGGAATCAAATTGCCAAGCGAAGGAATTGCGGTTAAATGAAGAAAACACCGATTTGAAAGCGAAATTTGAAGCTCTCCAGAGTCAAAATCAGATCCTTTCTTCCATGACGTCGGTCCTGGATCGAGTCACGAATGAAAATCGGCTTCTCGAATCCAATCTTGAATCAGCCAATGAAACTGTTCAGGTCAAATCTGATCTCATTGAACAACTCAAAGCTGAATTGCTCAGCCTACAAACCAAACAGCAAACGACAATCCCCCCCTCCTTGGTTCAAAATGATGCCACCACAGAACCTCATTTGGACTGGCCAGACATCCAGAGGCAGATTGATGAAAAATGTCAACTTCAAGCCGAGCTAGAAGAACTGAAGGCTCAAACATCATCGGAGACAAGTCGAATTGAAGAGCTGAGCAAAGAAAACGAAATTCTGGCCCAGCAAATGTTAGAAGTTCGAAAAGCTTTCGACAGTTGCCAAATCAAGATGGAAGAAGCTGAAGCGACCCGACTGAAATTGGAAACGGATTCAACAAAGAATCATTGCGAACTAATGTTATGTAAGTCCGAACTAGAACGAATCCAAGAAGAAAAACGGCTCCTGGAATCAAATATCGATTCCTTGAATCAAGTTCTCACTGTTCGCCAAGAACAAGTTGACCATATACAAATTGAACGGCAAAATTTCTTGGAGGAACTGGAGAGATTGCGGGGCTTCCAAGAAAGTAACAAAATAGAAGCCAGCACAGAGACAAACTCTGACGAGCAAGACATTCAAACTTTGACTGAGGAAAATCTTTTGCTTCAAGCCAAAATAAAAGACTTGTGTCGTCAACACGAACAAGAATTCAGTACTCTAAAGCATTCCAATGACCAGCTCAGCCAACGATTAGTTGAATACGACGAAGCCGCGAAGAAAGCTCAAATCCACGTAGAAGAAGCTGAAGGCCGTCGGCTGGATTTGGAGGCAAAATTAGGTCAACTTCAAGACGAACTCGATGTGGCAAGGAAACAATATGACGAGCTATCCAATAGCAATGCTGTTCAAGATGAGGTAGTGTCTCGGTTGCAATCCGACCTTGAAGAATATCGTCTTACATTATCTGAAACTCGCGATCTCTGCGAGAAGGAAAGTAGACGGAATGAGGAACTTAGTCAACTTTGCGACGTAAAAACCAAAGAAGCACAGAGGTTACAAGAAGAAATAGAAATTCTTCATACGCGTCAACTTGTACTGGAAGAAGGGAAGAACCGTAACTCTGATTTGGAGAAGCAAATACTGGCTCTAACGAAAGAGATTGAAATCAAGAGCGAAGAAATGAACCAAATAGTTGAACAACTGGAACTCATCCGTAGGGAGCGAGACGACCTTAACAGAAAAATATCGGAATCGAATACGGAGAAGGAAGGACTTAGAGAAACTATACAGGCATTCCAGCAACAACGGGAACAGTTAGTACAAACTGTTCAACAAAAACACCAAGAAGCTGTCAATTATCATGCTGAAACTCTACGTTTGGCCAAAATATGTGAAGAACTTCAGGTATACTAAACGTACATATTGAAGCTGAACATTCGAAATAACTCACATTTTTAATTGCAGATAAGGTTGAACGAGCAGAATGAGTTGGAACAGGAAACAGTTCGCCTGAGGTCGGAAGCTGAAACCTTCAAATCAGTTGTTGCCCAAAAGCAAGCAGAGATCGAACGGCTGAGAAGCCATCTCCTGAGCGTCGAAGAGACGTACACCCAAGAGCTGCTGAAAAGCCAAACGAAGGAAAAGACTCTCAGAGAATCGCTTCAGTCGGCTGAAGAGAGGGCAACAGAGCAATGGCGATTAGGAGATCAGCTAAATGTTTGGCAAGACAAGTATCGGCAATGCGTTACTGACAAAGATCGTCTGGAAAAAGAAAAAGTGGATCTAGAAAAATCGTTGGACCGGCTTCAACATGCCCTACAACAGCTAACTCGAGAAAGAGAAAGAGACATCGTTTTGGCACAAAAAGAATTGGCGCAAAAACTGGCGTTCGCGGAGAGCCTACAAAATGAAAAGGACAGCGAGATGAACATGCTTCGACGGAAACTCTCGGAGGCACAACTAGGATTGGAAGCAGCGGGTAGACTAACTCAGCAGTTGGACAAAACAACCGCCGCTCTGGCAACTGCCAAACATGAAGGTATCTTTTACTTAATTCCGGTATCGTCACAATTTCTCGTGTATTCTTGTAGAGGCATTGGATTGCTTGTTTTCAGTTGCTCGTTGAATTTTTCGAATATTATTTAGCATTATTTGAAACACCGCTGATGGCTTCTGACACGACCAAATATCAGCAGGTAATTCTGGGCCATAATATCCTTGACTTGATTCAAATACGAGGGAAACCCAGACTGCCGGCTGGTATCAGGCCGTGAGAATGCCCACATCCCCACACATATACCAAATCCACCTGGCACTTTTATTTTATTTTTATTTTCATTGAGTTTTTGTTAATCTGTTAAGTTTGGTTGTTCCCTTACCTTATTCTGCTGAATTCATAGTCTCGTTTGCTTGGGCTTTTTTTTTTTGCACAATCAGTTATATTTTCTATTTTTAAACTAAAACCGAATTTTTTAGTATGCTTGCAAAGCTTGGTAAAGATTTTGCCACATGTTTTGACCTACAATTAGCTGAAGTGGCTATACGACGCATTTTTATCATATCATCTCGCAAAAGTTTTTGATTTCTTGTTTCTTTTATTTTTTTTCTTCAATTTTTTTTCTTTTTTTTCAAAAACCCATTACATTGAGCAATGGCATTCGCCTGGAAATCTCATACGGTAATTTGGAAAAAAATAGGGGAATGCTTGGTTTATCGCGCACCAGCTCGATTCTCCATTGCCCAGTATCCGAATTGCCGCCTGGGGTGACCAGGCGATCATCCCAGAAGCTACTAACCCCTAACCGACCAGCCCAGTTTGATGACATATCGTGTTTCCTATCAGCTCTTTTTCTTGGTATCTTCTGGACATCTGTGAGCCGGCCTGTCGTCTCTATTCTACCAATATTCTAAACAAAAAGCAAAATCATAATTTCAAACACTAGCAGTTACTCACCGTATTTCCTCAACCCGAAATCCATCCTCCGTTCCTAAAGTGTGTTCTGTTTGTTTGAGTTGCGTTATTCGGCGATGCATGTTCGCGCAAACCTGTTGATTCTGCATCGTGGTAAGGCATGCCAAGTTTGGCTGAATTCACACTCTTGATTTTGGTGTTCCCGTCCGTGAGTATTACATCAGGTACTGGTTGTATGTGCATGGTACCAGTACCATTGTAACGCTCTCACCGGGAATACCTCGCCGTCTTTGTCCAAAACTATAGTTAGTAATATCCAGAGTTCACCTGAAATTTTTTTGTTGTATTTTTTTTTTTTTTTTTCATTTTGAAAGTGAAAATGTGAAGAAAACAGGAAAATAAGTTTTCATGTAATAGAATTTTCTTTTTCTGTATTGTGGGGATTGTAGTGCGGACTAAAGAAGCTGAACTAGCTCACATCCGCCATCAGATGGAGGAAATGCGGAGTGGCACCGATAGCAAGGTTGATAGGTAAAACAGCACCATCTTCGGTTTTTTGTCGGTATTTCTGCTAGTTTAAATTTAACTTTAATCTATTTATGAAAATAGATCGCTGGTTAAAAATCTTCTGATGGGTTACTTCTCTGCCCCTTCAGCCAAAAGTCGGATTGAAGTTTTGCGAATTATTGCAACAGTTATGGATTTTTCAAACGAAGAGCGCCGAAAATCAGGAGTTGAAGAATCCTCATCCGGGTTGAGCGGATGGGCTACTGGTTTGTTGAAAATGACTACTAGATCAAGGACATCTTCTGGAAACTCCAGCACAGGAGATGGAGAGAAGGTAGTTCTTTGTAAAGCAAATACTTTTTTCCATTCTTTAGTTGTGGGTTCTGCTTAGTCATTGTCGGAGGCGTTCATCAGCTTCTTAGAAACGGAATCGACACGTCCAAGTCCACCCAAACTGCCTTCCCAGAAAGTCAGTACTATAGCATTCAAAAAGTTTGTTCCCTATGTTTTATATTGCGTATTGTTTGTTTCCAGGTTGATGGTTCTCCATCCCAAACGAAATTAAATAACAGTATGGCGGAATTCCAGCCTGGTCGGAATGAGCCAACGATCTTAAGAGACGTACTTCGTGACACGGAAACTTAAAACATCATGGCCCAGATACATCAATTGTACATTGTTTGCTGATAACGAATATAATAAAATTTAAAATGCTACACAAATTCTACGTCATTTCCTCATAATTTCAATGATTATGGGTACATATCCCCAAATGTGTCATGCGTTTCGATTCAGAATTGAATGGCAATCATGGAAATGAAGCTTATTTTTCAATTGGCCTTGTAGTTTTTGAAATAAACGTAAAAAATGAAAAAATAAGAAAAGTTGGGCTTATTTAGTCGGGCTTAAAATTTTTTCTGTAAAAACTCCCACTCATCGGAATTGGTTGAATATCACAGGATATACTCAAAATTAAATGCTGATTTCGGGAAAATTGCTATTTTTTCATTAAGTCAATCGTTTTTTAAATACACTGAGTATTTGATACAATGCTAGCGCGCCAGTACGCTACAGCGCTAGCGCGATGCAGCAGAAATATTCAATCTATTTCCAGAACGATTGTACGGCCGTATAGTTTTTGAAATAAACGTAAAAAAAGAGTTTCTCTCCCCCTCCCGCTCCTCTTGTTACCCATTGCACCTGTTCATTTTTGGCCATTTTTTTTATTTTTGACTTTTTTTGGTGACGATCCGTGGGTAATCCGGGTTTTTGATACCCGGGGCCGAGCCTTCTTCCAAATATAAAAAATCAGTTACCAAATAAAGAAATTTGCAACGGAGCATCAGGTCCCTATTTAGCAGACGAAAAATCTCGTTTCCCAATTCTTACGATCAGCAATTTTTTAATGATGAACGTCACCAATAAATCGCAGATATTTCAGTTATTCCGGTCTTGCATCCGTTATACTCAGCTACTTAAGCTCAGTGACAAGACATTTATTTCTAAACGGATTAAAAGTGAATTTCGCAAAAATAAATTTTTGACAAAACCGGAAGAAATTCACCAAGCTTGCGAGGTAGTATTTTTATATTCCTGTTTACAATAATTATTTAACGGAAACTGTTTTTATTTTTTTTTAAAGAAAGCCCATAGTTTCCTCTTGAAAAGAAGAATCCTCTAATAGACATGCTTCGACTATTTGCAAGATTTATTCAGTCGTCTGTTAAGATGCATCCTTTCATTTATCAATGCAAGCATACATTTGATCATTCTAAAGTGCCAATATTAAACACAGAAGATTTAGAAGAGGAGTTTGTTAGAGGAAGTGGTCCAGGAGGACAAGCGGTCAATAAAACATCAAATGCTGTTATCTTACGTCACACACCCTCAGGATTAATTGTGAAATGCCATCAGACACGATCATTAGCAAGGAATAGGGAGTTAGCACGAGAGATTTTAACCCAAAAACTTGATCAACTAATTAATGGAGAAAACAGTTTGGAAGCGCAAAAAACAAAAGTGCTAGACAAAAAAAGCAAAGAACGCACCAAAAGATCAGAAAAGTTAAAGGAAATGAAAGAAAATTGGAAGCAGCAAGAAGGTATTGACTAAATAGTTCAGTTTTTGTTGCTTCTGGTAGTTTTGCCAATACACATTTTCTGTAATTGCTATTATTATATTTCTTCTATGATGTATTAAATTTGCAAAAATTCTAAACTTTTTAATGTTACCAGCCAACATTATGCTTTACAAATAAACCATCGAATTCCTAACTTTAGCACGACATACTGCATTTTATTTTTGGAAATCAGGTTTGGACTGGAACGTAGAGATTCACATGATATTTTCTTACGATTTAAAAGAATATCAGTATTGTAGTTGTCACGTAGTTTGCTTCGCTCGACTACCTCATTGTTGTTAATGTCAGAAAAGCCATTCAGTAATCCTGTCGCAAGCATGCGCCTACGGCTCCTGTATTGCGTAATGCGATTACAAAATTTTCGTTTGAATTGGCCAATATCGGTTGCGCCGATACTGGCCAATACCAACCGATAATGCCGATCGATAATTTCGATGCAAATGCAAATGCGAAGTGGATTTTAATTAGATAAATATTAAGAACTTTTTCATGAGGTTGCTAGGAACACTAAACATTCATAATAAAGAACTAACTACAGTATTGCCAGAAATCGAAATGTTGCGAAATTCTTAGTTATCGATACTTTTTGGTCACGAACCGTCTCAGCAAAACACAAAAACGTACTGCGTCGTTTGTTGACTAGTGCTGAGACCTAAATTCTTTGTCGTTCACCATTTTTAACTTTTGGTCAAGTTATTCGCGTTGTGCGCCCATCTCAAACTGTCAAATAAAGAAGTATCAACCATCATGAAGTGGCAATACAAAGAAGAACATCCTTTCGAAAAACGAAGAGCCGAAGGAGAGAAAATTCGCCGTAAATATCCAGATCGTGTGCCTGTAAGTTGACTTTCTTTGTTCTTACTCATTCTGAATATTTGGTTTACTTTTCTTCTCCCAATCTTCTTCTGGATATCATGTCATTATATTTGTATAACATTCATTAAAGCTATACTTGTGTGTCTGAGAAAAATGTTCCAATTATTTGAATTTTTCCTAATTGCTTGCTTTAAAAAATTAGGTTATTGTTGAAAAGGCTCCAAAGGCAAGGATTGGAGATCTGGATAAAAAAAAGTATCTGGTGCCATCAGACCTAACTGTTGGACAATTCTACTTCCTAATCCGCAAACGAATCCACCTCAGACCAGAAGATGCTCTGTTTTTCTTTGTCAATAATGTAATTCCTCCTACTTGTGCTACTATGGGGACCTTGTATCAGGAGCATCATGAGGAAGACTATTTTCTCTACATAGCCTATAGTGATGAAAGTGTCTATGGAAACTAACTTTTTTCTTACAGGTGCTTTCCGTTGAAATGTCAGTGACATGTTTCCTTATTTGAGCACATTATAAACCATTCTGCTGCTCTCTTCTCCATATTTTCTTGACTAATAATCATACTCCTTTTTTTTTTTTTGTTTTGTCAATCTGTTTCAGTTTCTACATGATGTTTGGGTGTTTCGGTCTTTTCGTTTCTCGTGTACAGTACACAGTGTGTATGATACAGCTGTAATACAGTTACTGGCGGTAGATACACGAAAGTCAAATTAGGATGAGTGTTAAATGTTTTCCGCCTCTTTCAATAGTTGCAGAACTTCGTCTATCATAGAAGATGTCGATTTAGAAACACAGCTGCAATTTTCTTATTGCTGTCAATAAGCTTTAAAATGAATTATACCTTTAGCAAAAGCAGAAGCTGGAGCTCTACTAAGAGAAGTAAGAATGGACGGATCAGCTCCTCTTTTTAGAAGATGGTCTACCAGCCATTTTTCTCCCGTAGTTGCAGCCCAGTGTAACGGGGTGAAACCGAAATTATTTCGTGAATTTATGTCACATCCTGTAGCAAAAGTAAGTACATGACTAAAATATATCTATGTACTATACAAAGAGATACGAATATTTTGTTATCGCTAACAGATGAAAAACCTTGTTTAATAAGGCAGTCGAGAATAAGAACACCAAGTTGAATTTCGCTGCTGCGTTGTTGAGGACACTGAGCAGATCGAAGCCGACAGGCAATTCCGTAGGTAGCCATGTAAAGGGCACCGTCTCCGTTCAGATTCTGGAATTTACTGTCAGCACCTAAAATAAGATGACCCATTTCCGTTAATCATTTTGTACATTTTATAATTAAACACATGAATTTCTCGAAAAATTACCAGCTTCTAACATGAACTGAATTAACTTCAGCGATCCACCGTAGCAAGATGACTATAGACATAGAGGCATCAGAATGCAATATCGTTAACGAACCGAATAAACAGTGTATGAAACCCAGTTACCAAAAAAGGCGTCATTTCCGAATGAGGCCAATGGTCGTCAAATGCATTAGGACAAAGCTGATATTTTTCCATTAAAGTTATACAACGATCTTCGTTTTTCATTTCGTATGGGAACTGTAGGAAAAACCATTAAATCAAAAAAAAATTTATACTGCGATCAAGAATGATGTCTGAGTCATATGACAACCTTTGCTAAGTTGCAAATAAGATCAAGGTCTTCTTTTTCGACACATGATTGCCTTTTCTGGCGGCGATATAAGTCAAAAAGGCAAATAGCAGCAATCAACGATGTGGAAAGCGTGAAAACCCAAAAAACTGCTAATGCAAACATAGCTTTGAGGCGGTCGTCGTCAATGGCAAATAAACGCTGAATGGAAGAAAAACAAAGAAAGAAAGAAAAATCGTGCCGTGTGGTATTAGGTAGATACAACCATTCGACTTAAAAAAGTAATGCACATTTGTTATGTAAAACTGAGTTCAATCGGTTTTAAAAAGCTATGAAATGTTTACTACTACTAATTTACTACTACTCTTTTGTTTTATTCTTTAAAATATCATCTATTTTATAATTCTAATTACTATTTTAACATTGTGGCTATACCTAGCTATGGCATAGCTTTGAATGGCGTCTTTGGCTCTTGAATAAGGATAACTCGCCAATAAATGCATCGCCTACGCCGTTTTTGCTCTAAAGAATTTGTCCTGGGTAGCAACACCCATGTAATGTATACTTTTGGTTTTGAGCAAAAAAAGAATAGTGACTTTATTCTTTTCATTGTATGACGCAAAGCTGGAAGCTATTTTAAGGCTTAAGGTAGTATCCAAGTGGCATTTTTTTAATACGCAGTTTTACACTTAACTGTTGTGTTAGAGTTTTGTTTCGAATAACTAATGAAGCATTGTGAACGTGCATTCGAAGAGATTAGGTGAATAAGACTAGGTTACACGTGGGAATCCCTCACAAGATCATGATCTAACATTGTAGTAAACTGGGTGTCCTTGAAAACCCGTGAACTTTAGACATTAAAAAATGCAGATAGTGGGTGAATTTACCTTGTCTAACGTTGTGGGATTTTACAATAATTGTTACACGCGCCAACGATGATTTCTCAAAGCCGTCTCAACTTTCTCGACTTCTAGCTGGCATGTTCTATTTTCATGGAACACATGCTAGCATATGTTTTTTGCAAAGTCATAACTAAAGTTTAAACAAAATGATCTGCAATACATCATTAGCTATGATAATAGAGGTTCCATTTTAAAAATTTGTCCGTAAAATGTAACGAAGCTCAGATTTTAAAAAAGAAATAGAAAGGGGAAAAAAGTAAGAAAATAACGTTGGAATTCAAAAGACAGAATGTAGATGGCGTGCTCTCAGCTTCTGAGTACTATATAAGCCCATCAATGTTTACCCCAGTGTGCAGGTGATTTCACAACAAGAGAAGAATATTACGCGATTCTTCTCATCAATTTATCAGATTTGCGAGAGTAGCGAGTTCGTGTTTTTTTTATTGGCTTACCTTTATTTTTATGGGTAAGTGTCAATGCATTCAATAACGGAATTTGTTTTTATATTTCTGACCAATCTCATCCCTTTCGATGAACCATTGAGCTTATAGAAAGAAAGAAATGTCTTTTGTTGTAATTTTTGTAACTAAATTAGAATTAGCCTCATTATTATGCTACTACTATTATAAGTTGCCATATGTTTACTCTACCACCAACAGTAGTTGGGCTTAAGAAGAAATCAAATTTTTTTTTACCCAGTTTTGCTTTTCTCCTTCTGGGCCTACTCAATGTTAATCATTGGGTTCTGTTAAATCTTAAACATTATGTGTCTATTAAATTACTTGTAAATTTTAAAAAAATTTCTGTTGCATTAGCAAAGGTGTTACAAACATTATTGGCTCGTCAGTTGCCCTATTGATGCAATGGATGATGTCTTAGCAAAGTAAATACTGAGCTTGTTTGTCAGACCATATCTTGTTTGTGCAAACTGCACTTTGCACATTGAGATTGTCTGCTTACATGTCATCTTTATAGATCATGATAGGCAGTGATATGACAAAGTGATGATGATGATAAAACTGTAGAAGCTTTGCTGCGAAGCCAGAAGATAAGAAGTGTTAAATAATTACAAAATAAATGAATCGTTTCTGGAACAGTATAATTATTTTTACATGCTTATAGATCTGGAGGACAAAGAAAAAATTGGGGAAAAAGTATGCCAATGGACGGCACAGGAGTCGCAGGTTGATGATGACTGTGTAGCTGGCTTGGCCGAGCCCGAGTCTTATCGCAGATTCGGCTGGGGCTCAACATGGCCAAGCTGACTCAGCAATACTCAAGCCATACCACTTTCCATCCCGACGAGACCTCGGCTCGATAATGATTATGATCGACATGATTCCGAGTTTATTTGCTTCAAGCAGGTGAAGTTTATTCAGCACTTAGTACTAAAAGTCCTTACCATCCCACTTTACCTCATGCATTGAAATGGCTTTCGACGTCAAAGTTAAAACCTTTTTTGGTTACTCTATCCCCGATAGGCTTCCTCTACCGAACGTCATGGGAACAAAGACGAAAAGGAACTCTTCCAAGTAACCGTGTGTCATCTAGCAAAAGGCCATGAGACGTTCCCTGTCAGTCACCATGGAATTCTAAATATCTTCAATGACATTCTCGCCAAGCATAATCATTATGGCGAATATGGTCACGCGCTTTGTACATTGGGAGATATCTTGTGGCCACCTGATCGCCCACTTCCATATCCAGCGTGGGGGGCAATCAAGACGCGACTTCATGTAGCAAGTCTAGAACGCTTCCATGAATTAATTTTGGCATTGACAACTTGTGTGGAAGACCAACTGAAAAGCCATTGCTACAATACTGTTGGAAATTTCTTAACGTAACAAACGAAATCAGAATCTATGATAGCAAAATTAATTTATCTGAAATATTATAAATTTTCTTATTTAGTTTCTTTGAGAGCTATAAGAATCGGAAGGATTTGACACAGTCTTTGGAAAGCTTCTACCGTGAGTACAATCCTCCAATCACGGCCAAGCACCACACTTGCGTCGGTTTGGGCTTGGACTTGGCCGAAAGAGTACTAGAATTGGGAAAGGTTTACCCTGGTATCAGTTCGGCTCTCTTTTTGGCGTCCTGCGAAGAGGTACGTAAATAATCCGGTCGATCAACATCGATATATCGAACTTCTCTGTTTACTATTATCCTTCTAACTGAACGATCTGTTTGTGGTATAATATGAAAAGGATATTGGAAACGTCAATCGATATGTTTCGACTCCAACTCCAGATACCCGCACGTCAGAAAAAGAGCACGTCGTCATTGCTTTAAACATTGAACTGGAAGGTCGAGTAGGCGTACTAATACTAGATACTGGCTACCATGTTCCACGACCTGTGATAGTCATGGAGGATCGCCTGTATCCTCACACTGGTATGGTTTTATACTTACTGAGCAAATGCAAGTCATTTGTATTTGTAAAATTTTTCTCTGGGGATCTATAGGCTGGTTCAAACCGGGTGGCACAAGTCGCTCACGGCGCCTGTACAACTACACCCTACATCCCAGTGGCCGCTACGTACTCTGGGATGTCAAGGAAACCCGGAAAGGAATTGAAGAATGTGAATCTGCCCTGATCTATACACATCAGGTATTTTCATCGATTTTTCTACAGGTTTTTGGACTAGTTGGAGGTTTTAAATGTCTCTTGGGTATCCTTACGGTACTCTATCATGACATGTATATGCTGATTTGGCTGTTTTGTTTTCTAAGTTCCTTGTTTATGGAAATTTTTATTGAAAGGGGAGTATTGATTTCGACTTTCTTACCATTTTAGGCGTTTTTGTCTCCAGTAGACTGCACAGAGCGACGGAACTTGGTGTATAACTTCAAATCACTATTGAAGCGAGACGCGAAAGGAAACGTGATAGCTGGATTATACTTTGGATTGAAACCGTTCGAGTTAGGCCATTTTGCATTATTCTATCAGGATGAAAAACAACAAGTCGATTTCAAGATTAGTTTCAAAGATATCTTCCATGCCCGTGAGCTACCTGAAACTATTGATGCATCGTTGCGTCGATGCCAGAGTCAGTTGGAACTTGGTGATTCTGATGGTTTGATTAAACTCTTAAAGGAAATATGCTCAGCGTTAAACAACGCCGAATTCATGAATCAGCTGTTAACCATCAATCAGCGCATCGTTATACTGGCTGAAAACAACTGAAATTCTGTTGCACGGCGCAAATGCTTCATCATCTATAGCGCCTAATCATTCCAACTTTTGTTTTGTTTGAGATTTTGGTCTAAAATTGGCTTATTGGTTATCTCATTTGGGTTTGGTACTATAGTATGTTTTGTTTGTATCGTTATTTGAATGGCATGACAATACAAACAGTTTTAAAAGTAAACAATTTTAGCGCGTGCATTTATGAACAATTAATTTCAGCTGACCGACCGCTTTTTACGTTTTTCTCAAAAACTATCAGTTCAAAGAGAAAACAAACCTCATATTTGCTATTCTCGTTCAATTTTGAATCTAAATCATGTATTTTAAGCGAAATCTAAAATTTAGCCAAAAATGAAAAAGTGGGAAGGCTATAGCCTTGCCACTTTTGTCAAAATCGGCCAAAAACGAAACCTCTTAAAATTGAACAAAAATCACACGGCATAATCAGAATTGAACGCTAATTCTGATTAAGTGATTTATTTTCTCGTCAAACGAGCCGTTTTTGAAATAAACGGAAACAATGTGCTGTAGGCGCATCAACTTTGTGTTATGGTTTTTTACGTTTTTTGAATAAATATAAGTCAGTTGGAAAAATAAACTTAATTTCGAGCTTCTCATTCAACTCCCGATCGAAAGGGTGTATTTTGAGCCAAATTTAAAATTTTGCCATATCTGAAAATAAGCCCGACCAAAAAATAAGCCCGCCAAAAATAACAAGCCCGACTTTTCCACAAATTTTGTATTTTCACAAAATCTTCAATTGAACAATGAACAGATTTGTTTTAAATTCGAAATAAATGAGAATTACAAATGAAAATGTTAAATTTTCCGTTACATATGAATTGTTTTAATTATGAGCAATGAAAGTAGTTAGTAGTAGTCAAAGTATTGCAACTTTTTTATATTTTAAATGATTCAAAAACCATGAATTTCACGCAAGAAGTTCTCGCGTTCGGTTTTGTATTTAATGTTTGCATGTACGAAATGCCACGTAAATTTTCCAAGATTTTTCTTTGTAGGGGAAGGGGTAGCAAACACTGTGACGTCATAGACCTACTGAGCAAGACCGTCCAACCACCGCAAACAGATCGGGTTATATAAAGACGAGGCCCGCGTCGAAGACGACCAGAGACCCGATAACGAACAGTTTGTAGCAGGCTGTAAAAACCAAGTCTCTTGTAGAATTCCCTCACAAGTTTGAAGCCCTTTGCTATCGACGTCAAGTTAAATAATCTGTTCGGTAGAAAATGTTTCGCTGTTTTCTCCCAGTTATAGTGCTACTGTATCACTTCCAGGTCAGGTTATTATTGTTTTCTGAATGCATGTTCGTTAATCGTGTAGCGTTTGCTCCAGTGGAAGCTAGTCACCACTGTTTAGCTGGATTTTCCACATACGCGGTATTCGCCAATAAAACTTGTCAGACAGAATCAACAAGACGGCCGCTATGAAAGGAATAGTTGGTGTCGTTTATATTTAACTGATTTCTGGATTAGACTCCTAACCTCGGAACATGGAGAGGACAAAAATTAACAAAAAGAGTAGATAATGGGACGCATCCCAAAGTCGTAGCAGAAGAGAGCCCTCAAGTCTTGCCGTTTTGTATACTACCTTTTATTTTTTTAGGAATTTTTTTTTCTTTCCTTTCTTCCTTTCATGTTTCTTCCGTCCGGCCAGAATTTTTTTCTATTTGGTGGTGAGGCAAAAAAACTTATTACGTTTTACTCACGCTACAAAAGTTATGTATTGTTTTACGTGCAGAACTCTGAATCCACCAGTATCACCCGTTTTCCCCTTGGGTAAACGACCTAGTTTGCCAAGCTTTTTCTAGGGTTAAACAGGAATCAGGAAAGTGAAAGAGGCTGCTAAAACTCAACAGTGTAATGCACCGAAGGTCGTTAAATGAAGATAACTTGAAGTCTAGAGCTTAGATTGCTGAACCTATCTGAGATTGATTTCCAATAAAGAGTAGCTAAGCTTTTTCTTTCTCCAATTGTTCGTCAGCTGTACGCTAATCCCTGCACTCTGAGGGTGGAGTAGAGGGCTGGCGTGCATTATTCACGCCATAAGATTATCTGCAGAAGTGTAGCTTAATGAAGCACAAAGCTTTCCGTAGCTTTTACTGATAACTGGGTAACACCAACCGGCTACAAGTCAACACGAACAGAGAGACAACAGTATGCCAATCCCATTGCCACTTTAGCAGCCGTAAAAAAACTTAAATACCAAAATCGTTTTGTTAATATAGTAGCAATCACGGTTTGTTGGTGTTTGCCACATAACGCGTTTGGGCATCAGAATCTCATTTCAGTTGTTCAGCACTACAGTCTAGGGCAAGACGTGAAGGTCAATACTCAGTCTGTTGACAGGCGGCAAGCTGAAGCACGCGGGATGTGCGATGGGATTAAACAATCTAAAAGAACCGCGCTAAGAGGAAAGAATAAAAACCAAAGCAAATATTTTCTCTAGTTCATTGTAGTATTTAAGAATTAACTTTGAATATACCTTAGTTCCCTTAAAGATTTTTTTGTTTTTTTTCGCGTCCGTGGCATTTAGTGAATACCAATATTTTTCGGTGTGCTATTTTTCCTGCAAAGGGGCTAGGATATTGTAGCAACGGACTATCGCCTCTGCAGGGTGTTTACTCAAAAAGCAACCCATCAAATGCCATGTCCGGAGCAGATCGCCCATATCCTATTGACGCGCAAGCCGAATCCAACAACAATGATGGCGCCGCAGCTCTTCTGCTGCATAATCAACCAAAGTCAGCCCAGCAGCCGGTGGAGAAGGCGGGTCCGGCGCACAATAGAAGGCAGCGAAGGCATATCGGTTCGATTGCAGCTTTTCGTGGCTTGCCAGGACCTTTCAACAAATTTAACGCAGCCGAATGGCCGTTGTCAGCTGGAAGGGATTGGTACTATTTATTTGCCAAAAAGCTCTGCGACGGAAAGCTATAGCCATGAAATTATTAATGTTATTGCTCTGACGACTTAATTGCCAGGAAAAAAATTATGACACCCGGATCCGACTTTGTGGAGTATGTACAGAGCACGGACGACGACGTAATCAAAGACAAACGATATCCAGATGTCATGGGAATAAATAACCAACGCCCCAACTCGGTCCTGATCCGGGGCAACCCTAATGTTGGAGTTAAAAGCAACAAAAATTTCGAGATACTTACTCCTCCGCACAACGAGGCAAGGGCTAGAGCAGTCAGCCGATTGCTACGATTGTTGTCTGAAGCTCGAGCCAATTCCGCCAATGTCAATTCGATAAGCAAGAAATTTCTAGGCGCTTTAGCCCGAAATAATGGTCTTCCAACTGGTCCCAAAGCAACTGCTCCTTTTGTTCAATACAAAGGGTCAACTGCCATTCCTTTGCCAGGTAAGAGAACTTCAATCGATTGGGGAGCGCTTCGCCATCCAGTTCACCGATCAGAGATAGCAGATACCAGTGAGAATCTTCAGTTTAATAATCAAGCGGAGGAATATCCAACTGAAGACATATTTACCGACGACGTTATCCTTGGATTGGGGGAAGATGAAGAACAAACAGGTAATAAAAATTGGGATGGTAGATACTTTTCTTTTAGGAATAGAAAAAATTCCAATAGGGCAATAACTTGCTTATTCTCGTCTTATACGAGAGTTGCGCCTTCGATCCATCTCTAGCTATTTCAACTCAGCATAGAAACAAAGGGTCTTATCAAAGAGAATCCTCTTTTGATATAAAGCTGAAGAAAGCAATACAAAACGTTTGCCAAGCTCAGTGAGATCAGCCAGTTAAACAAACTTTTAAATTCAAAGTTCTCTTGCCATGATATAGCTGTCATATCTAATACCATTTAACGTATGCGGACCATTTTCTTTTTCGTCCTGTACGAAACAAATCAGACGGAAAATTGAAATTCATATGCACAGTCTTTGGTTTAGATAAACTTGATGTAAACATACATTTCGAAACCATTCTAAAACTAAGAATAAACAACTAATACAAAATTTCTATCTTTAGACGATTCAGATGAAATTATATCCAACAAACGCAATATTGCGTCACTTGCAGCTAAAGGTGGTTGGTCGCGTCCTTCTAGAGCCTACAATCGCTTACCGCATTTTTCTTATTAAAAGACTTGAGTGCATCAACATCGTCCTCTCGACACACCTCGCTATTTTTGTTCAGCTCCACAATGTTAGAATGTTAAAAGAATCTGCTGTGCGTGAAACTAAATTAGTTATTTATGTCAACGACTTCGGAAGATGGCAACACGTAGCAATTTCCACGAGCACGGGGATCCCAATTTGTCCTCCTATAATCTTTGATTACTTTTGATGTACGTCATTAATGTCAATACAACTAATCAATTATCTACTAGTTTTCTTCGTTACACATAAAAAAATAATCCTTCGTAGAATCCATTATTTTACTTAATGACGATGGTCTATTCGAAAAAGAAAAAAATTTGTAGATAAACGAAACAGACAAAGGGTGACTAAGATTGAGCGGCTATCATAGTAAATGGATATCAGGAATACAACCTGCTTCACGCGTGCACGACGTTTGTCAATTTGAACTTGACAGAAAATTAATACATTTTTGGCTTCGAATGACTGGTTTGAAAGGCAGACGGCTTCAATTTATCAACTGGGACCGTGAGGCGGAGCTGATAGTGAACGACGATCCTCCAACTGATTTATTTCTCCATGCATCCGTGCACACGTACGATGAACTTCTGCTCAGTCGAGTGTACTTAATTTTTCTCTTCTAACAATTGCAAGTCGGTCCCAACAAGCTTCACGGTCAAGGAACAGTATACAATTGGGCCTTATCCCCGCTGTCAAACTCTTGAGAAGCAGAAATAATACATGATTTAGGTGTCCATATACCGCCTGTTTATGATGGATTGTTTCTGTAGATTCCATCAAGAAGTATAAATCCAAACCAACATGAAATGTCAGTTCAAACAAACTGCATTGTCTTAGAGCCCTACTTACTGGATGTCAATCAATTCAATCAGCGTGAATGATGCTCGAATTAATCACTCGACATCAGAAGATAGCTTTCATCTTCCGTTCTCTGAATCTTGGAAATAAGTTTCGACTGCTGTGCTTGCCGACATCGAACGTGGTAGCGGTTGAGTTGTTAATTTTCAACACGACCTCTTCGGAGTGACCTTTTTTCAGTGAACGAATTTTCCCCCTTTTCCACAGCAAACCGACCATGCGATTTTTTCTGTTTTCTGAGCTGTCTTTTCCTTTTTCTGTTCTTGACTCAAATCAACTTCGTCAAACTTCTCTCTTCCAAAACTTCTCACGAGTGTCTTGCTGACCTTTGCAAGAAACAGGGAAAAATATAACTTCATCGTTAATACCGGATGATTAAAATGTCCATCGTTAAATTAAGCTTTTCTATAAAATTATCTAATAGCGACAAATTTAAGCTTAATCGACAGTTACACCGTTTGCACAGACACACCGACTATTGTATTAAGTGCCTGAAGGGATGAATTTCGGGAATGGGGCACACACACAAAGGGGATTTGTAGGGTTAAAAAAAAAAATCACTGCCCACGTGAAAAACTAGGTTGGGTGAAAAAAAAATCCGATTTTAAAAGACGGGAAAACTAATGGTTTTAGAATGAAGAAAAGGACAAAAAAACGGATCCGTTTTTCATCGGTTGTCATCAATAACGGCCTGATAATTAGTTAAGAGAAAACAAAACCCTTAATGAAATTTTAACCAACAGATATGGCTAACTTTTACTGTTTGTTTAACTACTTACGTGGTGAATAGGATCGCGAACGTGAGCGCTCGTATCCCCGGCGGCTGGAACGATAATTTTTCTCATAGTAGGGCGAAGGTGACCGACGATATCCTCTTTCATTGCGGTCATACCTGTCGTATCGTCCACTTGTTCTGTTTAAAAAAAATCACCAATTCTTGAAAAAGTGGAAACGTAATAATGTAGCATTTTCTTACATGGTTGGTCTTCCCATGTAGATGCCTGGAGTAGGAGTATGGGGTCGCTGAGTAATTGAGTAATCCACCCTGATGCGTCGACCATCAATTTCTAGGCCTGTGCATTGCTCTTTCGCCAACTTTGCGTCTTCTAAACTCTCGAAGTAAACAAAGGCGAATCCTCGTGAACGGCCAGTCTGGATTTAAATTTTTCCTTACATCGGCTTATTTAGCAACTTTTGTGATGTATCTATTACCTTTGCATCTTTAACAACTTGTACTTTCTCTAGAGGACCATACTTAGCAAACACATGCTGTAATTCAGTTTCTGTTGTATACAGTCCCATTCCAAATACACCAAGGCAACGGGTAGGTTCTGGATTATCCTGCAGATTAAACACAATTATTATTCAAGTATTGTATAACAAAATATCTATGTATGATGTATAAAAAATCACTTACTGGTGGTCCACCTCCTCCTCCTCCACCACCACCTCCTCCACCACGATGACTGCCACCCATGTTGTTATGGCGTTTCCTGCCTGACATGGGAGATCTGGAACGGCTGTGGTAGCGATCACCTCCTCTATCTCCTCCTCTCTCCGCACCTCTATCCCGTCTGTCATGATGTCTTCTGTCTCCTCTATCATCTTCATAAGAACGAGAACGACGTCCTTGATGGCGGTGTCCAGGTGATCTACTACGTCCTCTATCCTTATGATGGCGATAATTCCTAATTTAACAATTGCCAATGTCAAAAACTTTCTGATAAAAGAATAAAGCTAGAAAAACTTAGCTAGAAATAAAAAGTTATATCAAAATCAGGTACCCAAGCTCATGTTCAATCGTAGAAGGTACAACTAGTAACAAACAAATTTGTAAAATATATTTTGCTTACCCTGAGGGAGAATCTTTCCGCCTAGGAGAGTCCATAGCTATGTTAAAAATTCCCCTGCAAAGACAGAAGACGTTATTTAGAAGCATTAACTTGCGACCTACCAGGCTTAAGTCCCTAGTGGACGTGCTTATACAAGCCACCTCTGTTTTCTTTTTAATTGCGGAGAAGTGAGGTGAACGCTAGCAATTTCTTACGGTTCACGTTACACCTAATGATAGTATTTAAAAAGGGGACTCGATACGCTTACCTCAGTAGTCAAAAAGAAACGAAGTTCTTATCAAACCCTTGAAAATGGTGTCTGGCGGGAATCCAACAATGCTGAGAGTAAGAGCATCAATGGCGTACTACATGGGGTGATGATGACTGAAGTGCGGCGTGGTTCGAATTATCGTGTTTTAGTTTTGCTTTCGCTTCATAGGTGTCGTAGTGAACGTTGCCATATATCATTAATTGTTTTATTGCTTCTCATGCTGTTCGTGAAGTAAGGCTCCTCGCCGATAAGCCGTGATCATTCTTCTACAGGCTGGCGAGGCAATATGTACTACTAAGTACATAATCGCGCCGTACATAATGGTGTATAATACAAATACTAATATATATATTAAAATTATACTGTATATAGATATTACTACATGTACATATATTACTAATATATATACACAATATTATTATATATATACAATACTATTATATATATTATATATTGTACTTATATACTGAATATGTACAATTGGTATGGTAATTGAAATAAAAGAATATTAGAGAAACAATTTTTTAATTATTTGTCAGCTAAATTAATTACAATAATTAGTTGATTATTTACAGTAAATAGCCCTTGGTAAGGCTATCTATTTTTGGGTAATTGTTATCAACATTTTCAAAGGGAAAAAATCTTAAAGGCAAAATGTATTTTTGCTGTTTTTCAATCTAAGGTTCTACGCGACGCAACTGATAAAAACAAAAAAAAATAGATGTCACGCTTAAACTTTTTCCTTTTCATAATTTAATAATTTTCATAAATTTCATGGAATTAGATAGCTCTTGAAAAGAGCTATCAATTGATGCAAAATTTGTAAATTTTGACTGTTTATTTTCCTCATAAATAATTATTAAAGGCTTTCATGATTTTACAAAGAGGAGGGGGTGTGTGAAAAATACGAAACTTTGCATTGATCGTTTGATGCTTAATCTTCGTCAAAACACGCAATCATTGTAATATTTTTGTTGCTGGTGTTTCCAGGAACAACTTGTTATAAACGATTGCTTTTAAGATGCTTCATTTAACCCCAAAAATTGCGTTTGAAAAAGTGGTTTTTGACAAACCATTAAGTTCAAATTGTAAAAATTGTAAATAGGTGGAAATAAATTTTTATTATAAGTAAATATTTACATTTTGTTTGTGCCTAGCGAATTTTAATATCCGTCTTAGATTGCAAATCGCAGAAATTAACTAAGATAAGTTAAGCAAGTTTATTCCATCGGTTCTCATTAAATTTACAATTTTAAAGATCTTTTTCCACATTTCCGCGTGGAAAACTACGTTTAAGCGCATCTTCCGCATGGAAAAACTACAAGCAGACAGCATACCAAAAAAAAAATTGACTGACGCCCTGCGCGTTTAGCCCATAAGAAAAAGTGCATCTGCAACTATGTGTACTTAGTACATATGTAGTGAGACCATGTTGGCTTCCTACTTGGATTGTCTCAGTCTCTAATATGCTGCCATTAAGTGGCAACAAAAGGTTCAGCTAATTTTAAAGTTTCCGTTAAGGTGCCATCTGCTGGGCACAAAAAGGGGCAGCAAACTGAATTGTTACCTAAAAATCAAAACCTTTCACGTTATGTTATAATTGCAATAATCAATTCCCAGCTACGTCTGACGCAACTGGGGGATTACGACACACACAAACAATACTGACAACGGTCAGGTTAGTTTCTTAATCTAGTATTCTGGTCATCATTTGGGTGGTACACAGTTATAGTTAGGATCCGGCAGCCAGTCACGTCAGCTGGCTGCCGGCTGCCGTTGGTTTTTCATCGCATCAATGGCACATTTCAGTTTTCTTAGAATAAACATTTGGCTTCCGGTCGCAAGGTTTTCTTCCGTTTCCGGGAGTGTTTGAGAAATTTTTGGCATCCTCCATTTTTACGCACGACCGCATAAATTTTAAATTTCGTTTAACTTACACTAGTCGTCTTGCGTTTGCTCTTGAACGGAATTATTTTCAACGTTATCCCTGAAAAGATAGTTCAGAGTGACGCATGAAGGTTCAGTAGCTACATCTTCCAGGGACATTGGTTCAGAACAAATACTTATGCTGCTGATACCTGCAAAATACATGAAAAAAAGCAGACCACCAACGAAAAGCATTGCCAGGAATATGATGGCGAAAAGACCGCAGCATAAGGGGACCGCGCAGCCTTTACATCCATAGCCTTTTGTATTGCAGATTCCGGAGACTGTTTTTATTGCCACCTCTTTTTTTTTTGTTCTTGAATGCCCCTACGACCGGTCGTCGATTTTTCATCGCTGCTTGTCCCTGGACTCTGATTTTCTGGGGGCGCTAGCTCTCCATCATCGGTTGTCCTTGAGCTTGTGTGCGTCTCCTGGTTATGCGTGGGCCCTGCTTTTCCATCGCTGGTTGCCCATGGGTCCTGGTTTTCCATCGCTGGTTTCCCATGGGTATGGGTTTTCCATCGCTGGTTTCCCATGGGTATGGGTTTTCCATCGCTGGTTGTCCGTGGGAGTTCTTTACCTGCGGGCGCTAGTTCTTTATAGACCTGCAAAATACATGAAAAGAAGCAGACCACCAACGAAAAGCATTGCCAGGAATATGATGGCGAAAAGACCGCAGCATAAGGGGACCGCGCAGCCTTTGCATCCATAGCCTTCTGCGTTGCAGATTCCGAAGGTTTTTTTATTATAACCTCTTTTTTCGGTTTTTTAATGCCCCTACAACCGGGCGTCGATTCTTCACTGCTGCTTGTCCCTGGACTTTGGTTTTCTAGGGGCGCTAGCTCTCCATCATCGGTTGTCCTTTGGCTTGTGTGCGTCTCCTGGTTATGCGTGGGCCCTGGTTTTCCATCGCTGGTTGCCCATGGATCCTGGTTTTCCATCGCTGGTTTCCCATGGGTCCTGGTTTTCCATCGCTGGTTTCCCATGGGTATGGGTTTTCCATCGCTGGTTTCCCATGGGTATGGGTTTTCCATTGCTGGTTGTCCGCGGGAGTTCTTTACCTGCGGGCGCTAGTTCTTTATAGACGGTGGTTTTACATCGCTGTTTGTCCAATTAGACGGGAGATGACTGCTAGTAGATTCCTCGGAGCCAAATTTGGCAGGAACCCTGTTAGTATGAGGTACATCACACAATGAACAACAACTACAACGAGGTGGATTGCTAGGGTGTTTGAAGCCCAAACGCGTGTTTAAGTGTACAAACTCCATTTTTGCAAAAGTTTTAGGCGTTAAAATAGAATTTAAAATGCTCATATGCTCGGCTCTACTTAAGCAATAGCGCAGAGACTTGCTAAAAAGTTTGTTCCTTGGTACCAGTTTATTTCGACTAGAATCATTATTTAAGATTTTTTCACGTGCGTTGGATTTCAAACTATTCTTCACATGTATTTGATTGTATTTTAATGTAGTGTAACAATTATGTTTTTTAATTAATTTATGTTTGTTCATGACGCCACAATACAAATTGTGGGCGTATCCGACATTGGATCTAGCAGCGCCTCTATCGCATCTTTTATAGTACCATGATTTGTGGTAACTAGATCCTGTTCAGCTGCCTTGACACTACTCAAAACACTTGGTTACCCAACACATCACAGGCTCCAAACAAACGTAAGCCAAAAAACTTAAAGCGAAAACGACACCTGGAAAAATTATGATTATCCACGACATTGCAAACGAACAGCTGAAATCCTTGCGGCGACTTCGACTGTTTTCCAGCCAAAACACCCAACAGACAAGGTATGCAATGGCTTCAAAAATGGTGAAAATTGTAGCTCGTAATAGATAGAATTTCTGAAAGGATGTGGTGTCCTTGCTGCCCCCTCCATTAACGCTGCTTATGCGTACGATGCTATCATGGTTTATACGCAAGCTCTGACTTTCCATCTTAAGAAACGTGGCTCAAGTAGAAATAGTGCAATGGAAGCGGCATTGAAGGTCATTCTCAGTTTAATGTCGTAATTGAACGTCTTAACTGCTTCGGTTTTCCCACCGCTGAATCGCGTGAGTTCCTAATTTTCCTTTGGAAACGTGGCACGACCAACACCGTGTGACTGGCCACCTCAACTCTGTTGGATGTATTTTGCTGAATCATGTGACATCCTTCATTTTTTTCATTAAGTTAATCGTTTTTGAAATACGCTAAATATTTGACGCAATGCTAGCGCGCCAGTACGCTACAGCGCTAGAGCGATGCAGCAGAAATATTCAATGTATTTCAAAAACGATTAATATAATGAAAAAAATAGCAATTTTTCCGGATCAGCATTAAATTTTGATTGTATCCTGTGATATTCAACCAACTCCGATGAGTGTCAGTTTTTGCCGAAAAAAAATTTTAAGCCCGAATAAATAAGCCCAAGCGCCAGTACGCTACAGCACTAGCGCTATGCAGCAGAAATATTCGGTGAGTGGATGTAGATAACTAGCTAGAAATCTGACCGCTAGATGGCGCTAGAAGTAACGAAATTTTTATTCCAAAAATTTAAATTATGGAATTTTTTTTAATGTTAGGCAGCGCCATCTACTCGTCCAAATCTGAAAACTCCGTAAAGTAAACAATAGCAAAACAATCTGTCGTCTGGATTAAGATCTCGAATAACGCGAATTACCTACGGCAAAAGTAATAACGTTCCATACTAATAATGTTACATATTATTTTCTGTTTTAAAACTTGGTAACTACAATTGTTTTGTGCATGTATTCTGTTAAATCGTGGGATATTCAATCTAACGTGCTGTGAAACAATAACCTTGATAATATGATATCTGCTGCCGCTAGCCCACCCTCCTCTCACGCTCCCAGAATTTAAAACATGTTGTCGAATACGTGACCTTCACTATTCATACGTTTGCCATATACTTCTGCTTATCAGGTTGTGGGTGCTGCCTTTCTTAGCTGAAAGAGAACCAAAAGATTCCTACTGTAGCTGCACTTTCTGCGCTTTGCATTTTTAATTTTACACTATTTGACATACAACAGACTTCCTTAGAATGATTTCCTCTATTACAAAATCTACTCTTCATCTTTTATCTACCAAAAGACTCTATGTGGGGTGAGAACATATCAAATTGTAAGCTATGTGAATAATCTCTACTAGTCTTTACTAATTTAGGAAATCATTTTTGAGATGTCTCAGTGGACCACCCATCATTCAAGAACCTGTTGCTCAACCAATTAATTTGGTGAATGAACCTATCCTGGGTAAAATGGACTGTAAACAACCTGCTATGTGACGCTTGTGTTTGACCTTCTGTCTATGATTACCTTAGATTATTTTAAAGGCAGTTCAGAAAGATCCTTACTAGAAGATGCATTGCAACACAGACAGTCCACTTGTGAAGAAATCCCAATTGTAATTGCTGGCAAGGAATATTGGACTGATGATGTTCATTACCAAACGATGGTATCCTACATGTGTTATGGTTGTACAGATCATGTGATATACTAACTCACTATTGTTTTTCCTTATATAGCCATCTAATCACCAGAAAAAGATAGCAAAATTTTGTTATGCTACTCCTGTAATTTAACAGCCAATGGAAGATTGTTTGTTTTCTTTTTTAATGGTTACATTGTGAAATTAGGAATTGCTGCAAAAATCCATCAGTGCTTCATTAGAAGCTAGAAAGTCATGGGAGAAGGTTCCTTTGCACAAAAAAATTGATATTTTTCTAAAAGCAGGAGATTTGGTATCTACAAAATACCGAAGCCAGCTTATTGCGTCAACAATGCTAGGCCAAGGAAAAACGGTATTTCAAGCTGAAATCGATGCAGCTTGTGAATTGGCGGACTTTTTAAGGTAAGTCAAAGCGAATAGTAACAATATTTCGAAATTTATAAAATCTAAATAAATAAAATTTTTAGATTCAACGCAGAATTTGCTCAGAGGTTGTATGATTACCAACCCGTGAATGTCGATCCGTATATAAGGAATTCAGTACGACAAAGATATATGCACCATTGAAGCAAGTTGAGTCATTGTGTTCCTTGTTTTGTGCAGGTACGGCACAGAGGACTCGAGGGATTTATTGCTGCCGTTTCACCTTTCAATTTTACAGCAATAGGAGGAAACCTTGCATATGCTCCTGCTATTATGGTTTATTTTCTTATACCAAGTTAGTATTTTGTGGTACTTAATTGGGCTCTGGCTTTAGGGAAATGTGGTGCTCTGGAAACCGTCGGACACAGCAATGTTATCTAATTATATCGTGTTCCGATTGATGGAGGAGAGCGGAATTCCGCCTGGTGTTGTGAATTTCGTACCGGCAGAGGGGCCTACATTTGGCCGTGGTATTACCACCTCTCCCCACTTAAGTGCCATTAATTTTACTGGATCTGTTCCGTAACTCTAGAAAGCAGTTAGAATTAGACGCCGAAAAATCGCAATAATTTTTTCCCCTCTATGATAGAACATTTCACTGGTTGTGGAAGCAAGTAGGACAAAATGTGGACCGTTTTCGGAATTTACCGCGGCTGGTTGGCGAGTGTGGAGGGAAGAACTATCATTTTGTCCATTCTTCTGCAAACGTCGAACACGTCGTTAACTCTACCCTTCGTGGTGCTTTCGAGTATTCTGGGCAAAAGTGCTCGGCATGTTCCAGGCTTTATGTTCCATCTTCGTTGTGGAAACAGGTCGAAAGAATAGCTTGCTAACTAACGGTATCCTCGTTGCTCAGTAAACCTTTATTTTATCACTGCAGATAAAAGAAGGCCTCGTAGAGGGTATGAAGCAAATGAAAATTGGACCGGTTACCGAATTTGATACCTTCACATCATCAGTCATTGATGAACGGGCGTACAATCGCATAGCCTCCTACATCAAACACGCTGAAGAGGCCCCTCACCTCGAAATCATTGCTGGGGGACATCGAGATAAGAGTGTCGGTTATTTTATTCACCCAACGTTGTTAGAAACCAAAAATCCGCGGGATCGCATAATGGTTGAGGAGATTTTTGGGCCTGTGCTTACTGCATTCGTTTATGACGATAACGCAGTGGAGGAAACATTAGAACTAGTTGATTCTTCTACATCCTTCGCGTTAACGGGAGCAGTGTTTGCAGAGGATCGTGAATTCCTAGTACAAGCCGCAGAACGCCTAAAAATGTCTGCTGGAAACTTCTATATCAACGACAAGTCAACTGGCGCTGTTGTCGGCCAGCAACCTTTTGGAGGGGGTCGGTTGTCAGGTAAGAAAAATTCAGTACCCAATTGCATAAGCTCCAAATATTTACTGTCATCTAAACGTAGGAACTAACGACAAAGCGGGAAGCCCGCATTATTTGCTTCGGTGGACAAGTCCACAGGCCATCAAGCAGTCTTTCAATCATCTGACACAGTTCAGGTATCCTCATATGGAAAAATAAATCGTTCTTGAAATAAAAATAGCGACAATCATTTTAACTCAAACGACGAGCACAAGTCGTCAGAAACTTTGTCGAACTTTTTGGCAGTTAAAGTGTTAGTAAATAGATCGAAAATTGTCTTTAAAATTGTTAGAATTATTCTCTTTGTAAACACTATCATTTTTTATCTAGTCTGCCAATCCAAATATATGTTTTAATGGCAAACATACGCCATTAGTTCTTTATTTGTCGGACTTCGGTTTATTACTCTCTTTGGTATTTGCAATTAAATAGGTAATTTAAAAAAATGGGAAAAGTCAGGCTCCTTTATTCGGTCTTATTTAGGCGTTATTAAGCCGTTTACCATTATTCTTCTATCTTTGTTTTCATAATTACTTGAAATGCCTATACGTTGCCTATAGAAGAAACGGAGATACAGTCAATAAACAAGATGTATTCATGGCTCTTTGTTGAGCTGTGGTGTGATACGCTGAAGTTACGATTCCCGAACAGTAATATAAAATTATAAGTTGTCCAATAATGCAAATGTGGGAAGGCAATACACTTCCCACTTTTGTCAAAATCGGTTGTACTGTCGCTTTAGTTTTGCGGTGTATTTCAATAATGGTTGACTTAATGAAAAAAAAAACAATTTTCCCGGAAACAGCATTTAATTGTGAGTATATTGTGTGATTTTCAACCAATTCCGACGAGTGTCAGTTTTTACAGAAAAAAGTTTTAAAAATTAAGCCCGACTATAAAATAAGCCCGACTTTTTTTATTTTTTCGTTTTTTACGTTTATTAAAAAAACTATCAGGCTCGTTGAAAAATAAACTTGATTTCCGTGATCAGCATTCAATTCTGAATCGGAATCATGTATTCTAAGCCAAATTTGAAATTTGGCCAAAAATGAAAAAGTGGGAAGGCTATACCCTTCCCACTTTTGTCAAAATCGGCCAAAAACGAAACCTCTTAAAATTGAACACAAATCACACGGTATCATCACAATTGAACGCTGATTCTGATTCAGTGATCTATTTTCTCGTTAATCGAACCGTTCTTGAAATAAGGGGGAAAAATAAGCTGTAGTCGCACCTACTTTATGTTATGATTTTTAACGTTAATCTGCAAAAATATAAGCCAAGTGGAAAAATAAACTTAATTTTTGCGCTTTTTATTCAATTTCCGATCGAAATGATGTATTTTAAACCTAATTTAAAATTTAGCCAATAGAACATTAAGCCCGACAAAATAAGACCGACAAAACAAGCGCGACTTTTCTTATTTTTACGTTTTTTACGTTTCTTTAAAAAACGACAAAGCTCATTGAAAATTAAACATGATTTCCTTGATCAGCATTCAATTCTGAATCGAAATCATTTATTTTAAGTCAAATTTGAAATTTGGCCAAAAATGAAAAAGTGAGAAGGCAATAGCCTTCTCATTTTTGTCAAAATTTGAAAAAACCGACACTTCTTGGAATTCGATTAAAATCACACGGTATAACCCAAATTTAACACTGAATCAGGAAAAGCTATTCGGTTTTCTGTCAAATTAGGCGTTTTTGAAATAAACGTAATTTATGAACAATAAACTTCAGCTGACCGACCGTTTTTTACGTTTTTCTCAAAAACTATTTGTCCAAAGAGAAAACAAACTTGATATTTGTAATTCTCGTTCAGTTTTAAATCTAAATCATGTGCTTTAAGCCAAATCTAAAATTTAGCCAAAAATGAAAAAGTGGGAAGGCTATACCCTTCCCACTTTTGGCAAAATCGGCCAAAAACGGCATCTCTTGAAATTGAACACAAATCATACGGTATCATCAGAATTGAACGCTGATTCTGATTCAGTGATTTATTGTCTCGTTAAATGAACCGTTCTTGAAATAAACGGAAACAGTGTGCTGTAGTCGTACCTACTTTATGTTATGATTTTTTACGTTAATCTGCAAAAATATAAGCCAATTGGAAAAATAAACTTAATTTTTGCGCTTTTTTATTCAATTTCCGATCGAAATGATGTATTTTAAACCTAATTTAAAATTTAGCCAATGGAACTTTAAACCCTACAAAACAAGCCCGACAAATACAAGCCTAACTTTTCCACCAAATATATTTATTTCAAAAATCTTCAATTTACTCAATGATAAAATACACTTACATTCCCAGTGAACGAAGATCTCTAAAATTGGCTTGTATTTGTCATTAAAATCATAAATTTTTGAAATAAACGGAAAAAACTAAGAAGTGCTGGCGTGCTGGTGCGGTATAGCGCAATCGTGCTACAGCACAATATTCAATATATTTTTAAAATAGCTGCTTTGGCGAGAAGATGAATAATTTTCCTGGAACCAATGAAGTATAACGTGTAATTTATTATATAACTTCAAGAGGTGTACTTTTTTTGTGAAAACTTAAAAATTATTTAAGCAAATCCAATTTTTTGCGGATTTGCATTGGATCTTTAAATCATTCAAGACAGCAAAAGTTCTCGAAAAATAAACTAACCTACAAAACAACCTAAGCAGTAAAAACTAATTTTCCACCAATTTTTTGTTTTTTCCAAAATCTTTCCAAATTTTGTTTTTTCCAAAATCTGAACTTTACTCAGTGATAAAATATACTTTACATTCGAAATCAACGAGGATCTCTAAAATCGACTTAGCACACCGAAAGCACGTTACACCGCAGTCGTGTTAGCTATCCTTGTAGCCTGAACTTCAGAAAAATAAATGTCCGTTTAATTGGACATTACAGTTCTCCTTCTAGGCCGTACCTAGAAGTAATCTTTTCTTGACCTAGGAAATAGAACGATTATGAGAGATAAATTTTAAAAATTAACCATCACGGTACATTACCGAGTATATTTTCTGTATATCACATAGGTAAAAAAAAAAAAAGAGGGAACGTACATATCGTACAAAGTTTACTACGATTGCAACCGGTAGGAGTTTGGAGCACATAATGCTGGCAGAAGCTACGAGCCAGCTGGCCGTTCCGAGTTATAATCTTTCAAATCTAAATAAATATCAAGAAACGTGAAACGATACGTTTCGCTAAAACAAAAATGGTTTGATATGGCACAGGCCTTTCTGGATAAAGTTTGGGGAAACAGTTAACAAGTCATGAAGGACATAATTTGAATTTACATGGAGTAACACAGTTTAGAGCATTTAAGTTAGAACTCGAGCTTTTCCTTATATCCTACATATAATGAGAGATGCTTGTACACAGTGCCGTTATAGCGGTTTAAATATGGCAAAGTTAATACATTTAAAAAACACCAAACGAACCTCAAGGGCCTTTTCCCTCTAACGAAGGCACCCACGTTTTACTATGTTTAAACCATTGTTTAAAGCCTTTGCCACAATTATTCGCATTAGTTACCACCAATGCGATTAACCTCTTTTCACAATCACGGAAATCTGCTTATTTGCAGCAATTTACGCTGGGGGAATCCCAGCCGGGGGACTGCGATTTAGCTGTGTGCATGGATGAGAAATATTGATTTGATTTCCTAGGTTCATTTCCAACTCATCAGGACTTTTAGTTCCAGACGGGTTGCCCTTACCCGTCGAAGATGGCTGCTGATTTCCCGATAAAGAATTCCTGTTCAAATTGACGAATGGAATTGAGATGCTGCTCTGGTATCCAGAACTCATTTCAGATTCAAAAGGACTTTTATTTTTGGTCACGTTATTTTCCATCGGTGATCGTGGGCGGGTGCGCGGTCGTCCTCTAGGGCCAGGTTCACGATCCCGATGGGCAGTCGATAAGTGATATTGAAGACTGTTTCGGGTTCTGTAAAAACAATATAGATACATGGTTTTCTAAATTATGCAATCATTTCATGTAACAAACCTGTAAAGACGTTCACACAGAGGGCAGGGATGTCGCGAAGTGTCGTTAGTATGACGATCCTCAATATGTCGCCTTACGCTGGAACGGCTTGACAAGAGTCGCATACAGAATGGGCATGGCCATCGCGGTCGGTCAGAGGTTGACATACGGCCTGGTGTCCGGCCAGGATGAATGTCACATTCATTTTGATCTGACAGAAGATTGAACTTTTTGGTATTGAACAACCTGGAACCAAATTTTTGAAATTATTACCAGATGTCTCTAGTTGTTGCCGTGTTTCATCATGACCGGGTACAGAAAATGCTCGATTTGAATATTGGTTGAAAGATGGTGCAATATCTTGTGGGTCTGACACAGGTATCCTTGCGAAACTCTGAAGAGTTAATAGAGGAGGAATTAACGCATCCTCGTCTCTTCGTTGCTCTTTTTTTTCTTCAGCACTTGTAGCGATATTCCGCCCTTGTTGGAATTGGAATGTTCCAGGAGATCCTATTAAATCGTCATTTTCATCAGAAACCGAATCGAGATCCACTTCTTCTATTTTAACATTCGCCAAATGCCCAATTGAATCGGCTCCGACATTTTCTGGACCCGAGGAAAACATGGAAGAGTCCCCCAACTACAGGAAGTAAAATAAATATGCATTGTGTAATTACGATTCTCCAGACGTCATGAGTTGTTATATACACACCTGAGTTGAAATCAAGTCATTATCCGATATGGAATCGGATACTGATGGAGGGTTATTATTGCGTACACGTAGAACTGAAGAATTACTCTCGGATAACTGATAAGTTTTCAATTCGGACGAAGATTCAGTGAGACCCCGAACTTTAAGTACTTCGGCCGTCCTCAGAAAAGATGGAAGTCTTTGGTGCTTGACTCTCACTTCTCCGTGATAAACAAATTCGACTAATGCTAAAAGGTCGTAAAACAGAATGTCTTTTAAAACAATAACTGGATGTTTGCATGGTGTTGTCTATGGCGAAAATAATAAAATCAATTATTTAAGTTGTAAATTCCTATCATTTCACTCACAAATATAAATTATTTACCTTTAATAAATCTCTGAAATATGGACTGCAGGCTGACAATACCACCTTTAAATAGAAAAAAAATTTGATTAAGTGTTTCACATAGAGGAGATGATTATTGGCTCAAGTAATATACTTGTACTGAAAATTAAAATAAAATAAAACAAAATAAAACCTTGTTTTTTACCTTGTGAGCTTGTAAGCTTTGGCCTTCACAAGCTAGAGTTACATCAACAAAATCTTCACCAATCCTCAGGTCATGAAATGCAGTTATGAGATTGGACTGATGATTATTCCAGCGAAGGAAAAATTCTTGTTCATTAGCCATGCCTAAAAAGAAAATATCCAATGAAAATCCTCAAGGCAAGCTATCACCACATAATATTCTATTTCCCAACTTGATTGCTGATTTTCAAGCATTTTGCTATTGGGCATGAAAATCAAACCAAATCAGATACTACACAAAGCAATTTAATAGAACATTTAAACTGTCACGAAAAATAAGCACTTAATAAATGGGAAAATCGTTTCATTAGTGTCGAAAAGACTGCATTAACGGGCATTACAATTCGAACTTTTGAAAAAATAGATACGGGTTACTTACTCGGTTTATCGTAGCATTCTACCAGGGCACCAAGATCAGCACACTCACTATATAGGAAATTCTGGTACCCCTTAAGGAATATTCGAGCCGCAAGCAACTAGCGTGTATTTTATACAAACACAACTTCAAGGATTTCTTGTTTTTTTCTTTCCGGTTATTCCCCGCAATAACCCTGTTTGATAAGCGTCTGCTTTCATTTTCTTTACTAGACGGGAATGGAAATGATGCTACGTTGTCAGTTCACAGCAGGAAATCGGCCCTTTCTGGTGTTAAAAATAAACAATCTCTGAATGTCAATCTTGACTTCTTGAGCCGATACGTGGCCAGGGTAGGCTTAAAATCGAATGTGATTACCATGATTAAACAGCGAAGTAAACATTTACCAATTCAAGGTTTAACAAAATACACGATTTTGGCCATTACGTTATTCAAAAAACAAGTCTTATAACGGTGTTTGACGAAATCCCGCCTTAAGCAGTTCTCGTACGACTGTTCTCCAACTTCTTGCAGTCTGCGTACGTAAATTCTTCGGTTTTATGCTAATGTTCACTGAAAAGAAAAACATTTAAAAAATTTTAAGAACACCTTACGAAAAACAATTCGGTATCTATCCAATATTAACTTGTCCGTCAACGAAGTTCAGCTTGTTTAGCAGCGTGGATTATATTTTCTAAACCCAAAATTATCTTTGCACGGTGTGAGCAGAAAGCATTTTACTATTCGAAAAGAAATGCTTGCAACAGTTATTTTTAGCGATACTAATACGTTTCACAAGAAACTTCGACAGTTTGGAAATCAAAGCTCTCGAGGTTATTCTATTGAACAATAAAACAGTGGGTAGAAACAAACACAGTACGAAAAGGGGTGATTGCAAAAACCGCAGTAAATGTCCCTGATGAAACCATCGAAACTGTTTTATTACAGCAATTCATAAACAAACGGAAAACAACTTGGCGGAAGAATTAGATCGGCAGATGAAGCGATTTCTTTTTGCTTTGCGTAAGTAAAGGCACTGCTGCTGATGCACATCATACGGTTAATCAGATAACTTTGGGGAAGACAACTGCAGAGGAGGGTAGGGGCAAAAATGGGCTATTTAAAAAACGAAAAGAAGTAGAGGAGAAGGTCAGTAGTGGGAAGTGAAATACCTCAACAAAGACCAGCAGGACAAGACGCTGCTGAATACCGAACATCGACCACAGATTGATGCACACACACACACACACACACACACACACACACGCACACACACACACACACACACTCCAAAAAATTATGATAGTGCAGTTATTCCGTTCTTAGGAAACGAAACGATTTCCATCCACTTTTTAGTAAAAACAATATGCCTACGTTTATTTAAGAATATTCATACTTTTTCATACTTGAAACCATACCGTATTTGATGTTTCTCAAGCCATGTGATTACAAGAGAAAAAGGCTTAGGCTCAGCAAATACTCTGAACTTTATTGGACCACGATCATTTCGACTATTTGGAATTTTTGTGTTCTCGACTGTGACTGCCTAACTTTACTGGCAATCGCTTGGATGGAGTCGTGGGCGAGGCTGATGAATTGCCAGATTTACTATTATCTTCGCTGAAATATTCGCTGGATGAGCTGCGCGAATCTTTTTCCATCTGTATAGCATTTAAAAAAAAGATTATACTATACGTAGTTTTCATGAGTGGGGTCACAGAATAAGTGTATACAATACCTGTCCTGAAAGGATGGCTCGATATAATACTTTAAGTATGAAATACGTCCAGATGATGTGCAAAAGCAGTAACATAAGTAACAACGAGTTGAAAATGTAGTACGCAGGAAACATGGGCACAATCTTCTTGGCACCAATACACGTACTGTGAACAAATGATGAGTTTAAAAAGATAAATAAATTAAAATATTTAAAATACTGAATGAAAATATGAGGTATTAACCATAGAAACGTAGGCGTACCTGTAAAGGAACCAATATGGGTAAATCACCAGCCGCGTACCTATCCAGGTAACCGTGAAAATGCCAAACAATACATCGCAGGTACGTTGCCACTTGATGTACTTCATCATTTTTGCCAATTCTAAGAAAATATCGGCGCAATCGTGTATCACAAGAACTAGGGTCCCTGCTCGAATCAAGTTGCACGTCCACGATAAAACCAACAGGATAATGGTAACAAAATGATGAGTCAACATTTCCCAAAAATCTTTCCTCTTGATGTCCTCAAACATAGAGAAGAGTAGAGACCAATAGAAACTGAGTGACATCATATAGTGCCACCACACATCATTTGTCACTCCCTAAGAAGATATGACTTTGAGTGAGCTTGTTAGGTTATTGGTGTAATGTTTGGTTACCTGATGTGGAAAAGTGTACCAGCACTCGTTGATATCCCAAAACCATGGTTTATCCCATAGGGTATACACTCCATAGACAAATGCAAATCCAT
The DNA here is from genome assembly GCF_022539665.2 of Daphnia carinata. NCBI lineage: Eukaryota > Metazoa > Arthropoda > Branchiopoda > Diplostraca > Daphniidae > Daphnia > Daphnia carinata. The sequence continues at coordinate 7,326,726 of NC_081337.1, forward strand.
AATAACTGAATCTCCAGCCACATTCCATGAACTTGACAAGTGTTGAGGGGCGGTCCATCATTCTTCTCATACGTATCCATCTTTCCACTTGCCGCTCAGACCAATCCAACTGCTTTGCAAGTCCTTGAATCTGTTTGTAGTTCAATCTGCCTTTTCGGGCAACAAGGAAGGCCTTCTCAAGTACAGGATTGTCAGGAGCCTGTCCCTTCCATGGTCTGACAGGTCTCAAACCATTGGCTATGCCCAACGGAAAGAAAACATACCTGTGGAATACAAAACCAAGTGGTGGTTATGGCATACAGCTTTATCTTTTATATGTAAGACTTACTTTTCAAATAACAGCCTGAGAAAAGTGAGAGCAAATGAAAATAAAACAGGATACCAAATGTCACTAAAGCGGGGATACGCAATATGTTGATTTTGCTCATTAGGTTCGATATCTTTCCAGGTGACTCCAGGAGGTAACCATACGTCTGACGACCAGAATGATTCTGACATCTGGCTTAAAAAATTCACTACCATTTTCGTACAAGGAAATTTAAACAATCCGATGTAAACACATCCGATTATAAACTTCAGTTTCCTTCCGCCCGAATCTGACTTCACTTTTTCTCCTTTTTTTTTGTCTTGTTTCTTTAATTTATTTTTCCATAGTGTGCACCGTTGCCAAACAAATTTCCTAAGGGCCGGCAAAGCTATGTGCGCGGAGAACACAAACGAAGCGGTCGCGCGGGTGTTTATCGATGTTGTCTACCATCTCTCAGTTTTTATCTGCTTAGAATAATAAAGCATTGTGACTAGTTTGATGAGTCACATCATTTGTTGAAAAATACATTGTTTATTGTTACTCACGATTCTCTAGAACCAATATCGATAGAACTCGATAAAAGTGTCATTGTTCTTGTTGTTTTTTTTTTCTTCTCGCAACAAACAGATTTTCAGTATGGCGTAGTCGTTTCCACACACGATTATAAAACAAACGACTAAACCGTAGACCAGAAACACGACGTTGCCCGTATTGATTTTGGAGCTAATGGCAGGCCGGTGAGTGTTTGTTAAATAGAAACCACGCCCAAGTATAGTCTATCGAATATAGGGCACTGAGGAAAAAGCTCCCTCTTTCCGCCTAAAAAAGAACAAAATAATAATAAAATAAAAAGGAAGAAGGAAAAAAAAAACAGACACACTAAATTGCAAGGCAATGAAACCGCACCTAGCCTAGTGTATTCATCAATGACAACGAAATCACTTTATCTTCATGGTCACATGTCATTCCTTCGGGAGGATTTACTCAAAGCCATGCACTGTCTACAAGCATAACGCAGTGCGCACGCTTTGAATCCTGAACTTTTTTTTTTTTGCCCCGTGTTAGTCTTTCTTTAACGGCATTTTGTCCCCGCGTACACTGACGAGATTACCATTGGAGTAACATACATTAGCAGACCGTCTTTCGCGAAAAATCGAAGTCGAAACATCGTTGGTAGCTATAAGCTAGTTACACATTAATACGTTGCTTGTTCGCGATCGATACTGTGTTATTATCGATCAAATTCTGATGATTCTTTTTTAAAAGAATTTTCATAAAGTATTTACATACGTGAGTGCTTATCAGCTGATGACAGATAGGGAAGGCCTATGATCGATGAATTTCATTTGCTCAGAAAACAAAAAAATAACGGAACCGAACGACCGACATCATGACTTAAACATCACGACATGTGTGTGTGAAAACAAGGGCCGAAAGGAGAGAAACTGTCTGGAGAGAAGAAGACATCGAGAAAGTCGGCTTGACAAATTATCGGGGCCGTTTGGGAGCACCTTCGAAGCGTGATATGCGCGCGGTGCGTGCACGGTATATAATAAATGGGCTGCCGTCTGGGCAAGCCCCACGCTTCGTCGGGCCGAGACGAGAACCAGACCCACTGACCGGTTATTATTCCAACACTTTTTTTTCCCATAGAAAAACCATAGAGACAAACGTTCAGTACTTAAGTAACGGCCTCTCCATTCGAAGTTAGCCATCACAAAAGGAAAGAAGGACAGGATACAATCCTGTACTAACTGGCTGTTGTCCCAATCGGGTTTGTTCTTAACTTTTTCTTTTTTAAAAAAACATTTATATTTGCGCCATATTTCCCAGCCATTTCCTGCCCATCTTCCAAAATGAGAGTTAACAAATGGCTCTTTCAAGCTCTTGGTAGTTTCCTGGCACACATCATCGGACGAAAACAACTAAACCGTATAGATTTATACATGCACTAGACTTTTTGGATATAAATGCAGACACATATACATAGACATACGTACGTGGTTGCTTTGGGAAATAAAACAAACGTGACTTTCATAAATCAATTTCGCGTTGACAATGGCAAATTTGCATTTTATTTTTAGTCCGTCTTTAATGTGCCTTTTTTCGTTCCTCGTTTTCAGTTTAAAGCCAACTGTTCTTTTTCACTTACCCCACCTTGTTTTCAACTGCCCAATTCCATTTTTTAACCCTCGTTGTTTTATGTCGATTATTAAAATTGGTGACGCAGGTGACGCAGGTTTCAATTACTGAAGGGCGTTTTCTTTGTGCCCCTCTAATTCGCCAAAAACTAGGAGAAATGTGAAACGAAAATGGAAAAAGGACAAACCACTTCTGGAATTATCTAGGAGTCAATGTTGACCGTCTGCGATTCGCTCTGCAGTCGAGAGACTACATCAGGTCAACGATTTCTTGTGATATTAGTGCCGTCATGTTTGAACGTCGTCAGTACGACTGCCGACTACCGAACGATGAAAAGCGGTTAAAGCTACACGAATGTGGAGAAGGGCGCTGCGATGGGGTCGCCCACTTGTCGTTAGATAAAGATGGAAAGAAAAAGGGAGGTCGATAGAGAGCTATAATAATACAAACAGGTAACACAAGCAAAGCAAAAAGGCTGTGTCTAGAGAAGAGAAAAAAAAAAAAAAAAAAGAATGAACACGATGACACGGTCATTTTCGTTCAGCCCTTTTTTTTTTTCTCTCTCTTTCGTCTTATGATTATTTAATGATGTGGTGGAGGGCTGTGGCAGGCGCCCCCTTCTTTTTTTTTTCCTGGCCGTCTCTCATTCGTCTTTCGTGTCAACGTTTCGAATAAACGCCCGCTGTTCTTTTCTCATCGAAAAAAAAAAAAAATGCGCGTGGACGTGTCAGCGTTCGTGTTTCGGTGTGCGCGCGGCCGGCCATATCGGCAACCAACGATGTGGACCGCCGCTGCCATTCTTACCGTGTTCTCATCGACCCCATCAGCCATCGCTAACGCAGCACCCGCAAATAAAAAAAAAAAAAAAACCCAATCATTACTCTGTTTTAATTCGCAAGCACGTCGTGTATTATTCAAGACGAACAACATAAAAAAAAAACAAACGAAAGCTCGGCGAACATGTTGCACCACACGTAATATTTGCGGAACAAAGCAATTGAACGAATCACGATGATTATTCAAGAAAAAAAAATACGGTTTAAGTGAATGGAGGCGTTGAATTGATCCGATGATTGCCGGTGCCGCTTACGCACCTGAAACTTTGCTCACCTCGCACATTGTTATAGGCATAGGTCGAGCAAGAATCAGGCTGAGAGCGAAAATACACCGATCTCGACGACGAGTTTTGATGTGTAGCAATCGACAAGTTAAAAAAAAAAAAACAAACGCAGCTCGTGATAATTTTCGTCAGATGAGATGCACGAAACAAACTGACGCACCTGAAACTTTGCTCACCTCCTCCCTTGACGGAGGGTAATGCTAAGTTTACGATCACAGGTTGAGCAAAGGATCAGGCCCGACAGGCAGACGTGAAAAAGTGTTGGCAAACAAAACAAATCAAATTCTGTTCATATAAATGAAAAAAAAAAAAAAAAGAGACTCGTACAATCGGCCAGGCGGAGCGTGAGGGACGTGCGCTCTTCCAACTCGATGACGCCAGCGTTCCATGATGTCACCGTCACGCTCGTGCCTGACTTCACGCGCGCAATTCATAATGGCTCCTAAAAAGACACAAATCAAAACCAAGAAAAACCCAACTCCATCCTTGTCGACAAGTTCGTCCACCACAAACGCCTCCAGATGTTTAGGCACATTTTTTTTTTTTTTTTTTTACGAATGAGCGTTACACAGTGCGAGAAAAGGCGGACCGAGTTGGACGCACAGTCTTTAACTCAAAGTGGCTGCACAAATACTGATGATTTTTACATCCTACCGACTCACCAAAAAACCTCTTCAACAAGAGACGGGCCACAGGCTTCTTCTACGAGGGGGATTGGTCAAGAACTGGAGAAAAAAAAAAAAATTCAAAAATGAAAAATTTTTCAAAACAGAAAAAGGAAAGACCGTAGCTGTCTGTCCGTCATTCTTTCAATATGCGCGCGTCTGCGTATGTCTGTAGATTTTGTTTGTAGAAGAAGCGTTACGACTTGAAACCTCATTGGAAACGTTTGCTTCGCCCAGTTGCGAGAAAAGGATATATATATATATAAAAAAAAAAAAAAGGGTGGGTGATGGGGAGAAAAAAGACGGACCGGGTTTTTTTTGGGCGTTTTTCTGTTCGAAAAAGTTGGAAAAAAAAAAAATAAAATAACGTAGAAAATGAAGAGAAAAGAGGAAGAAATAACATATGAAAAATGACTACTACCAATGACGCTAGAACAATTTTGGAAGCGACTGGAGCCCTTGCTGGAAACTCACTAAGCAAAAAGGAACAAATAGATTTCAAGTTATTTTCTTTGTTCACGAACCAGAAAACGTTTTTTTTTCTTCTTCTTTCCGTGTTGCCTCAAAGTTAACCATCGCACACGATTGCATTTGAGTAGCAATGACTCTCTCTAGTCTTGGTAGACTATGTGCTCGGCCAAAAAGCGCGTTTTTAGCACGGAGATTTTTGCCGAACGCCGACACATTGAACGTTGCGATCACGAACATTTGTGCAGTAGTCGTTTCTAAAAGGGAAAATCAGCTTGATGTATGATAGGGGGGGTGGAGAGGAATGAGCAAGGGCGCGAGACAAATTTACTGACAGTTGAACAAATTATTTCCAGTACGCTCCAAAGGAGACTCTGGCCATATAAGAAAGCTAGTAACAGCACTATACACCCCCTCTTTTTTCCTTTTCCTTCTTCTTGATGTATAACCAAGAGAGAAAGAAAGAAAAAAAAAAAAAAAAAACGATCCATCATTCCCGAGTCTCGGGGCTATATACAAAACGTCTGGAAAAAAAAAAAAAAAAAAAAAAAAAAAAAGGAAAGGCAGACAGAAAAAAGACTTTTTTTGGGGGGGGGGGAAGAGAAAGAAGAAAATAGATAACAAACAAAAAAAAAAAAGAAAAAAAAAAAGAAAAGGGATTGCGTTTGCACGCGTCAGCGTCTCTTCGTCTTCTTTCGGTTTTCCCCTCGTCTTCTTGTCGACGTCAAAGATGGTCTGTGTGGCGTACGGGGTAAAGGCGAATCGGTGTGTTCGGGTTGAGGGCTTACACAATAACCGGGAGAAAAGAGAGAGAAATGAAAACCGAGTCCGCACAGATCTGCGATTGGCTTGGCCGGGGAAAAAAGGAATCAAGAAAAAGGAGGACGTCTTTGTTGGAACGAACCAAGACGACGCCCTTTGGCAGACGGAGCGCACGCGCTTGGTCGTGACCGAGCGCGTGCTTCACACCCATCCGGGGCGATCCGCGTCGGGGTTAGTGCCGTCCGAAAAGAAACAAAACAAAAAATCGTTACTAGAGGGCACGGCAGCGGAGAGGGGAAAAAAAAAATAAATCAAAACGACCTCGTTCGATCTGCGACAGAAAAAGAAATAAACGGGGATAAAATAAAAACAAAACCCACCAACTGTCTAGTCGATATCCATTTTGAATCGTTTCCCAATTGTCCCTTAAAGCTTTTTCATTTTTCTTCTTCTTCTTCGTCCTCTGTTGAACCGAAAACGACCAAGTGAAGGAAAGAAGAAGAAGAGAACGATAACGACGCGTACGAGGACTCACGCGCAAGACGGGCGGGAGCTCTCACGATCTTTATAGCAGCAGTCGAGAATAGGGCGCCCGCATGGCTAAAAAGATGCCAAAAAGCCAGTCCGTCTTCAAGAGAGGAGAGAATGTTTGTCCAACCCAAAACAAGAAAATAAAAATTTAAAAAAAATTTTTAAAAAAAAATCGAGGGGAAGATTAGGGAAGAGAAAGAGATCTATCACACAAACAAAATATACATAAATATATACAAGAAGATGGGGGGGAATTTTAAACCCGTCACATTTTTTTTTTTTTTTTTTTTCAGGGTTTTATCACGTCACAATTCTTTTTCGATTTGGATTTGATTTCTTTTTTCTGTCTTTCCCCATCTTCGTTTTATTTTGACTTCAACAAGAGGGGGGAAAGAAAACCAGTCGTTGGCTGGTACTCGAGTTCCCAATCGACCGCAGTCTTTTTAAGTGATTTGCCAGCGGGTTGGAGAAAGAGAGAGAGAGAGAAAGAGAGAGATGGGTTTCGGCAACCATTGCCGGCCTTTCGGACGGACTAAAGCTCTTCTAGCGTTAAGGAGTTTGCTTTCATGCATGGCCAGCAGCGGCAATGAGGTGGCGGGAATCACGTTCCCATCATAACAGACCCAAGTCCCGCAAAGCTTTTTTTCTGGGTCCTGGCCGCAGCGTGTGTTCTCACTTCGTCTGACCACTAGAGGAAATAGAATAATAATAATAATAATTACAATAATATTCAAAAAGAAGGGAAGAAAGGCAAGAAAAAAAAAAAAAAAAAGAAAGAAAACTGCTGAATAATCTTGACGTTTAAATAAATCAAATAAATAAATAAATGGCTTTTCTCCTTCTAATTCCCCACATCCACCTCTTTCCCACTTGTTCTTCCATTTCTAAACTTGACCAACGTTTTCATTTATTTATTTTCCTTCTCGTTTTGATTGAAGACGAAAAGATGAGTTTAGTCAGACACACAGAACGAGTTTTATTATAATCCTGAAGAGGGGCTTCTCGGAAACAAGTTACGCGTACAAGAAGCCCTGCGTCAGTCAACGGAGAAAAGAAAACGAATAATAATAATAATAAAAGATCTACTGTGTCGAGTAGTGGTCCGTATGCGTAGACAATTTACGTCAGGTTACAAACAGTGAGTGACACAGGGCGAGTTTGTTGGCCTGTCTCATATGATCACTCATGAAACGAGCGAGGTAATCAATTCGAAAAGGCTGGAAACGAGACGAAAAAGACGAGCACGCAAAACGAAATACGTTCTAAATTGAGGGCCAGCGTAGAGCAGCTGTTGATCATCATGACCGACTGCACCTCCATACACAACTGCAGTTTCAAAACGGCTCTGCCTTTTCCCCTTTTCATTCGCCTTCTCACTTACACTGTTTTGCACGCACACGGATGTTTAAAAAAAAAAAAAAAAAAAAAAAAAAAAAAACATGATAATTATTCAACTCAACTATTTTGTAAAGCTCCATAAACGAAAAAAAAACAAAAAAAAAAACACGCTAATGGTTCACAACGCAAACTATCGTGATATCATCGAAATTTTAAAAAATTTGGATAATTTGTCCAACCGCTTGAACAACTTGGCGATATCGCGGGACTTTTTTAAAGTATGGCGACTGCAAGGGCGTGACAGTGTGTGATACGAAACAACTACATCAGTTCAACAGGGGAGAACTGCATACGCACACACACAAAGGAAAGACAAAGTGATGGAAAAAAAAAAAAAAAGAGGTCAGAAACACTTCACAGATGTGGGCAAAAAAATCTGTCTCGACACGCACGATTCCGTCCGTTTCGTTTGTGCGTGTGGATTAAGGTAAGATAAAAAAAAAAACCGTAGCTGCCGTAGTTGCAAGCCACGCCAAAAACTGGTACGTATGAATCAAGGCACAAAGAGCTCTTTACACACACACACACACACACACGTAGTAGACGAGTAAGAGACGGACAGGCTTCTTTGGTTGCGAACGAACAAGTCTCTTTCGTTTTTTTTTTTTTCTTTTCTCTATGATTCTTCGTTAATGACATAAACATGTTGACGAGAAAGAAAAAAGAAAGGGGGGGGGGGAGACAGCGCAGCCGACGGGAAAAAGACGGACAAGGCGGCCAACGGGCCATCATTGGGGATGGGTCATTATTTTCAGATTAGCAACTCTTTTTCCTTTTTTTTTTTTTTTTTTTTTTTTTTGTCTTTAAATATTCCCGTGTTGTTGACGACGTCGCGACTTGATTGCGGCCCTTGACTCTTCTATTACGGTCGAACCGTCTGTAACACCAAATTTAAAATAAAAAAAAATAAAAAAAATGTTCCAGAAAATGAAAAGGAGAAAGAAAAAAAAGGAAAGAAAAGGGAATGGAAAGATGGGAGAAAATAAGCAGATTGCTTCTGGTGTCTGTCGGGTCTGGTTCCCCTTCGGGATGACTGCCGATGAACGCGTTTCATTTTTCCCGCCTTCCGCAAGGCCGTAGAAACCGTTGCTTTCTTCGCTTACGAGCGTTTATCTTTTCGATTTCTTGTTTTGTTTTTGTTTTCCCCTTGGTTTCCCTAATTAAGTATCATCCTTCACAAGCGGTTTTCCATCACAGCTCAAAAATGGCTCTATTTCCCAGAAGCGTCATCGTTCCAATCTTTTTTTTTTTTCTTTCGTATATCCTGGTAGAGCCAAAATGGCCGCAACGAATGGGGGGAAAAGAAAAAAAAGAAAAGGCCTTGCTTCTTTGCCGTTACACGACATGACCTGAACTCTGACCTGTTTCGAGCACTCCGAACGTAAATGAAAATTAAAAACGCACTTAGCGGAATGACAAAGTCTTAAACAACAACAACAACGAAACAAGAAAAACAACATGAAAGATATAAAAAAAAAAAAAACAAAGAGAAAACGCTTTAAAAAAAAAAAAAAAAAAAGGGAAGAAAACACGGTGGTTGGTTGATGATGGCATTTTCGTTCGAAACGAGTGGAAAATAAAAAAATAAATAAATAATGAAAAAGAAAAAAAAAAAAAAAAAACGCAAAAAAACTTGGCGCGCCAAGATGAAAGTTTTCGTAAACCAGAAAACAAAACTTGGAAAAACGATGGCAAAAACCCTTCCCCGGTTCTTCGGAAAATACCAAACGAGTTAGCACATGGTAACAAAGAATATGGAAACAAAAACGTGATGGATTACTCCATTGACCGGTCCCGACAAAATAAAAACCGTCAAACAACAACAACAAAGAAAACAAAAGAGAATAAATGTGTACAAACAAAAAAAAAAAAAACAAAGTTGTTCCAGTGAGTTCGTCCTTTCTCTATTGTTCACGCTCATATCTACAAAAAAAAAAGGTGGAGACACGTACGGACCGAGCCCCAAGTAACCCCCTTTTTTTTCTATGCATCAGACACATAACACTGTTCCATGTTCAATCAACGAGCTCACGCAGTTTTGACGCGTCTATGTCTGTTCCGACGAGAGGTTGTCCCGCGTCCAGACACGAAAGACAGAGGCGAAAAAAAAAAAAAAAAAAAAATGAAGAACGTCAGTGTTTGATGGTCACGCATGTCAGACAAAGAGGAAATCGGTTTCCCTAATAAGCGGGCCAACGACTCGCGATCCATCCTCATCCGCTTCCCGTCTCCAAACACCATCGGGCCGATTCAGTCTGGTGCGGATGCACCGAGCCGTTAGTTTTGCCCTCTATTTTTTTTTTTTTTTTTTTTAAAGAGCGCGGATTGGAATCAATCTCATCCCAATAACTTGTCTGTACCGCTATACACACGTCGTGCAACTAGGCAACTATGTAGACTACATATTAAACATGACGTGCTTATCTGCAAATCGGGACTACAGTTTTCTCTTCTTTTTTTTTTTTTTTTTTTCAGGGGGCGGATTCCGTGCGTTTCCTCAATTTGAAGGATGTTTGTTTTTTTTTCTCTCTCTCCCCCCTTTATGTCGAGGTTTTGAAAAGAAAGAAAATGAGCCATGAAAAAGGAAAAAAAAGAAAAAAAAAAAAAAAGAGGAAAGAGAAGACTACGCACTCTTTCGGTGAGTTCACGGTGATAAGTCACGACGAAGAAGGGGAGAATGAAACCGTGACGAGCTCGCGCAGAAGGACCAACGCCCTGCTCCCAACCCTCGTCGGTCTACTTTTTATTTTAACTGTTGGCCGTCGGGGTTGGCCAGGACCGAAAAGCAGAACAAAAGAGAAGATGTTGCTGCTGCCACCGAGTGGCGTACCCGACATCGGCCATCCAAGAGAGGACGACACGCTCGAAGTAACCTCTTTAACTTTTGATCCACGACCATCCGGCACACACAAATATCCCCCGTTTCCCGCACGATACAAAAACCCTCTTTTTTTTTTTTCTTCTGATTGCCCCTAAAAAAAAAACAAAAAAAAACAGCGTATTCAATAGGGCAAAATAGAAGGGGGCCGGAAAAGACAAATGCAACAATGACGACACGAACAATAGGGAAAATTCAGAAGCCGCATCAAAAGCAAGACGAAACACGAAGAAGAAAAGAACGAAACTTTTGAATAGAAAAAAAAAAAAAAATGAAATGCGAAACGGATTCGCGTGTCTCAAAAAGGATAGGTGGAAAGGGAAAATGTGTCAATGTTTGAATTCCGTTAGTCACCCGGCACGTGCACGAGCGTTCGGGCGACTCACGTGGGCAAAACGAACAGATGAAAACGGACTGTTTCACGGTTGAATCGAAAAGAAGAGAACCGCGAGAAAAAAAAAAAAAAAAAAAAATTGCCCTTCGTGAGCAGCAGTGTGCGCATAATGAAACAGACGAGGTTGCACAGGCAAATGGCCTCGGTATAGAACGGGCAGGTCCGTCGCTTATTTTTAGCAGCCGGATCTGGTAGCGTGAAAGAGAAACTCGATCAAAAACAACGGCTCTCATTTCCCAGCATCGAATCAAAAACGCGCTCTCGCATCTTCAACTTCAAAGTGTCGCTTCATCAAGGTATGGAAAAAACAAAAATAGGCACTCGACTAAACAAAAAGATGAAAAAAAAAAAAGGGATGCACTAAAACAATAGAAACGAAAAGAATCACGAAAAAAAAAAAAGAAAGAAAAACGTGAATTCTTTTGGCGTTGCTGGCCTGCAACCGGATCGATTACGTACCCAAAAGAGTTGAAGGGAGTGCTATTATATACTGCGTGTGAGTATGTGCGTATTTTAGCTCAACTCTTACCGCAAAAAAAAAAAAAAAGAACAAAACTTCAGGTACAAAATGTAGATTTTGGAAGGGGGGAAAAAAAATAAATAAAATGGCTCTGTGTCGTGTTTACCGTGAAACAGGAAAGTTCGTGCCGGTCGTCCATTTTTGTCAGAATTCAAAAGAAACGAATGAAAGAAAAAAAAAAAAACCGTGAAAAAAAAAAAGAGCAAACTAAGAAGAAAAAAAAATTCCATCCGGATGAGACGACGCCCCAGTACGGCTGCGTCTTCTATTCAACCAAAACTGATGATGCAAACAAAAAAAAAAAAAAAAAAAAAAGAAAAAGGCTGGGCTGGAACGCACGTACTTACATTATATATATATATATATACACACACACACACCCGACCAAATGGGGAGGGAATTGCACAAGATGAACTGCCATGTATATATGCTACATTACTGTGGGCTATGCCATGTTAGATATTAGATATCATCGTTGAAAAAAAAAAAAAAAATCTAGACGAGTCACGAGGGAACTCGGCGAGCGTCGGATGATATATTAAAATGGATGCCGGATAAGAGAGGAGAGCGGTTGGATGCGCCACACGGCGTGAAGACAGTTTGAACGAAATAAAAAGTCCGTTTTTTTTTCCCGGAGAAAAGAAGAGGGTGGTAACGGATGTTTGGGATGGTGGGGAGAGTGATGATTTTGATGGCGAGATAGCCAATGCGACGTGAAACGCAGATATATACGTGAAGGAGGGGGGAAACACCAGGAAACGAGGTTACCTTTTATAGATAAGAAACTGGTTTTTTTTTTTTTTTTTTTTTTTTCCTTCTTCTCTCTTATTCGCCCTGTGGCGCAATTCTTCTTACATGTACTTTTTTTTTTCTTCGTCTTCTTCTTTTGTTTCGCCTTTTTTCTCCCTTCTTTTTCGTCTGACAAAATGTCCTCCACCCACAAACTGAAGCGACCAATCTGCAGTGCAAGCAGCGGGCAAGCGGGTCGCAGCCAAGTGGCGACCCCATTGCCAGACTTAACAAGAGTTTGGCTGTATAATAAAATAGAAGCGAATAGAACAAACTGCTTGTCTCTTTTTTTTTTTTGTTCTTCATTAGTCGTTTGCTGCCTCGGTGTGTACAGAATAGGCCGAAAATGGAGAAACGCCATTAATAGTCAAAGCTCTACTACACGTAATGAGGATATCCAAAGCCGCCCTAACAAATCCTCTTTGGACTCTGTTGGCATCGGAAGACGTGCATCTTAATGAAATGTGCCATCCAGAAAACACAAACCCTGTGGATCGGATTCAAATCGAACAGTTTGCGCAAGACGAGCGATGCAAGACGAGCATGAAATGGATGAAAACGGATACAAAGCGCAACCGGAAAAGGTTCAGAGTGCGCAAGATAATCAATTACCTTTCGAAAAAAAAAACACTCGACAAAAACATAAAAAAAAAAATAAATAAAAAAAATAATAAATTGTTAAACTCGTCTTTGGCTGACAGACGTCCTGCCACGACGGCCACTTTGTCCGCACTCGGATGGTAACACATAAATCGGATTGAATTTCAACGGCAACTCACGCCCCACCTTTCCCCCTCCAAAACTCAATCCCTTCACCACACACACACACACACACACACATACACATGCATATGCATACCAACCATGTAATCACATACATACACGTCATTTGAATTTAATTAAGGGTCTACGACTGGCGTCTGACAATCTTTAAAAAAAAAACGAAAAAAAAACAAAAACTAAACGATTCCTAGTTTCAGCGGAATTATTATTTTTTCCTAAAAATAAAACCAACCGGCACGACCAGGTGCGTGATGGCATGAGACCAAGGTTGCCGTGCCTTTGGAATTATGCGGAATAAAAAAAAAAAAAAAAAAAAAAAAAAAAACGGGTGGCACGTCTGTAAACTCGTCTCGGAACATTTCGCCCCTTTTAGTCCTTCTTTCCTTTCTTTTTTTTTTTCTTAATCCCGTTTTTCTTTTGCATAATAAACTTGACTCATTACTGACCCCAAATCAAAAGAGAGGAGAAGTGAAAAGAGAAAATAAATCAGGAATAAATGATGAGCTAATAACGTCTGCAAAAGGAGAAAAAGGCCAAACTAAGCAAGACGATCTAGTGCTGTCCAATCGAGCCGGTTTGGAATATTTAAAAAAAAAAAAACGAATATGAGAAGATGAAAGGAGGGAACACCTTCCTGACGTGACGAAACGAGCAAAAGAAAAAAAAACAAGAGCCCAGAAATGGCCTGGGTATCACGAAGGAGAAAAATCGATGCGGCTGACGACCGTTGCTCAACTTTTGTTTCCCCATTTTCTTTTTGCCTCATCTTGGTTGTCTCACTAATCAAGAAGAGTGTTTGTCTCGTTCCACTCAAACAGAAGAACACAACACATTGGCGGCTATGGTAAGGGGCGAAACGCAACGCCAATCGCCGTCACATAAACTAAAATTACCGAAAACGACCGATCGACCCGGCCGCGGCCAACCGACACGCATACCACCGCTCTTTTTTTTTTTCTTTTTTTTTTTTTATTGATCAAATGCGGTTTACGCCTAATAAAAAAAAGGGAAGGGAGGCAACCTAATAGAAAGAACAAAAAAAAAAAATATTTTTTTTTTTTAAAGACAAATAAGACTTACCCGAAATGAAATTGGCGTTGTTGGAAAAACCAATTGGACGGTACAAAAAGAAATATGTTCACTGGTAAACCTCGCTCTCCTCCCCCCTCAGAAATCAATCACCACAAATGTGAGAGAAAAAAAAAAAAATCACACGAATTTCGTGGAAGTTTGTTTGAGATTTTTGTCGTTTAAAAAAAGAGAATGTCGATGATTTCGAAATGAAAAAAAAAAAAGGTCCACTCCGGTTTCGAGCTCTTATCTCGCGGTGGCTGTGTGTGTGTGTGTGTGTGTGTGTGTGTGAGAGAAAGAGACTTGATAAATGCCAAAGTTGCACAGGACTAGCCATCCATCCGTGCGAGATGAACGTTTGGGGCGTTCGGTTTTTTCTTTCCAACAAAGGTCGACATTGCTGGCGGGGGCAAGCTTCACTAACTTTGAACGAATCGAGAGAGAGAGAGAGAGAGAGAGAGAAAGAGTCAAATGAAAAGAAAAAAAAGGGGGGGGGGGAAACGAGGAGCGAAGTAAAGAAGAAAAAACTTAAAAAAAAAAAAAAAAAAAAGAAATGAGGGGGATCCGGTGCGAACCGCGACTGGGCGACGACTGTGTGTGCGTCGACGGAGCGCACGCCACCAAAATCCACTCGACGCGCACACGCAGAGCACACACTTTCTGGTCTGGTCTGGTCTGGACCGGGAAACCGAGGAAATAAGAATTTTCGTTTTTATTTTCCCTTAAAAAAAAAAAATGAAACAAACAAAAAAAAAAAAAAAAAACGAGAAAAACAAGTGGGGGAGAGCGAGCGAGAGAGCGAATGAGAGAAGGGATATCTGGAGAGAGACTGTCGACTGGGCGAGCGTGACTGCCTGTTGTTATTCATCCCTCCCCCTCCTCTTTCAACCTAAACCGAGGTTGACGTCATTCGCACACCAGCGCCTCTAGCGGCGTGTTCCTTCAACTCGTTTTTCTACTCCCGAAAAATCCCGACTGTTTTTTTTTTGTTTTTTTTTAAAGAGCTTCTCAGCTGATGTTCCACTAGATGCTGACTTCCAATTTCTCTGGTTGCTTCATCTTTCTTCTTTTTTTTTTTCCAAATTTTTACAACAACAAAGAAATAAAAAAGAGCGAAAAAGAAAGGAAGAAGGTCTTTTTTTTTTTTTCCCTTCTAAAAAAAAAAAAAAAAACTCTCTCGACTGAGTTACTCGGGGCTGGATATTTTGGCGCCACTAAGACGGCCAAGTCCGTACCTTTTTTTTCCTTCGGGTGACGGAACTCGTGTCGGCCCGGGAGTCTTGCGGGTTAGCTGCTCTCTCCCGACCTATCAACTCGCTCACGATTTTTTTATTTTGCGAAATTGAGATCAACTCTTAAAAAAAAAATTAATAATAATTTGAAAATGGTGAAATTTTTAATTGACAG
Organism: Daphnia carinata; assembly: GCF_022539665.2. Lineage (NCBI taxonomy): Eukaryota > Metazoa > Arthropoda > Branchiopoda > Diplostraca > Daphniidae > Daphnia > Daphnia carinata. The sequence goes on from NC_081337.1 coordinate 7,341,961, forward strand.
TATCCAAGCAAAAAAAAAAAATAAAATAAGATTTTCATCTGAAAAAAACAAGCAAAATTTAGCCAATTGCTGGGCATTTCGAATAAACAAAAAAAAAAAAAAAAAAGGGGGGGGGGCGTTACCAAGAAATGAAACATTCCGCGGGAAAATCGAATAATTTTCGGGGTCGTTTGTCGTCATTCGTGTCGTTATCCAACCGACTCCTCCCTTTCTTTTTGTTTTGTTCTGTTGCAGGTTTTTTTTTTTTTTTTTTTTTTTTTTTTTTAAATTTTTGTTTTTTTTTACAGTCAGCTCAATACCAGTTCTAATCAACTAACGCACTCAAAGGTTCGCCTCAATTTCTAATTTCAGCTTTATATTCCTTCGCCCCTTCAATTCTTTTTTGTGTCTTCGGCTTTTTCTTTTTCTTATTTCCCTTTAATTTTTTTTTTGTGTGTGTGTGTGTGTGTGTGTACGTGTGTGAAGTTCCAAATTTATTTGACTCGTTTCTCTGTTATTGTCCCAAGTTTTCTTCTGCGTCCGGCACAACGCACTGCCGACTGGCCGGGGACTGTTGATGACGATCAACGAGTCGATGACATCGGCCACTATAAAGGGACACCACATAACCAGAATGAAACACACACGAAAAAAAAAAAAAAAAAAAAAAAGGGAGTTAAAAATGCCAACCACAAAAATGGAACAAGAAACCCCCTGTAGATTTTTCCAAACAAAAAAAAAAAAAAAAGCAATCCTACTTTTTATTTAATTTTTTTTTCTTCCCGATAAACGAAAAGCGAAATGAAGAGTCACATTCAGTCCGGAAGGCGGATTTGAACTGAATCCAAAAGATTATTTTATTTATTTTTTTTTGAAAGGGGAACTTTTCTTTTTCTTTCGCGTTCAAGGCGTTCACGGAAATCAAACGCCTCTCTCTTATTCGTCGTTCAGGGTTAGGGTGGGGAAGAAGAAAAAAATAAAGGACATTTTTGAAAAAAAAGAAGAAGAAAATGTTCACATTTAACAGGGAAATATATGTTTGACCATACGATGTGACCATATGTTCCAATCCATTAGAAGACTAGGGCATGGCTCACCGCCAGATAACACACAATTCCGTCCGCGGCCAGGTGGAGAAAACCCCGGTGTTCCTTTCATCTCTCTCCCCCCCCCCCCCCCCCCTTTTCCTTATTTCTTTTTACGGAGCGAAAACGGTCAAGTGCAAATGGTAGGGCTCCCCTTCGTGTTTTTCGGCTCGCCATTAAAATATTAATGAACCAATTAAATAAATTCAGTCCCGACAGCTATCGAGTAGGTTCCGATGAAAGAAAACGACATCATTCGCACAAACAAGACAACTGTCAAACTACAAATAAAAAACATCAAATGGATGACACAAGGGCTGCCGTGAGTGTGGCTGCGAATAAGGGAAGAGAACAAGCCGGGAGAGAGAAAGAGAGAGAGAGAGAGAGAGAGAGAGAAAAAAAAAAGAAAAAAAGACATTGATACTGGGCACAGCCGGCAGTACCATAGATAGACTCGCTGACACACACACACACACACACACACGCGGCGGAACACACCCACAAGCATGCACACATTTAGAAATGATACCAGCTATACAACACGCCTGTGCCAAAACAGCTGCACCGAGACCTCACTTTGAAAAGTAAAAGAGACGAAACAAAACAGGGGAAAGTAGAAAAAAAAAAAAAAAATGTTCCAGTCCTTTTTATATTCTTCCTTTTTCGGTCCTGGCCAAATGACGCACAGGAAAAATAAAGAGAAGGAAACGGAACGAATACACACACACACACTCTTCCTTTTTTTTTTTTTTTTATATATATTTTCTCTTGTACATTTTCCTTTCCGACAGATAACGAGGACTGGAGCATTGGTGGCCGAGTCGTAACAAGGCCTATATATGCACTGCCATGCAGCACGTGCGTGTGTATTTTTGCTGATACAAACATACGGAGACGTTGTGTTTGTACAGTCTTGTAACGACAAGCCCCCCCCCCCCCCCCCCCCCCCAAAAAAAAAAAAAAAAACGCGTAGGAATAAGAGTCGATGCATTTTTCTTTTTCCCCTTACAAAGCGCTGGATGTGTTCCCAAACTAAGCCGACAATCGATCGCTTCTTCCGTTTGCGAGACCATCGGGGCGGACCGTTGCGCGGATAAAAAACACGCATTTCTTTTCTTTCTTTCTTTTTTTTTTTTTTTTTAACAGAATTGTAAGAGAAACGTATGAAAGAAAAGAAAAAGATAACGATCACCAACTGATTTGGAACGAAAGCGAGAAAAGACGATTGCAATGTAAGAAAACGTTGAACGAGAAAGGAAACGAACCGAGAATGAAAATAGCTGAAAAAAACAAAAAAACAAAACATGGAACGCGGGGGCAGGACAAGGTATCGACGCCCTTACTGCATCCGTGCATTTGTACAGTTTCGTTCGTGCCAGAAGCTCTACACTACCGCCCGATCCCGTTTCTCTTGTGTGTCCTCCCTCCCCTCCCCTCCTCTTTTGCTATTGATTCCATTAGAATGAGATCCGCGTCCGCTGTCGTGCGCTTTTGACGTCTCCTTCTCGCGCGCTGATGTCATTCCTTCTATTTCGCTCTTTTTTTTTTTTTTTTTTTTTTTTTTTTTTGACTCTCCATGGCCCCCGGATTTGTCGTGTTTTATTTTGGTTGCAATGTTTCATCTGACAAACGGATGAGGAGTAACAAGTGAGAAAGGACACGAGTGGGGGGGGGGGGGGGGGGGGGGGGGGGGGGGGAGATCGTCCGTATTATTTGTGCCGAACAGGAGGAGGGCGCACACAAATCTCTCCCTTTTTTTTTCCCCCCCACTCTTTTTTGACAGTCGAGAGGTAAACGCCCTTCCGGCTTTGGCACGAGGGTATATATATAGTACTGTGTATATTTATATTTTTGTTCTTTTTCCTCCCTTTTTTTTTTTTTTTTTTTTGCATTGAAGTCCTTTTTTTTTCGTGCGTGTGAGTGTGTTTTTTGGACTGGAAATTCCATCATCACACGGCGTGCCGAATTGTGGGGCTACTCGGTGAGGGTTGGGGGGGGGGACTCTCATTCAAAGGCTGTCGGGTTTTTTTTTTTTGCACCGACCTGTTGTTGTTTGTCGTGTCCAGCGGTCCACTCTTGCGGATGTCCAATTCTTTTCATTGATTTCTTTTTTTCTTTTTTTTTCGTATTATTCAATTTCTTTTCTTTTTTTTTTTTTTTTTTTCGGGAATTTTCCCCCTCATTTTTTTTTTGTTGTCTGTTCTTCTTTTGTTTCCGACAGCGTTACAGCGTTGGAAAATGACTCAGCTCTTCTTCGTTTTTTTTTTTTTTACTTCCCCGCATTTTAACTGATTGTATGACCAACCGTATTCCGTCATCGCTATTAGAGTTTGATTCATCCGGTTCGGACGAGTGTACATTAAGAAAACGTTACCGTGGATTCTCTTCTTTGCTTTTTTCATCCTTTTCCTTCTTCCTATTCTTCTTCTTGTGTCTAATATATCTTCGCTTGCAGGCCCTTTTTTTTTTCTTCATCCCTTTATGCACTGCTTTATCCAGTTCTTTTTTTTTTTTTTTTTTTTTTTTTTTTCTCTCTCTCTCTCTTTCTTTCATCATCCCCTACTTTCTTCTGATTCTCCGTTCGACAATAAAATATGAACGGGGCGAACAAAAAGAATGAAGAAAAATAAAAAAAAATTTCCTTCAAATGACACACGAGACATTCCACGCGGTTCCACACACACACACAAAAAAAAAATCGTTATCAATTAAACGCATTTCTTTCTCCTCCTCCTCCCCCCCTTTCCTTCCAGACCATAGGGCGTCCTCCTCGTACGTACGTAACATGAAAACCACTAGGCAGAGGCACCACCCCATCGTCCTTAACACAGTCAGGCACCTCTGCAAGAAGCAGCGTAGGAAAAACATTTGTAAAAGTTTGTTCCCCCCCCCATTTTTTTCATTTATTTTTTTTTTCGTCATCATCATCTCATCACCTTTTTTTTTTCTTCTCTCTCTCTCTCTCTCTCTCTCTTTCTACTTCTTCGCCTTTGGTCGGGATCAACCCGAAAGAGTAGTAGATAGGCGGGGACCAGGAGGGGGGAAAATGTGTGTGTGGGGGGGGGAGAGATGATTATATTTTACGATCATGTTCACATCCTGCTGGTGAATGACGTCACAACGTCCTTGGTCAAGGTAAGTTGGCTCCCTCACCAGCTCCCGCAGGCTTGTAAAAAAACTCTGCTTTTTTTCTTCTTCTTCTTGTTCAACTTGTTCTTTTTCTTTTCACGTTTTGTTTTGTTTTCGGCGTCGCCTTAATTCGCGTTGGTTTGAAAAAAGTAAAAAAAAATAAAATAATGCGCCCTCTTTCTTTCCGCGAGATAGCACAAATCGGGAATTCACGCTGTTGTCTACAAACTATTATTATTGTTCTCTTATTTTCTCTACTTATCGTTGCTTTTTTTTTTCCTTCTTCTTCTTCTTCTTCGTATCCTATTTCAACCTCTTCCTTTTTCTTTTTTTTTTCCCTCCCGTCACGTTACTCTTTTTTTTTTCTTGTGTTCCCATCCCACTACGTTTCTCCCTCCTTCTCGGTGGTAGCGTTTCTCAGTCGGATGGTAAGTTGAAAAGGTGGGCCCGCGCTTGACACGACCGTCGCTACTCATCACGAAAAATCCTCATCACGCCGATGCGCACATACACGGAGAAAAAAACAAACAAAAACAAGCAAAAACATTGAAAAGAGAAAAAAAGGGGGGGGGGAAAACAAAAAACTAGGCGGGTACTTGTACGCCAAGCATTTGACGACCTTATAAAGGCATGGATCCTCTCTCTCTCATCGTTTTGTATGCACAGACGCATACAAATATTTTGAAAAGAAAAATCAAAACAAAAACAACAAACGCAAGCAGGGGAAGAGCGGAGGAAACGATGCGCAACAACACTCAGATGTACAGCCGCGAGTATGTCGCCCGCAAAAACTTGGACCGCGTTCAAGTGAACTCGAGCCAGCAATTCCAGGAGTTTGTTTTGCTGCTCTTTCTTTCTTTCTTTCTTTCTTCTATGTCATTCCGCACAACCAGAGTGGCAATCATCAAGAGAGAGAAAGAAAGACGGCGAGGGAATTAAAAATAAAAGTTCAATGTGCTCTAACAGACGAATCGAGGGAGAATGAAAGACGATGGTACACATGGCTCCCCTCCCTCTCCCCCTCCCCCCCTCGCCCTAAAGAAAGTTATTTTCTACAGTGTGGACGGTGAAGAAAGAGAAATAGAAAATGCGGCTATTCTACGAGCCGCGTGAATAACCGTGAGAGAGTCTTTAGAAGGTAGAGAGAGAGAGAGGCAACTGTGTACAGTTGCGGGACAGGTACGGAGGAAGGGCGGGGGGAGGAGGAGGAGGAGAAGGTTGGGGATTAGTCGCGGCCTTGGACCGGTGGAGGTAAAACGGGTGAAAACAGACGTCGTCACCACCGGTCCGGGATTTTCCAGGAGAGGAAGAGCGATACAACAAAAAGTGAGCATCAGACCTTAACATTTTCGATTGGGAGAAACATCAAAAAAGGCGCAAGAAAAAAAAAAAAAAAAAAAGCAAAATGGCGTGAAAAAAAAAAAAATGTACAAAAGAAGCGGAAGAAGGGGGGGGGGGGGGGGGGGGGGGGGGGGTTATACTCCGGTGAGGAAGCCGAACAAAGTTACAGACTACACTTTAAAAAAAAAAAAAAAAAAAAAAAAAGATAATGTTTCTGTCGTTGTGATATTTCCTTACTTTTCACATTTAATCATCGTTGCCTAATTTTGCATTTCTTTTTTTCAAACAACTTTTTTTTTTTTTTTTTTTAATTGGGAACAAAAGAAACTACCAAAACAAGCAGATTGGAATGTAATCATCTACGATAACAGGCAAGCCTTTAAGATAATCCCCGAAAGAAAAAAAAAAAATTGGGGTTCTAGCGACTTCAACTGGAAATCGTTTAAACTCACGGCCGGACAAGTTGCGTGTGTTTGAACGACTTCACGTACCTTGGCGCGTTTTTGTAATCAACGAGAAAAAAATAAAATAAAAATTTTTTGATCGACATGAGGCACGAAGATGCCATCCCAAACAAGCCATTTAACTCGCAAGACCAACCTCGATAACCCCATTAGGCATTTATTTTTTTTTTTTTTTTTGGGGGGGGGGGGGGGGGGCTGTCGTTGTTCTCCCATTTAAATTTCATGCGCTTTTCTCCGTTTTCCCACACTCTAGAAAATTGTTGCAAGACAAGACCGGCTTGCCAACTTCTCCTACGTGACACGTGACCGCTATCGCGAGCTATACATACGCTAGCACCTACGGTTGTGTACAAGTTGCATTGTATGTCAGACATAAAGGAAAAGAAAGGGAAAAAAAAAAAAAAAAAAGGCGTTTTCTGTTAGTTTGGATCCGGCGTCAACGGCCAGCAATGCCGCCGGTCCTATCGCTAACCCTCCCATTCTTTTCTCCCCTTATTTGGGACTTGAAAATACGATGGCCGTGATGACGATCATCATCAGAAGGGGGTCCCCCTAACGGGCTTCGCCAATGAGTCTCATTAACGTGATCCAGGTATATTGCGGGGATCTGAGACGGCGCCAAGATGGATCCACATGTTTTTTGCCCATTATCTATTACATCGTACACATACTAAACAGCACCCCGCCTCTCCGTTCTACAGTTTCTTTATAGAAATTCTTGTTGTTGTTAACACTTACCGGTGCAGTAAACGTGTTTTTCAACGGCGTGTTTCCGATGGGCTGTAGTAAAAAAAAAAGCGAAGATATTTCAGGAATGAGGAGGAGTGACGCCATTGTCGTTATCGCGACGCCCACAAGATGGCCGCGCCGCAAGAATCCCGTTTCCCGTGACGTATGGGCTCCAAATCAATCCTTCAAACAAAAATGAAAGAAAACTGCCATTTTAAAAACGATCTATTTTTTTTTATACAAGAGTCAAATTCTAAGCGAAATTTTTCTCAAAATGAAAAATGCATAACGTTTGCGGACCGTATATAGTGCGATCGTCTCACGTGAGAAAGCTCTGTATCGTGTAACACAAGCGACGCCCCAGTCAGAGCTGCGACCGACACTGAAAATTGCGAGACAGATTTAGAAGATGAGGCATGATACAGCAGCGGGTTGCGTGATGTCTTACACGAGAGCCAACCAGTCCAGCCTCTCTGTCTACCTCCCCCACTTCTTTTTTTTTTTTTTTTTTGAAATTCTCGATGCTCATTCGTTACATTATTTCGCCCGTCCAACATCTTTTTCGTTTAATTTATTTTTTGTTCAGTGCATGTTGCACGCTAATTAACCCATTACGACGACAATGGCATGGTAACCGGTCTCTACAAGTCATTGTGGTTCACAGAAGGAAAAAAAAAAATAAGCAGACGAGGGGTAGGAAACCCCCCCCCCCCCCAAAAAAAAAAGGCCAAACAACTGACGACGGCGCTAAAAGACGGAAAGGGCGTCATTTAAAAATAGGAGGAGTACGCATACACGTATTTTCGAGATGATTCTTTGTCACTGTTAAAGGAAAGCTATTGCGAGTGGTACGTTGTTTAACACGTTCGATAGCGAATTTTTTTGGGGGGGAAGGGGGAGGGCAGGCAATTGATTTGCATTACCATGGGTCTTAAATCAATCCAAATTCAAATGAAAAACATATCGCGCTTCTGAGAGGCGAATTCGAAAATGACGCGATAAACGTCGTATATGGCATGGGATCACATCACATGAACAGGCATTTCATCCATCAACGCCACGCAAAACCAACGCAAGAAAAACAAAACAAAAAAAAAAAACAGGTTAAAAAAATACAAACATGGTAGTTCATACCTAATTTTCACTGCACTATTGTTTTATTTAGTTTTTTTTTTTTTTTTTTTTTTTTCCCTCTTTTGTTTCACAGAAAAGCCCGCAAGTTTGTATTGTCTAAAACAAAATCTTGTCCTTGAGGAACCGACGATAAAATGATCAAGAAGTCAGGGTAAGTATGGCGGGCGATTTGAAACGATTGGACGCTACGAAAAAAAATGTATATAAAAAAAGACGGACAAATAAAATAAAAAACAAAAAAAAAAAAAAAAACGGCAATCAGACGGGCGCGATCGTTTGACGTTCGATACTTTTCTGGCAGGCGGCCGCCAGTTTGGACAGCAGCCAAAAAAAACTTTTCACACATCGGCCATTGGACTCTTTTTTTTTTTTTTTTTTGATTGAGAGTTGTCACTTTAATGTTTGTTTTTTTTTTTTTCCCTTGGCATTGTTCGTTGTATGCACACGCTCGGTACTTCCATGTTTCATCCTGTCCTTTTCATTCCCTTTTTTTTTTTTAGTTTTTCATTTTTCTTTTGAATCGTTCGTCCTGTAGTCACGCAAAGAGGATCCTGCGAGAGCTCGTCGCTCATTACCAAATCAAAAGCTTCGCACACACACACACGCATAACCACGCAGACACACAATTTATAAATTGCTCTTCCATCATCATTGAAAAAGCCCAAAAATTACGTAGCGATGACACTTCCCATAGTTACCGTCGCTCGATTCTTTAGAGCGAAAGCCCACTCTACTAGGAACCGCCATGTCAGCACTTTGTTGTGTCGGTCGTTTTTCGAACGATGACAACGACGTCGACAACGATTCGAAACAAAGTCGACGTTGTTTTTTTTTTTTTTTTTAAAGACCGGGGCATTTTTCTGTTATATTTAAAAAAAAAAGGGGGGGGGGGGGTTCAAAGGACTTCTACGTCCTATCCGCTTGTTTTTTTTTTTGTCTTTCTCTTTTGCTTTTCCTGAAAGGAGGGGATAGTGGGTGGGAACTCGTTCCATCATTTTTCCTCCCCTGATATCCTTATTCCTTCGCTACGTTTTTTGTTTCGTTCTTTTTGCCTCATTCGCTACTTGATGCAGAAAAGGAAATAAAAAGTGGAGGAGGAAAAGACAAATGAAAGAAAACGGAATAATAATTTCTTTTCCTTAAAGACAAATAAAATAAATTCTGATATCAACCGAAAAGAGCTTTGACCTCGTCGGCCCCGTAGCCACAAAATCCGAGTCGGTTAAAAAAAAAAAAAAAAATAATAATAATTTCGAACTTTTGACGCTTTCCTCTTGTTGATAATCTACAAGAAAATGGAGAAGGAAAAAAAAAAGGGGGGGGGGGGGATCATCTAACGGTGATCTCGACGCTCTCCGGTAGCTGCGGTTTGAACTCGGCACGATTTTTGAGATTCTTTCCATTTTTCATCATTTCCCTAATGCATCGCTTTTGTTTTTTGTTTTTTTTTGTTTTGCCTAGCCCCACATAGAGCTTCTCAAACAACAAAGAGGTAAACAATGAAAGCCCAAGACGAACACGTTACAGTCGTTGATGAAGCTACCATCAAAATGCATTTTTTTTTTTAACGCAGCGCTACGTTGACAATGGACACGAATAAAAACTAAAGATTCCAAAAAATAATCTTTTTTATGCGCAAACTTTAATATCCTCGCCAACGTCGAGCATATGAAATGACAGGTGCAAGCGAAAAGTGGATACATCCTTACTTTTTGTGGGACAGCCATCAACGACGGATGTAAAAAAAAATAAAATGATCACACACACAAAATTGAATAATATCAAAAGCAGTTAAAAAAAAAAACAAAAAACTCCTACGATGTAGAAAACATTAAAGAGAAAAGGTGAAACAGACAGAAACCCTCGACGAACAAAAGAGAGCTCCAGAAGCCATTGCAGAAGGAGCCCTAAATCTACGACGCCCATCACTATAATGCGCGCATACCATCTCACAGAGAGGCTCAATTATTCAACATCGGCTCGTTGAGGGGAGGGAGGGCGCGACATTTTTTTTTCTTCTTGTGGGGACTCTTGAGTTGTTGTCTTACTATCCTTTCTATTTTTTTTTTTTTTTTTTTTTTAAACGAACCCATAGAGGCACTGACGTGTATGGAGGGAAACGAAAAAAAAAAAAAAAAAAAAGGGAGAAGGTTGGTATAATAAAACCAATATTTGATCAGAATAAACAAATAAACGCAGCATGCCGGGAGAGTGTGAAGCGAAAGACAAAGAGACACTCGCGAGAGATGGGAGGTGTGTGCACGCACCCACGTCAACGGAAGTGACCATTTACGGTAGACAAGAGAAAGAGTGGGACTCGAGTCAAGATGGACGCGCAACGCACACAGCGGGGACACACAAATAATATACGATATGAATAGAAGACGAGGGAAAGATGACGGTTCAAACTCGGGAACGAAAAAAGGTCGGTTTATTATTATTATTTTTTTTTTGGTGCGAGTGTTGGCTTTCAATTCGATAGTTTCTGCTATTTGATTTCTTGTTTATTTATTTTCTTCATTTAATTCGTTGCCATTTTTGGGGAGCAGATTTAGCGACCACGTCCGACGTGAAAAGGTGGGCCGCACCTTTCGTTCTCGCGTTGCAGTGCAACTATTTGATAGTTCCGCATCGACGATCATGTGAACACGTGAAGCGGGTTTCTTTTTTTTTTTTTTTTTTTTGGTGGAGGGGTTATTTACATTTTCTTCTGCCATAGCATTTTCTTTTGTCTCTTTTTATCTGTTTCTCTTATTTCTCTTTTTGTCGTTGAGGGTTTTCTTTTGACTTGTCGCTCTCCCAGCCCTCCTTTTTTCTTTTTACTGTTACAAGCGTTGCGGGTCGTTAGTCACCTTCTTCAGTCACCAACGCTAGCAACGCTAGAAACGCACGAAGTAAGGTTTCCTTTGTGTCCCTTTTTTTTTTCTTTTTCTTCATTTTCATTCTATTGCTTCTTCCTTTTTTTTTTTTTTTTTTACTTGGAACACGTTTGAGTTAACGATTCTATTATATTCGCTGTGGGATATTCGGGGCTTTTTGATGTCCCACCCCTCTCCCACCCCCCCACAAAAAAGTTCATTTCCACCCACTCTACTGTCTGGCGAGGGCTTCAGTGGCAACCGGAACGAGTCAGTCGGGAAAGAGAGAGTTATCGACGCATAGATATAGGTACTAGTGAATATATGGCCCTCATCTTGTGGGTATCCGCACGGTCGTAAGTCTCTCTCTCTTTCTCTTACATTCTATGTGTGCCCATACGGGCACCTCCGGGAAAGAGTAAGAGGAGCGAGAGAGAGAGAAAAAAAGAAAAAAAAAAAAAAAAAAGCCAGCCTTTATAGACACTTTTTTTTTTTTTTTTATGATTTCCTCTTTTTTTTTTCGGCTTCTTGCAACTTCTTTCTCATCTCTTTTGTAGTGTCCATCCCATCCAGGCGTTGCGCACAGTAGCCATTCGTAAGTCTATATATACATATATTTATATACTGGATATTACGCGAAAAAAAAAAAAAGAAAAGAGAATCTGTTTTCTATATGCGCATGTTAAAGTCTCCGGATATGCGCAAGAGAAAAATAATGAAATCCAGAAAGAAAAAAAAAAAAAAGAAAAACCAACAACGGGGTTCGATCGAAGAGAGTACGCGGAGTGCTCAGGTCTCCGGGGTTTGAGGCCAGACTTAATGGATAGGATTATGCGGGTTAAATATATAGGTTCGTTCATGTGCAACAAAAAAAAAATAAATAAAATCGTCTGGAGCTGCCCCGGAACGGGGACTGGTTGGACGGAAGAGGAAAAGTGGGGAATAAAAAAGGCAATAATAAAAAATATGGAATAAAATAAAAACACGAGGAATAAAGGGAGAGAAAAAGAAAAATTTATGCTAGCTTGTCAATCAATAATTCATACACGCATAAGGACTGCCAAGTCGGAAAAGGCAGTTGGTGGTGGCAGACACACAGGATGGGGATTATCATCATGCGAGACACCCACACAGTGGTATCAATTCATGGACAAAAAAAATAAGGGCGGAAGAGCGGCCATGTTTAGAATTATGTCAACCGCTATTTAAAAAAAAAATCGTTAAAAAAACATGGAGATGGAAATGCAAACAAAATTGCCTTATCCGACTAGCGCAGCCGAAGGGTAATCGGCGGATTAATGGCCTGGTCAATGAAATTACGGACCGTATTCACGGAGAAACATCAAATCTTCTTAACCTATTTAGCTCCTTCCGGTGAAGAATTTTTAATGATAGAATTGCTCTTAAGGGACCAAAACAATTAAAACCGTGAATGCGACTTTAAAAGAGCAATTTAAGGCGCGGGAATTTTCAAATGATTAAAAAAAAAAAGTAACAAAAAAAAATGCCGATCCAGTCGGCCATGGCGCAACGTACACGATGTCAAACGTGCCAGCGCACGACGGAACGTTCATTTGGAAGTTACGCGCCAACGATTTGAATGTTTTTTATTGATGCCGAAGAGAACAACGAGGCGGCGATCAAAGAAGATAAGTCAAGGTAAAAAAAAAAAAAAAAACTAAAGAAAAAAAAAAATACTCCAAAAAAACTAGAAATAAAATCCGTGACCTGACTGTCGACGGGTTGTCAGTTTGCCATCGTTGCCCATCGAGTCGAGGAGTTGGTCGGTTGCGCTCTAATGAGCTAGCGGACTAAATCACCGAACCAGGAAATACTTAATGATCGATTTCATCAGGTGGCCCAGGTAAAAACCAAAAAAAAAAACAATAGCCGGAAACGATATGCTTAACAATTCAGCATCAGATACGATAAAGAATGATAATGACAAGGAATAAAAGAACAGGTGCCCGGTTAAGTTTCGAATCGACAACATCTCTCTCCCCCCCCCCCAATAAAGAAACACATTCACCTCATTCTCTACCGTTCGTCACCTCTTTCTCCAATCGCCGACTCCAATCTTTTTAAACACGTTTCGAATTTGTCACCGAATTATTCTCGTTTTTGTGTGTGTCTGTGTGTGTGTGCCTACTTCCATCTTTGCTCAATCCATGCATTAACTCAAAAACAACTTTCTCTTCGACCACACCAACAGTGGGCCTGACAGCCAATGCAGGTAGGCTCATTATCCAAATCCATCATTCAATATCAGAGAAAGACAGCGGAAATATTCAATGATAAGTTTTGTTGGCGCTGAAATGTTTTTCCTTCTCAAAACCAGCAAACGAATTCTCTGTAAAAATGACTCCGGGGTTAAGATAAGGCTTCGTTACTTACGCCATAAAAAAAAACGAAAAAAAAAAGAAAAAAAAAAGATGATAGATGGCGAGAAAAAAAAAGAAACAGAGAAAAAGGTTGAAGGGCGTTCTAAAGCTTAAAGCTTAAGGTTTCCTTTTCATTCGTCTATAGCTCTAGGTATTTAATACACACGTATAAACAGATACTTAAGAGCCTATGCCCCCACACAGTCACGACCACGAAGCCAAGAATGTCGTTTCCTCCCCCCCCCCACCCCCTACAGGCCTAGTATTTCATCCCGATTCACTGAAATGAATACGCAATGAAATGCTTCGCATTAGACAGTATCTGATCATTTCCACGTTCAAGTTATCCCGAGTGTTCTGCCCTCGCTAATGTTGCCCTTCCAGTTCGAATTGGTATGGCTTCCCTATCGATATTCGGCGTTTCAAAATAATGACAATGAACGAAACAAAGGGAAAGAGAAAGAGCTACAAAGATTTCCTTCTTTTAAAAGCTACGGGTACACAGAAAAAAATGCCATACTGATATTGTCAGCGGCCATTTTCTACGCCAGCTCTTACATAGCAACAAATCCATTGTCAGTTTTTGTTCGACAAAAACATGGGGGACAATGAAACTTTCAGAAAAATGAAATAAGAACAGGATGGTAACTAACCTGTGCATTGACTTCCGAAAACTCGAGTCGACCACGTTGAGCAGAGCTGGAAACTGCAAGGCGCTTTCACTGGGTGATCAGGACAGATGACTCGATAGCGTCTACGTTAACACACAACACTTTAAATGTATAATTCCATCACCACAAGTCTATGAAAACGAAGGCGTGTAATATCAGGGCAGGATAAGACGAATGAGTGGCAACGAGAAACGCAACAAAGGATGTCAGGAATGATAGGAATCGAAGGTACAGGGAGGCCACGAGAATGGCAGTCCAACAAAAGACGAGAGGTGTAGACTGTCGAAAAGCCAACCAAAGACTGCGGGCTTAGCAACTACACCGACGTTGCTTTAAACCCTCGGCCCCATTACACACACACATGGAGGCAATGGTTCGCGCGCGCGCACACGGACACGTAGACGCACAACCTCGGCGTTGTCGTTGATATAAAATTACACTTGCACTGGCTAACAGAACGAAACAAAAAAAAAAATGCCAGTGGCAAGGACGAGAAAGAAGGGAGGAAGAGCCAGAAATAAAAATGTAATTATATTTAATTTGATTTTGGAAATGAAAGTGACATTAAGAGAAATCGAAAAAGATGGGAGCTCTGCACGTGGCGGGAACGTGTTTGTGCCGCTGCTATGTTTGCATTGTTTTGCTTTTTCTAACCCCTTCCCTCTCGATTGCTGAAAACAAAATGGTTTCCTTCCATACATTGGCTGTGAAACAAAAATTACAGCGGCACAAAGGACAAAACATTTCCCGCCATTTGTGTAAGGGTTCCATATTTACGGATACAGGGTATCCTTTGCTAATGTGTTTTCGACTTCTTTCGCCATTTTTGAAGACATGCTTTTAGAGTTTGGTGCATTACTTGTATATTGTTATTTGGAATTGTTACCTGTTACCTGGTCGTTGGCTGGTAGACGTAAATCGTGTCTGTCAGATTCGTTTTTGTTCACAGAAAAAAGGGCTCCTCCCATCCGTTCGTGGAGTGCGGGGGGGTACTGTCCGCGTTCATCCGGAATCTTCCCATTTTTTTTTTGCTGTTGTTGTTTCTTTTCTTCGTTCGCCGTAATTCTGCGTGTCTCCGACTGGAAGACATCAAAAGAGCCAACGACTCAACCCGATCGACTTCCTGCACGATGTTCGCCAGTGAGGAGAACGCCCTCTGTTTCTTCATTGTTCCATTCGGTTTGTGCTCCAGCCCAGGCCACCCGATATTTTCTGTCAACACACAAAAACAACAAGCCAACATTTAGTACAAAATCAAGCCCAAGGCACGACGTGCATCCGTTGCGAACGGTAACGCCGATGATAGACAGACACCATCAATCATCTTGTAACAGATAAAACCGGTCCTTCGCTCGATACTTCATTTGATTTGTCTATTGCACAGAGTTTTATGCTATTTCGTTTCCTTTTTTTTTTTCTTTCTTAGTTCAATCTAAAATGTGTCTAAATTGATTGAAATGAATCGTTCACATTTTTCCCCGTTCCCCCCTGTTCCTTTTTTTTTTTTTCGTGAACATTTTCCCGAATCCGATTGGCGCACGCCCGAATCCACATCCTGAAAACGAAGTGGAGATAGTTTGTTTGCTCAAGAAAGCAACGGCTCATTTGAATGATTAAGATGACGTCAAGCTTCATCTCACTGTTAATGGCTTATCAGCGTATGGGGTGTCTTTGGCGGGCAGGAAATGGAACAAGGCAAAACCGGTCGCCGGGCAAAAAATCCAGTCAAAAGTCAAGTCGTTTTTTTTTTTAAGTTTCACCGTCCGTCCCGTTTGTTTTTTGTTTTTTTTTCGCTCATAACGAAGGCAGAATAGATTAACATCAACTCTCCAGTTTCATATTTTCCGGATAATTGGAGGGGGGATAAAAAAATACCCTCTACTACACCAAAGAAAAAGGGCGGAAAGACAAGTTGACGTGTGTGTGCTTGTTATGTTCATTTCTTAATGGGCTGTACCACCGAAACGACGAGATGAAGTTGGAAAAAAACACCCCCCCCCCTCAAAAAAAAAAAAATAAAAATAAAAAGGTGAAGGAAAAAAAAGGGGAAATTTTCCCCGTGAAATTCGAAGCCATCGCCGTTAGGTTCGCGGGACAAGCGAAACTGAAAACGAAACAACCCCAAAACATTCCAGGAAATTTTCGATAGTGGAACGAATCCTGCCTTTTCTACATTGCCGTTGGTAAAGAAAAATCCCCAACAAAAGGTACTTTAAAACAACGTCTAACATGCGGCACCAAACGACCATTTAACAACAACAAATCTCTTTAACAAAGAAGACGGTGAGTTGAGTACAGAGATGCGTAGGTCCGGAGCAATGCGGATGCAAAGCGAGCTCTTAGGCATGCAGACGACATCGGCCAACGTTCTTTTTTTTTTTTTTTTTCGACCAAGTTTCTGAGGACAGGGCGTTAAGGTCGACGAGGTAATTAGTTCGAGTATAGAGTTGAATAATCGAATTGGGCCCGTGCACAAAAGCTACTGGGGCTGAAAGTAAACCCAAGCAAAGCAACAAGCCCCGTTTTCTTGCGTGATCCGTCCGAGTGTACACACTTGAACGTGTTCATAGGTCTTACGTCTCTGGCACATTCGTTTTCCAAGAAAATTCCCCTCCATTGGAATCTCATGAATACATTTCGAAGCTCAATCCTCGATACACATATACAGCAGTGCACTAGGCGACTTTAGGTCGATAATACATCAACCCCAAGCCCCGAGAAATGTCGGAAACGTTGCCCTATTCTAAAAACTCGTTTTGCTTCGTGACGAATGGGCTAAAAAAAAAAAAAAAAAAAAAAAAAAATCGAAGAAAAAACTAAATAAATGTTTGTAAAAAAAAAAAAAAAAAATGAGAGGGAGTTTACACGCAGTTGGTGGACATAACCTGATCTTGTGGCAAAAGAGTTGAGGGAACATGCACACACAAAAAGAAAAAAATTCAAATAAATAAGCCAAACCGTCGACGAAAATACAAGTGGGCGAGGTGAGAGATGGCGATGGTTTCGGTGTCGGACGGTAACGTCCAACGCAATTGGATACAATTAGGCATGCACGTGTCGCCCTCACGCTCCACCGCATTTTAACTTTAGATTTACGACTAAAAAAAAAAAAAAAAGAAAAGACTTGAAATTCCAGTCAACATGACTATCCGCTTCCAAAATTATGAAACTGGCGAAACTCTTAGAAATTCCATTTTTATTAAATATTTTCATAAAAATAAAACAAAAGGTGCCGGGATTACGAAGGTAATCAGCTGCACGTCTAGACCTGAACCAGCCGTTATTTTGAATGCTCAACTGTCATAGCGATTTCCCAGTATGTTTTTTTTTTTTTTTGCGTCAAACAGACGTTATCTCACCATGTCTTTGTTTTTCACGGTTATGTGCCATAAAGGGAAAAGAAGGATATGGTTCCGTTAGCCGATCACGTCTTACGAACCCCCATCTTGATCTTCCATGTGTACCACATATCCGTATTATTAGATGTGTAATACTTGAACTTGGAGAAGAAAGAACGAGAGGACAGAGAAAGCCGTACATGTCAAATGTCACTGGCTTCTTGTTCCTCATTCTCTTTTCGATCTGCGATTGTTGATATAACCGACACAGGAAGCCTTAGAAAACTCTCTCTCTGCACGTGTTCTTCTTTCCTACTCTTGTCCTATAGACGGGTATACTAACTGCAATATCAACTTATCTTTAGTCTTTTCATATCGTTCCTCGTCGACTCGTGTCTTGTTATTCAGCGCAATTAAAGATGGAATGGAGAAAAAGAGCCACGCACGCATGTAAGAATGACGAGAAAAAAAAAAAAAAGAGGGATTTTTATTTTTCCCTATTCGATTTTGCGTGGGGAGGAGGTCATTTGAGTTGACGTCCTCCTCCCCACGTCCCACTTTCATTCTTTTCAGCATTTCCTACATTTTTTTTTTTTTGTCGACCGGATTCCGCTAACGACACGCCCGTCCGGAGCACACACACACACACACACAAAAAGAACCCTGCACTTATTTGTTATTTGATTTAAAAAAATAACATGAATCTGTTTTCCCTATCTTTTTCCTTTGTACTAGGCTGAATAATCCAACAAAATAAGCGGAGGGGACAAAGAGAATGTACGGTAAATCAGTAGGCAGAGCGTGAAAGATACTGTGTAGTACCTGCTGGGTGTGTGGCAAGCCAAGTCAGCCAACAGGAATGGGGGGGGGGAATAGACTGTGACAGATAGAGTACAAAATAATTATAATTACAACAAGAGCAGAAAGAGGAAACAAGGCCAACTTATGATGTGCTCAAACAAAGTAAAAAAAAAATTCCTGCCAGAGAGCGCATCACAATAACCGAATAACGCCAACCTCTTTCTGAAACAACAAGCTATTGTGTTATAAAAGCAAATTTGTTATTGACTTTATCTGATTTCTTAAAAAAAAAAAAAAAAAAAAAAAAAATACAAAGTTACGCGTTTCGAAAGAAACGCTTGTTCTTTATTTGTTTTATAACTGCCATGAGCTAAACTCTCTGTTGAATGCTGTCGGAACATTCGTCACTGTTTGAGTTATGGCTCAACATTGATAGAGCGGGGATTGAAAACTGTTTCGACATGACGCAACAATATTTTCAATACACACAAGCCTCGCAGCGGCTAGCTCAAATCAAAATCGTCATCGTCGGAGACTTTGGCATTCTATCCTTGACGAACAAATACGTCGTCTATTTGGTTTTAGAAATGACCATACGAATCAACAATTCTATTTTCTATTAACCAAGTAGTGGTTGTGCACATTATGTCGGTACGATACGCTAAACGGCGGTAACATGGAACAATTGAAATGGCAGTAAGATATTTTTGAAGCGGAATTAAACAGTAGAACCAAGTGCCAACATTTTCTGACTGGCACTGTGTTTTTCAAAGGACAAAAGCTTCGGTTTCTCGGAATTCGGCCTTGCGCTCCCCCCTTGCCATTGTAGTTGGCCTTTACAGCTATTATGTAGTCGGTTTTGGTTATGATGATTCAAGATTAAACTCCCACAGAGTTTAAAAGCGAGACCCCGGTAGCAACGTTCCGCCGGATCATTGACACCAGCCCTTTGCATCGAGCTTTTAAAAGATTTATATTATTTTCAAGTAAAAAAAAAAAAATAGGCAAATTTCGTTCGGGTCCAATGATGTTCTTTCTTTTTTCTTGTCGTTCTCTGATGCGTTTCAGTGCTACCCCTGGGCAAACGAAAGGCTGTTCAGCTTTGGCTACTTGTCATCGCCCACCATCTTTGCTCGTTTTCTTACGTTCTTTCTCAACCAGCCGTGGACAAGCGACGACTTCCCTATCTGTAGCCATTGTTTTAACGTTATTGTTTTCTTTATAGACTATCCCCCCTCATTCCTAATACAACTGCAAGTTGTCCTGGCAAACATTCGTTCATTTCTTAGACTATCTCGTCTGTTTGTTTGTTTGTTTGTTTTTTTTTTCAATCTCGATCTTTTAGTTTTTCTTTCTTTTCACGTTACGAAACGCGAAAACCAATAAAAATGCGAAGCAACAGTCATTGACTGTCACGCCATCACGTACCGGTACCAACACTGTAAAAACAAAGGCAATCAATAAATCAATGTGCAAACGAAGAGCGATGGAGACAAGCGAAAACTTTTAACATTACGGAAATCCTTTAGGGATATTGACGTGTCGTCGTTGAGCATAAAACGATGCGTTTTGAAAGACGGAATAGTTGAAAAACAAAAACAAACTGAAAAAAAAAAAGACGGAGGAAACAAAACAAAAAAAAAAGAAAACGTCTTTGAAAACGGGAATGCGGCATTGAAATACTTCCGTGAGTGGGTCTAAACAAGTAAGGATCAGACTGTTGGGGCCGATTTACAAGAGACAACGTAACAATCTCACTGGAAGACTTTGTTATTCAAACTCCAATATATTTTTTTTTTTCTAGAACACTGACTTTGGGAAAGAGACGCGCAAGCGTTTTTTTATATGCCACTATACTTTTTGTGTCGTTTCCAGACGTTCCAACATTGATTGCAAGCTAAAAATAAAATAAAAAAAAAAAAAAACCCGAAAAGGGTAGACGAAAAAAAAAGGGGGTTGGACTTGAATCAAATGAAAAACCACTGTATCGTGGGAACTTGATTGTTGAGACGAAACAGAGTCGCTTAGTAATGAAAAAAGACGCGTTGTGTGCGACCCAATGAAACTTCGCTTTCCTTTGTTGTCGTCGTCGAATAGAGAGGAGAAGAAGAAGAAGAAGAACTCGATTCTTTGTCAATTCCCTTTCTTTTCTATGTGGCTATGTGCTGTCCACTTAATAATCCAGCGTCATTTGTTTTTGGGCTTTGCGGTCTCGTCGCCATTTAGCGCTAGACGCGGGCCACCATTTGCACAAGGTCTTGTCAATATTTAACCTTTTCAGCGGCCATCCGACTGTTGGAAAGATCAAACACTTGCAGCCCCGGTACGCAGTGTATACACAAAGCAGCCAAACTAAAAGTGCATGTTCGCCGTTTGAACGCTGACGGAAGACGCAGGGGGGAAAAAAAAAAAGAAAAGATCAACCGTGTTCGACTCATTTCACCACGTACACTTGGCATCGATTTCAAAAGAAAAGAAAATTTCGCAGACTACGAAATGATTTTGTTTTTTTTACACAACTGGCCATCACCGTGAAAAATGAGTTGTCACGTTTGGTTGCCAAGATTAGGCCCAACAGAAAACTTGCATGAACATTCGAATTATTCGCGCGCATCAAGGCTCATCTCTTCCTTATCGCTCAGCCGGACATCTATTTATAGATTGAATATAGTATACAATGCGGTTACGTAAAAGCTCAAGTTTGATTGGTGTGGTGGTGGTCATAACTGCGACTTGATTCGTTTCCCAGAGCAACGGTGTTATGCGCTTTAAGACGAGAAAACACACGACAATGTGCAATCCATTCAAGTGAAGGTAAAAGGCCAAAAAAAGAGAAAAAAAAAAAAAAAAAAAAAAGGTCGGCTACATCGTTCGCCTTCGTCCTTGTCTTGCTCCAATCTATCAATTACGTTCGATTGTCGAGCGTCTTCCAACGAAGAACAGACAAGCTGCTGGTCGTTACCATAGATCAAGACAAACGGACCGTTGGCCATTGGTCGCCCACACACACACACACACACCATCTCTTCAATCGACTTATAGTTATTGGCGTGTCCAACGTGTGCCTCCCTCCCATCACGAACGATAGATTGAATACGAGGCTCCCTTTTTCGACAAGAAGCGAAGACGGAGGTGTTTATTGCTTCGACTTGGTTGATTGCCGGAGCAACCCCACAAATAGTGAGTGTCTCGATATACCTCCCCCCAACAATAGATGGAAAGAAAGAGGGGAGTGAAAAAAAAAAAAATGTTAAAAAGAATAGAAAAAAAGAAAGGCAACTGGAAAGCATCGAATCGTGTAGGCTATTGCCTTGTGTCGTGCTCGACAAATCAATAGAACGATAAGAATAGGCAGAGCGAGAAAGACGAATTGAAACCACCTCATTTCCTTCCCCACTAAAAAAAAAAAAGAGGGGGGCTATATAACAGTGGTACACACCGTTATAGAGTGTAGAGAGACGAGGCGGTTTCATTTTTAGAAATAGTCAACATGAGGATGCACACACCTTGCACTTTTAGTATACAATTAGTCCGTGGTATGGAAATTGGCGTCGGGACTCGTCTGGAATTTTTTGGAAGGGGGTTTGCGCCGTGCATGTCGTGTATCATCAAGCGCCGTGACCCGGCCGACCTCGACCCTCCTTCCTTCTTTGGTAGATAATACTTCATGCCCCTTTCTTTCTTCCTCAATACGCTCTTTTATTTTTTTTTATTCAAAAAAAAAAAAAAAAAAAAAAGAGGGTCGTCAAACAACAGAATAGAAGGGGAACTATGAAAGCAAACGACGATGTTCTGCATCTTATAGTTAGACTGGTGGAGATTACAAACATCCGCAGCGTATCATTAAGGCGACAATAACTTTGAAGTCGATTTTTTTTTCCCTTTCCAGCCGGTAGCGCACACGTCATTGCCAGTTTTATTTCTATTTCTTTTTTTTTTTTTTTTTTTTTTTTTTTTTTTTTAGTTTTCTATATTTTTTACTCATTTTGATTTCTTCATTCGTGTTTGCAGACGGATGCCCCGTTATTGCCACTTCGTAGCCGGTGCTATTTTACTTGTGGACAAAAATAACAAAAGCAAATAGAGGGAGAAGAAGTAGGAAAAAAATAAAAAAAAATAAAATAAAAAGAGGCAATAATACACACGCACCGTCTGCCGGTGAATAAAAATAAGCAACGAACCGGAGTCGGCGTTCCGGTCGGATAGCGCCCGAGGGACTTGACTGAAAACGATCGAGTCGATACGCGCCGTTGTTTCCTGCCAATGTCGCTCACGATAACACAAAAGAAAAAGGATCGTGAACTTTGAACCGCAACCGGTCATGTCTGTCCCCCACTTCTTTCCACCGTGTGTTCTTCTTTTCTTCGGCCTCTTTGCTCTTTCATTTATCGTTTCCCTAACAAACGGCTACGGTGAGGACCGTTCAAAGATTCATCGTCTCTAGACAGCAATGTTCTTTTTTGAAAAGAAAGAATGCAACACGATCGGAATCGTCCAACTTGGTGACGAGACAAAGAAAAACTATTTGGCCAGATCTGATTAAATGATTCACCGTCTCCTGTACACGGTGGCGCCATCCAACAAAAGAGCGACGGTCGCGGCCGGAATCATCAACCACACGTTTTTTTTTTACGGGTACTGAAGAAACGAAAGAGTGGGGAGAAAAGAGATGGAAAAAGAAGAATAAAAAAAAAAAAAAAAAGCTACGAAAGGAGACAACAACGAACTTTTTTTTTTTTCTTCCTTCTTTAACTTAAAAGGTCTGCGGTGCTGAACCCCGCACTCGATGTCAAGGTGATATCACAAAGTTGCCCGGTCATCGTGAGCGGGGCCCACGACAACGACAATTCAAACTCTATTGAATTTTGTTTCTCTTTGTGTTGTGCGAGCCCGTCGTGTGTCACTAAATGCCGGAGCTTTTCACTCGGCTAACACACAAGACGGTCACACAGCCGTGCGCCTCCGGAATGAAAATCACACAGCCCCGGATTGAGTTTCTTACAGCGTCAGTGTTCGTGCGCATCACATTCTATACATAGACACTGTTGAATAGAATCTCTGTTTGGCTTAAGTTTTTAGTCTTTAAAGCCCCGTTTTTTTTTTTTTTTGCAACGAGCTGTTTGATTCCATCGTTTAACGTGAGTCATTGACGAAGAGCGCGCACGCAGATGAATTTCATGAAGGATGGACTCTGGTAATAGTTGACAAGACGATGCCAGGAGGCGGAGGGCCCGAAAGACGGAGATGGAGTGAGGAGAGAAATTGGGTAGTTCATTAACCAACAAGACAACAAGAAAATAACGAAATAAACATAAATGAATATAAAAACAGTAGATAGAGAGATAGCAATAAATTATAGAGGGAGGATTTCCGGCTTCATTAAGATAATGGCCCGTGTCGTGTTTAGTTTAATCTGCTTTTTCACCGTCAGAAAAAGAGAGAGTGTGAGAGAGAAAGTGGGACAATCTGACAATGAAAATATTAGGAAAAGATCGGCAGGAACGATTGCACGCTGGCGGCCCCGACACAACGGAAGCATCCCGAAAAATACCCCCTCCAAAAAAAAAAAAAAAAGGAAACGTGTCCAATACATTTTGTACAATATCGATCTTGACTGCGAATACGTCCCGTTCGAAAACAGTTTATGGTCCTTGATCGAATGCGGTTATTGGTACGCGGCCAGCAGCCGCCAACAAAGCTAGCCAGCTCACTTTCGTGCATTTTTCAGAGATAGAAAGCCAACAGGAAATGGCGGGTCTGGTCTCTTGGCTTGTCAATGCCAGCAGAAGAGATCGTTAATCATTGCTCTTCTTCTTTTCTTCCTACTTTTTTTTTTTTTTTTTTTTTTACTGCGTTTTCTCTTTTTGACGCACTCTGAACGGGGGCACTTCTAGCCATCATCTTTCACAGTTTCGTCTGTCTACGCTCTCTGGCGACGGGCAACTATCAAAGAGCCACGCGATCATTTACTATATTTAATGCTGTGTAAGATGAAAGGAAGCCCTGGCCGGAGAATAACAAGGGCAAAAAGCGGAGTTTCATGTCTCGAAGAGCTTTCATCGTAATCGACACCCAAGAGCGGGAGCGTGGGTGTTCCTAAATTACTATTTTAATACTCAGATTACTGTCGTCTAAGACTCCCGAAAACTTTAATTGGTTCTTCCCGAAAAGAAAAAATCGTTTAAAAATCTCGGGTAGATTGCGAATGTTCCGATCGCAATCAAAGAGGAAAAGAGCAAACAAAAACGAATAATAAAAGAGGTCGTGACAAACAAAAAAAAATAAATGACCTACACGAAAACAAATAGCGAAAACGAAATGCAAAAAAAAAAAAGAACAAAAAGAACGCAAAAGAATTTATCATCATAAAAAATGGCAACGTCATTTCCTACGCAAGTCGTTTGCCATATTTCGCGAGTGTAGATTCACGTTTCGTGATGCCACTTTCATATGCCATTCGTGCCGCTCTTTCCGCCCATTGCATCACTGTGTATATATAAATAGAAACAACAGGGCGGCTGCTTCCAGTTGCGTCGAGTGAATGAACAAAACAAAAAAAAAAAAAAAAAAAAAAAAACGAAGAAGACGGGTAGCATCGAGTCACTGAAAATCGTTTCCGCTTGTTATTGATCAAATCGAAATGTTAACAGAAAAAAAAAAGGCAAAAGAAAAAAGGAAACTAGAAGATTGGACTCAAAGCGATTGGTGCGTGCAGTAAAGTCAATCGGATTGTCAGCTGCAAAGCGAGACCCTAGGCTACGGAAGAAAAAAAAAAAAAAAAAATCAACGGATCAAAAATGGAAACACACCCACGTAAAAATGTCGCAAAGACGAGACGATACATCCTTGCCATCATATCCTTGTCAAAGAGATTCACCCTTTATTTTATATTATATATCCGCCTTCTGTTTAATATTCCGGAAAGCAACGCAGTGTGCCTTTTACCTCGTCTGTTTCATCCACGTCTTTCTGTCGTTTGCCATTTTACCCTCCAAAAAAAACAAACAGGGGAAATAATAAAATGTCGATATTTTTTTCTTACCGATTGATGGTTATATTATGTTTACACGCAGCATGTCTACACGTTGGCGCAATCTAGATCGTTCGCTATTCATCGCATTGTGTAGACTACAGATACTTAGGCATAAAAGCTGGGTCGTGTAGCGCACAAATCCCTCCTTTCCCTGTTGTATGTCCAAAAAGAAATGCGTTTCGTTCTGTACCCTCATGCTCAAACTGGTTGGCCGTCTCCGAGAGAACGATGAACAACAGAAGATTGAAGACGAAACGAGAAAGCAACGGAGACAAGAGAGAAACAGGCAATCTCGTGTCAAGAAAGACATAAAAAGGAGGGAGGAAAAAAGGGATAAAAAAAAAAAAAAATGATTGAAAGCCCGCAATAATTTGACTCGACGGGCGGGCACAATGGCGGATTTCCGAAGCGTATGACGACAGAACGCGCCTCGCGACTCATTGTTGTAATCATCCGCTTCTCGTTTTCTGCTCTTTTTTTCTTTCCCTCAGTTGCTTCTTTGTTGTCCCGAAAGCCTCAACGAAGCCAACAAAAGACACGCGTATAGAGAAACTAATCCTTTTCAGACGAGAGAATAGCCGGCCATGCTGATTGTTTTTCTCCTTTTTTTTTCATTTCTCTTCTTCCTTTTGTTTTCGTGTCCGTTTTATTCGTCACTTTCTTTCGTTACAATTCCGATATCATTTTTTTTTTAAATTCAAATATTCCATATTTCGAAATGTGAGAAAAAAAGAATTTCGTTGATCAATTGAGCCGATGCGGAGCTATCGCCATTAAATATAATCAACCGTAAAGGAAGCGAGCCTTGAAAATAAAAATGGGATCCGTGATTTATGATTGCTGATTATGTTATTACGTCTATACGCTTGCACACACACACAAGGATTCGGGAGCCATCGAAATCATCAGTTCAACTCGCACATCATTAACAGGATGATGTTGAGCTGCGGGAATTCCCGTCAGCCGAACGATCAACGCCTCCCGCACACAAAAAAGAGAAGCATTACAAATAAAAATTAAGAATAAAAAAAGAACGCTAAATAAAAAATGGGTGCCCATAAATAATAAAGGGCACGACGGGAGGCCGAGGAGGTGAAACGATAGCATAGAAAAAAATAAACACATATAACATAATGCTAGTAAAAACGTGAGTCGCTATATACCATCAAAGAGTCACTCAGCTTTTGGTCTTAGTATTCGTGGTCGTTCGGGTATAGTCAACCCTCGGCATAAAAAAAAAAAAAAAAAAAGGCGGGCAGCCCGCTTGTAATATAATAGATCAAGCGAGCTGGAAGCTTTTCGTTACCCCCTTCCTTCCTCCATTACGATTATCACGATTCACACGAGTAATTTCCGAACTTGGCTCAGCACTTGACGGCCGTGAAACGCGGGCGCTGTTCGATTACGTTCGCTAACCCCCTTTTTTTTACGTCCCGTCGCTTTCCGATGACTCTACGTGTAACGTTCGCTCGCAATCAACAGCCTTTAATACATCTTTTAAAAAACAAATGCAATTCTTCGTAATGGCAGCAGACGATGTGAACGATTTAATTTGTTTTTTGATTGTCTTTTTCAAGAATTGGTAAACCGTTTTCTATGATTAAAATGGTCGATTGATGTGCAACGACGTCGCACGTGAATCATCAAACACGTCTACACACTTGCCATCGTCAACGGCGTGAGGCACTGAGGCGACAAGATGGTACTTTGTGTCACCATTTGAAAAAAAAAAAAAAAAAAAAAAAAAAAAAAAAAAAAGGAGGAAGGTCGTTGACTTTTGTCTCATTTCCGCACGCAGTTATAATGACGCCCACGTCTCTCCTCCATCACCGGTGTGTTTTGAAACAAGGTTTCCATCAACAGGATAACGTCAACACACACTTGCCCGACGTATGCGGGTCTTACCGAAATGAGGTCGCAATCAAGTTTTTTTTTTCTCGAGATTTAAACATGAAAAATGTGTAAACTGAAAGGAACAGAAATCACAAGAAAAATGTCCGTGAGTGACATGGGAAAGTAGGTGGGGTGTTCCATGCAAATGGACTCCGTTATAATGGAAATGGCCGCGCGCGTCCAGTAGTACGCATACTGTCTGACATTCGTGTGTGTGTGTGTCTGTTGTTGTTTACATTTGGCTGTACAATCAGTAATACTTTAGACATTTTGACAGACACTTACGGCACAGCCCTCTTTTTTATTGTGTTTGAAAATCTAGTTCTGATCATCTTTCGTCTAACTTTGTTCGCCTGTAGGACGCGCACGACGAACCGCAGTTGTTTTCCTCCCTCTCGTTTTAATCGTTTCGTGTTTTGATTTCCCGCTAGTACCACGACAGTGTCGTGATTGATTTCATCCCCATAGAGCTTTCTTTGTTCCACATGATATCATCAAAGACTACACGATTTTTTTTACCGTTAGATGTACTGCGTATATCTAGTCTCCGTGAAGACTCCATCATTCTCACCGATTATCGCTAATTCTCTTGTCGGTTTCATGTTCTTCATTGAAAAATCAAAAAAGGATGGGGCGGAAAGGGCGACATCCATGAAAAACTTAGAAAAAAAAAACTAACTGATGCGCAATGCCTTTGATCGGATGAGCGTGACTTATAGGAAGCGACTGCCGCCTTATTTTCGGCAAGAAAACAGAAAACTTAAATGCCAAGTGTGTTTTGAAAATTCGTTGAATTGGTAAAGGGTTCGACGAAGGATACGCCAGCGTATTCCACCCACACTATTTTTACTTGTCTATACAAACGATGGTGCACTGTCTTTTATGCTACGTACACCCACTTGAGCATCCATAACCCGAAAGCGCCGTAGGATGCAGCATTTGATTCACGTTACGCAGGCCAGACTTTCCGACCTCGAATTCGTACCAACAAGCCAAAAGAAAAAGAGCATTCACATTCCACGAAGTTTTGCAATTGATTCAGTTGATGTTTGTTATCCTTTCCAAGAGGAAACTTTGGGTCTGCGGCAAAAGGAATAGCCAAGTCTTGGCCATGCGAGGATCGATGCCAGCTGTTCGTCGCTCTTGTCCAACAATGTCGAGTTTTGTCGGCAATCCTAATTCCTAGTATCCGAATCGATAGCGCTAACAAAGGCAAGTTAGCCAACCGTAAGTCAGTTCTTCGGCGTTCCGCAGCTCTTTTCAGCTCTAATTATCGGTAAAAAAAAAAAAAAAAAAAAAAAAAAAGATAGGAAATGCGCTTGTCCTACCGCCCGTCTTCAATGCCGCGAGATAACCTTTAAAGCCATCCTTTTTCTTTCATAAAATGCATCGTAAAACACGTCAGTGTATATATTTAGAGTGACCATTTAGCCGGCTATTTTGTATACGTTACAAATGGGGGGAGAAAAGGCGCTGCTAGTGTTGTAAGAACAAATAGAATTGGTCGATGTTGCGAGGGAAAGAAAGAAAAGAAAAACCGTAGCTGAAAATAGCACGGACAATATGTCGCCGTAGCCATTGTCGAACTGGGTTCGTTGTTAATGAATAGCACGTCTCATGTGCACTTATAAGATCTTTGGACCATCAGTCACATCAAATTGAATTCTGCCTTCCGTGTATGAAAATTGCCGAGAGTGGCAGCCAAGGTCTGCGCTCTATAAATTATCCCCGTCGTCCATGTTGGCCACTAATTAGAGTCTATTCGTCCGTGCACGTATATAACGCGACTTTGGAACATGTATACGCATCAACGTGAGGACAAGCTGTCTTAATCGGATCGATGTATCGTCTTACTTTTGTATGTGTACGTATACATTAACGCAATTATCCAAGCAAAGGACGGTAGAAAGAAAGAGAACAGGCAGTTTAGGAAAAACGGGGCCAGACGGCAATGACGATTATTATGGATGTCAGGGACGGGCCAGAAGGCTAGACTACATTGAATAGGGCTATTTAAGTATAAATATATACATACATAAAAAAAAAAAAAAAAAAGAAGCCTGTAACAATGGCCGGGCGTTGTCGTCATTCGGGCATTTTCCCCCTCTTTTTTTGTGGCGCTTTCGGGACCCGTTTTGTCGGCGCTAAAGTCTACATAGCAGAGGGTTGCGGGCGCCTTCAGCTGGGTAGGCAAAAGGTCTCATCACGAAGCGGATCAATACGGTTGTATCACGTCACGCGGCTTTAGGATTTGATATTTTGAGAGTGCAAAAAAAAAAAAGGGAGAGACCCAAGTCATCGACGACGAAGGTTTTTTTTTTTTGCGGTCGAATAGATCTGGTTCAAATCGAGAAACAGGCAAGAACTTTTTTTTACGTTCTTGAACGTAAAAAAAGGGAGAAGACGAAATAGGACTTCCAGGAAAATTCAGAAAAATTCTGTTGGCAAGCACCACATCAACTATTGATTCATCGCTACTTCATTTCATGCAAAAAAAAAAAAAAAAAAGAAAAAAAAAACAAACAAACAAAATTCCAGCAATTCAAATGGCCTGAAGAAATGCGTCAGGTGCAACTGCGTAGTTAAGAAAAAATACGTACTCTTTTGCCAAATCACCTCGATAATGCAGTCTTTGTTAAATGACGAGACAAAAAAAAAAGAGCGTAGAAAAAAAAAGCAAAGGGAGACGGACAGTGATGTGTCTGCAGACAGTCTCTCGGTTGATCAGCGAATCAATAGTGCAACTCTCCACCCCTATCCCGATAGACTGTGCGTCACGAACAGCAGCGCACCGATAACGGGTTCACGTTCGTTGGCTACGCAATCGAATGACCCCGGACAAGCCAGCCAAAATGCTTGATCACCTCAATCTCTCGGTCGTGTACGTAACACAATAAGAAAACTATTGAGCTGTGCAGCGACAGCTTCCCTCTCTGTCTATACTTCTTTATAGCTTTCGCTATATTTATACCAGCTTAAAGCTTATTGTTTTCTCCCTCCCTTTTTACCCAATCAGCCGCTTCTTTGTGTTGCTGTTGCAAATCAGAATTGGTTTCTACGTGGAAGAGCACACCTTCTTATGGGATCGAGACAGAAACGACAAAAACGAAATGACAAGGCGCTTACCTTTCTTTCTCTCCGTTGTTGTTATAACGGCCGTTACGGGTGATAATCAAAGAAGAAGCTTTGACTTCTGGAAGAAGAAAAACCGAGTTTGCCGGGAGCTGTCAGGAGGGGTACTATGCATTTCCAGCTGCTTGGCTGACGGCGTCCAGCATGTGGAGTCTAAATAGAACAAGAAAAAAAAAAAAGAAGGATGAGAAAAATAATCTTGTATAACTTTGGCTGAGTGTGTAAACATCGTCTGTGAACTCAGAGGAGCGTGCGAAACAACAAATGCCGACGGCCCGAGGAATTCAATCAAAGACGTGTATCCAATCAACGGGAACCTCTTCTTCATCATTCCCAGTGGTCGGCCCTCCCACTCTTTCCTACCAGGAAAGCTTTTCTTTCTTTTTTTTTTCATTTTCTATGCCTGTCTCTCTTCATTTCATCTGCCATGTTCTTTCTTGTTATTTTCTCAATTCTTTCGTCTCTCGAGCCTAAACGCTGCACAGTTCTATTAGTCCAACAACAATGTGTAAACATATATACATATATACATGGGTAGATGTACGTATACACACTTCTTCTACAGCTGCCCGGCTGGAGTATGTAGATAATTGATGATTTATGTGCTGTGTATACACAACGAGTGTGTACGCGTCAAAGTCTGACTACTATAAGGAACATGGTCCAATTCAGCTAATCCAATCCTGACGATGAGAACTGAGGCAAAGGCGTAGAGAGTGAGATAATTGAAGAAAGCAAAGGCCCTCCGGACTGGGACCCAGAGAAACCCAACAATTCATGTCTGTTCGCAATCGAGCACGATAGCTTGTCGCCATGCACATCCTTCGCTTGTTAACTGAGTACACCGAACCAAAAAAAAAAAAAAACTAGCGAATGGGATTTCTAAAACAAAATTTAAAAATGTTAAGGCAAATGGTTACAATACATGCAAAGTGACTGTTTGTAAGCTATTTAATGATTGTGTTTCAAGACTGCGCAGAAGAGCTCGCTTTTCAGCCGTCTGCTCACAATGACGTTGCGAACTGGAATATAATTATCAGAAAGGCAACGCGATTCTATTTCTTTAGAAAAAAAAAAGATTCGTGAGAAACTGTATTACATATTCATTTGAACGCCATTCACGGATCGTTTGTTAAATGGCTATTTTTAGACCAACATCGGCGCGCGTTACAATTTACGGCTGGAACAGACAGACGAGCACGAAAGAAAAATTTCTTATATAATCACGATGAATGTGAAATGTCAACAGCCGATTTAAAAAAAAATTTACAAATAGATAAGATCTTTAAAAAAAGAAAGCGTCAGTATCTGTTTCAACTCTTCATTGGACATTGCCATCGACCTAAAATTCTCCTCGTTTTGAGGCACAGTGTGTTGCTTTCTACTTTCGTTACCATGGATACCGATTCACGAAACATTTTTTTTTTTTCGATTGGCTGAATAAATCAATACTTTTTATTTATATACCCCCCCTTTTTTTTAATGAATGGAATTGCTTCCACTAGGCAATCGACGTCATACGCTGCGAGCGCGTTGTCTGCGCAGTGACGGCTATTTTGACTGAAGACATTTTTTTCGGGAAAAGATACGACGAGCGCACTATTGATGCAGATGTTCAATTACGCTGCTAGAAAGCATTTCAAAAATAAACGCCAAGCGGCTTCACGAAAGAATTTAATCAACCTGTCATCTGTCATTTCCCTGCCAATATGGATCGGATTCCTTGTAGGAGATTTTGAATTCGTTTGATTTTTCTTTCAGATCTAACAATTTGCGAACAATCAACTGCACGTTGTCAAGAAGTCGATCGTGACGCTCCAGCCGATCAAGTGCAAAATTTAGCCACAGTAATATAATTGACTTGGGGAAAAAGAAAAGATCCAGAAAAGGCTTTAGAAAACCAAAATCAATACTGCCGACATCGTTAGACGCAAGGGCATCGCGTAAGGTGGTCCCTCATGTTATTTGCAAGAGCCTTACGGTATTCGGTAGAATTCGTCATATAGCAACGCGTGTGTCACACCACTTTTGAGGCCATTCTTTCGAACAACTTGGGGGCCTCGTGAATTTTTCAACGACAATTGTCCCTCCGCACGTGTGTGACACATCTACCTCCCCTTTTTTTTCACCATGTTTTTGATTCGTCAATAGAGAAACCTTGTTCGCCTCGCCTAGATCGTTCTTTCCCTCGGTTGGGGTCCATTTTTATTTTTTATTTTTTCCCCCCCTTTTTTTTTGATTTTCTTGGAGACGCACGCTCCAACCCAATTTGCTCATCTCCCATTGCGTCCGCAGCCGGCCCCGGATCTAATTTAAGAGATGAACGTCAGCAGCTGAAACTCCAGCCAAAAGAGAGGCAGACAAGAAAAAGAAAAACTGGGCACGGAGAGAGTTTATGGCGTATTGTGCGGTACACGAGCCGACTGCGTGCGCTACTCCCGCTCCAACAGGCTAAAAGCATTTTCCGTCCATCATAAGAAAAAGGAATAATAATAAATATGGAAAAAGAAATGAAACAAAAACAGAGAAATAAATGACAAACGGCCCATTCGTGACGTACGTAAACAAAGAAGCTTTGATAATGGCTCCTAATTATTTTAGGAAGTTTTCGAACATCATCAGACCCACACGAGTCGCAGTAGAGCATTTTCAATGTCTTTCAAAAATGGGGAAAAATCAATTCTTGGATCGCAAACGTCAGATCATCCGTCCCTTTTGGGGACGCATGAAAATTAGAGGAACCAACGACCACTTTCTTCATCTCTTTCTTTACCCTCCCTGTCGCAGTTGTCATTTATTGGAGACAAGTAGACGTTAACGAAACGATTCAGCGCTAAGGAAGCTAAAGAAGCTTGTCTTTCAACCTCGGCATCTTTGGGACTATTTAATGTTTGAGCAACAAAGTTTGGGAAGAAAGTGATAGCAACAAGCCCAAACTGTTGATCGTCCCCATTGACCAAGTCGATGAAACTAATTCTCTGCATTCACTATTGATGAGCAAACCTGATTCATGTCGTCCACCTTATCCACATCAAGTGGTAGAGGTTTTTCTTAACGAATCTTTGGCGAAATAAAGGACATGGCTCATCTATAAATTCGAATTAAGCTGGAAATATCTTGTTGCTACGAATTAAACAGCTATCAAATGCAACTAGTCTTTTAAGAAATGGACGTACTATATAGGCTGGATGCAGCCTACGCAGCCGCGCGTGTTTACAATGAGATTGATGGCTCCCCTTTGGTGCTTTGTTGGCTATGGCGTGAGGGACGGAACAGAGCCATTTTGTTTGTTAGTTCGCCTTCTTTTTGCTCGTTGCATCAGAACGGTCAGCCTGGATAAACAACTACCATATAACCTGCTAATCCGCCGTCTGTCAAACAACTGTTTTACGAAGAAGAAAATAAATTTTTCAAAAGACAATATTTTCCGCTTTCTAAACTCTGAGTACGAACGAACCTAAACAAGACTGTCGCGTATATTCCGAAATTAACGTCGTCAAAGGGGGATACGGAAACAGCACGAAGCTCAATCTGCAATGGCTCTTTAACGAACACGCAGATCATCATGCCGACATGAGATCGTTTCGAGAAAGAACGACTGCCATATGCGAAACGACTGCAGACTTCATAGAATCGTTCACGTGACCTGCTGGATTCTATCGACTTTCTATACGCAAAAACAGTTAATGACCGCGTTCAAAAATTAAATCTACATTCACAACGTAATCTATTCTTTTTTTTTTTAAACCCACAAAAAGCATGGCAATAATCGTTGGTAATTTCGTTTACGTTCACATGAGTATTTAACTATCGTCCCTTTAAACGGTAAGCGTTATTTTACGTTGGCACCCACTCTTTTCTGGAACTTGTAGCCTACATCACGCAAAAGTTATTGATTTTTTTTTTTTTTTTTGCGGGGGGGGGGGGGGGGGGGTGTTTTGTCTCTTTACAGCTTTGTCGTTTCTAATAAACATTTCTGGCCATTCTTCTCTTTTAAAAAATCAAGGACGGCAAAGACAAAGGAAGAGTGCGAAAGAAGGCGGAGAATCTACTGAAAAGATCGATAGACGTTGATTCACAAGATAGGGCTTTTTTCCCGACCATTTGATCTCTGAGGGATGTCAGTCCACCATCGAACAACGGCGGAAAATTTATGTTTACGTTAAGGGCTTTTCTTTTTCTTTATTCACCCTCGTCCGTTCTCAGGACACTTCGATTGATGTTAAGTTTGATAATCATCTCTCGGAATGGTAACGTACGTATTTAATACGTAAGCGTAAACAATGTGGTGTGCACAATATAAAGAAAGATGTTGTTAAGGGATTTGTCAGATGACATGTCACGAAGAGATTGAAATGGAAGGACAAAATGAAACAACAGATGCCCTAGTCTGTTTAGGACGCCATTCTGACTTTGAAATTTAATTTCTTGATCTCCAGTTTTTAAAATATGAATAAAATTTTTTTTTAATCGCGCAAAAAAAAAGATTGGACAGATCAATGACGGAACATCATTGTCAAAGACGACATATACGTCCCATATGCATCAAATTAGGAAGGGTTGGATCGAAAGCCATGGCGGGTACGTTTATATTATATTCGTATGGGAAGATTTCCATCATTTTTCCCAATCGACCTAATGCTCTTTTAGTTGTGCAGCTGACTGACAATGACTATACCATCAGCCAAAGGTTGCCAGCCAAAGCAGCCAAACGAAAAGCTGAATGGCATTGGTAAATGAATAATCATGTCTCCCTTGCTCTTTTAACTTTTTCCTTCCCCTATAGATTCCCTTTACAGAAAGATTACAAGAATGCCTTTTCTTCTTGAATTCATGAATTTTTGCGCCAACTCTGTGACTTTCATTTTTCTTGCCTCTCTCAAGTAGTAAGCAGATTTCTTTGTAACACTTTTCAGTCTGTCGTTCATCAAATAGAATTTATCGTTTTATTATTGATCCAAAACTGCCAACGTTTCGCTTCCAGATCTCGCGGATAGGCAACCAACGTTCCGCGTTGCGTTCCGCGATTGCATTGTCTCATCAAACAAGGCGAGCGATTGAACAAGAAAAATGAAAAAGAGTATCAAGCGGGAGCACAGACGACGCGTGCCGATGACGCATCCCATATGGTAATAATTGCAAATGACGGATAAACGTCTGTTTACCAGAAAACGCAGCAACCGCCATAAACAGCTGTTGCCAAATGGTTCGACCTGTCATTTAAACGTACGACTATCTACGCAACTTAAAAAAAAAAAATAATAATTACCCCCTGAACAATTCGCTTATGAAAATGGCTATAGCTAAGAACTCATGAAACCATCGCCCATGGAAATTGAAAGCTTCGCTTTTCGTCTGTTTATCATATCTCGTCAACGGATTGGCATGAAAGAAAAAAATGACGCGTTTGTGAAATAGCTGCCGTGATTACGAATTGCGCGTTCAACGGCCGTCTGAAGTACTCTATGGAGCCAAAGGGCGGAGACTTGCATCGTAACGAGTCTTTCACTTGAATGCATACGTACACACTCTGTACATATAAGGGAGAAAAAAAAGAGACAGGAGTGGGCTGCAATGACGATTTCCTACCACACACAAACACACGCCCTGTCTGATGGATGCAGCTCATCTGAATAGCTGCACCAGACTAGGCAGTTAAAACCAAACGCAGACGGAGCCAAACCCTGCGCTGATGTTGGCTAATCGGCAATTTGGCACCCCTTTTGACACGGCAAAAACACTTTCTAACGAGCCAGATGATTGCAATCTGCTTGACCATTGAAAAGTAGACACAACCAAGACGAATTTGAATGTTTTCCGCGCCAGGGACGGGGCGCGGATGCGTGCAAATAGCCCAACAGCGTGTCAGAAAACATTTTGCCGTTGGCTATAATAGCAACTGAAATTCAATTGTTGAAAACCTCGTCTGACCACTGTCACGGACAATAACACTCAACTTTGATCTTTTCGAAAAATAAAAGAAAAAAGAAAGGGCGAAAACTGTCGGCCAAGATAAAAATAACACATTCACGTCACACGAATCGATTTGTTTTCCCGGCCGACTATCAACTTGTACAGCGCATATGAACGCTTGCAAACGCAATAGAAACTATCAGTTAACGTCAGCGGCAGACAGCGCCATCGCTGCTAAGTTAAAGGCCATCATTCCGCTAGAACACCGTTCCAATGCTATGCGCCCATCGAAGTTATCATAGCCGCGAGCATCCTCGACCGGATGCAGTTCATTTAGATTTCGTCCAATTATTAGCCTTAGCGTGATTGCTACCGTCAGCCATGAAGGATTACTGTTTGACTATACACGAGAGACACAGATAGGCTTCTTTCGTAAAAAGTCTCATTTCCTCTCTTTCCCATCTAACTGTCCCACTAAATTAACACCTCTCGCCTAATAAACTCAAAGGAGCTCTTAAAACAGCTCCTTTGAAAGTGGAAGCTTGCAATTGTCAATAATGAGATGCGAGCGGAAGGTATTTGAACTGAGGGCATGATTTTTAATGTACCTTTATCGTGTGACGCTCCAGGTTACAGCTCACAAGGGCCTAGTCCAGTTTTTCGGATACGAGTGGACGAGCATAGAGGGCAGCATCTTCTGGAAAAAAAAACAACAAGAAATAGTAAACAAAGGGTTAAGATTGATTAAAGCAAGATGAATGGGCGGCAGGGTAATGTGAGTGACGAATAGGATCAGATCGTTCGTCGAGCTTCGTATTTGGCTGGACTATTATTGTTTGAAGACTCAAAGGATAGCGGCATGTATATAACGCAGCAGAAGGTAGTACATAAGACAAACATGCCTAGACATAGGACTACATCAAAGCCCCCCTTCGACCGCGCCCCAGGATTTCGGCCTCATGGCAGAAACAAATCTGCATGGCTCTCTTCTGTCGTTAGAGAAGAAACCAGGAGCTTGGAAGATGTTCAAAGCGTTGGCTCTATATAAAAAAAGTAACGCAGATGGTAAAACGCTCTTTGGATAAACGACTTGGCAGTTGGCACTGGATCGTTGACGTATTTTACATAGAGCCAATGTCAATCTACGTCAGAGCAATATATTGATATAGTTGCGTCTTTAATGTATTGTGACGATCGCAGATAAAACGTTCGAAAAAGCAGATGCAATTGAACCCAGCTGCAGCACCTGCTATATAAGATGCTCCACGTAATATAGTTCTATATGCCCCTCCCATCGATTCAACTGTTTGAAGTTTTCTTTTTAGCTTCCAATTTTTTCTTAAGCCGTCAAAGCCACTCGTCCAATTCGGGTAGAATACTAAGCCTCAGTTGCATAGACACATAAAAAACGATTCAATTAGCGACATATACGGCAAAGCGGATCGATTGGAACAGCCGGTTTCAAATTTTGGTTATTAAGATTCTATCTATTCATGCTGGAAATGTTGATTCAACAACGGCAAGAGAAGTAGCTCTTTTATCAATCGACTTTTCGTTCGGGCATAATCCAGCCTTGTCAACAATGAAGAAAATTGAACGCTTTCAAGTAAGTTGGAAAGCTCAAAAAAAAAAAAGCTAAAATCGAGTTCATGGCCTATAGTCTACAGAGGAAAGCGATGAACCATTTCATCAAGAAAAACATCACTACTGCCAGACTTTTTATTTCTGTTACATCTCAGCTACCCGTCGATTTTTTTGGACCTATATCTTACTGCACACACAGAAAAAAAACTTTTCTAAATTGACTTCTAGAACGAAAATCATATCGACGAAAAGTGAATGTTCAAATCATCGAATTTAAAAAGAACCGAAAAGAATGGTGGATGAAACGTGGGGCGTATTCACATGAATTTGATGTGATTTCTGTTTCTCACACGACCTACTGCTTTAAGACTTTTGACTTTCAGAAACTTTACGTCCTCCATAAACTTGGACGGACAGTGGGACTAAGCTACGAATAAGCATGTACAGACCACAAGTCCCAAATGGTTTCTATACCTTTTGTGCTGGCTTCAAAGAGCGTGAAATGCTCCACGCTTTGGCCACCACCAGTCGTCCTTATCTAACGTTGATGCTCTCTATCTCCCCATGCCCCACACCGACTCTTCATTCTTGATCTTGCAATGTATCACTATTTCTTTACTGTTTTCTTTGTTCACCATGTCTGTTGCAAACAGTCACATCACATGAAAAAGAATTATTTGTCCGAATCACTTACGAAATGAACGTCCATTTCGTTCAACAATGGACTCCCAACTGTCTAATGATCTGCCAAT
Source organism: Daphnia carinata (assembly GCF_022539665.2). Taxonomy (NCBI): domain Eukaryota; kingdom Metazoa; phylum Arthropoda; class Branchiopoda; order Diplostraca; family Daphniidae; genus Daphnia; species Daphnia carinata. Next base: position 7,380,178 of record NC_081337.1, read on the forward strand.
TAGGCCTGACGATGAGTCAGCAAAGAACAACGAAACAAAGAAAAATTGCGCGCTGGGGGGCTGGGTACAATGACAAGTTCAGACTTGTCTATCCCATCTGCAGTCAACATACAACTCGATATTTCAACAACAACAAAAATGTAAACAATATTTCTTGCTCGCTTGGAAATTTCTCACAGTGATACTTTACATTCCATCAAAAAAAGATGTCACGTTAAGTCACTTATCTAATACGCCCTCTGTCAGACAGCAAACAAGAAAAGATGATAAAGAATCCAGCCAAATGAACGAACCGTGTGCCGACGAAGTCGGTGCTAACCAATGGAGACGTAACACTTGAAAGGCTTTCAGAGCAGCAGGACAAAAACAGAGAAGCGAATGGCAAACACATTGGAATGAAGAACCCTCGTTCCCCCTGAAGCCATTGAACTGTACGAGCTGTTTATTGCCTAGAAGATCAAATGGACAGATGGAACCATTGCACTGCACTCGAACATGTCGTTAGCCACACATATTTCCATTAAAAAAAAAAAACAACCTATCCCGAAAAGCCCATACGAACATGCACAGCAGATATACCGAGGAGGGGCTAAGAGCTTAACAGCAATGACAAATGATGAAATAGTATTTAAAACAAACCTTGCTATTGATTTCCTTTTAGTCAAATCGAAACCAAAGGAACGTGGCAATCGTCCAAATTGAAGTAAGACGAACGAAAAGAAGAAAAGAAAGAAAGATCTTGGCAGATATCGTGACACGGTCGATGTATATAGTATACGTCTCTCGGGTGTTGGAGGTCTCTTCCTTTGTGAGGTCTTGACGGCCGGACAGCTTGCTCTTTATCCGGCATCTCGCGCTTCTCTCGGCGCAGGTCTCACTGACTCTCCTTGGTTTCTTCTCAGTAAGTTAGTGCAACTCCTTGGCAATGGCATGGAGCAAAGTATTTTCTTGAACTGCTCACTTTCCTCTCAAATAAGCAGGCGAAGCGAGAAACATAACAATCACGCGTCAAGACAAGATTGCTGCCCGTTCCCCAGCGTGCAAAAAAAAGCTATTATACGTTTTGGGCTAGTCTGGCTATTTTTCTTTTAAATAGTTTCTATTACAGACATAAAATCATGTTGATCGAACACAACAACGTGCATCAATTGCAATCAGGAAAAATAACCCTATGTCTTGAATGAAATGCGTTAAGTTAGTGCTAACTGGGACAGTTTGAGCTACTTGTAATTTTACCGGCCGATTTATCTGTCGTGAGAACGTTGTTGTAACATTCGCACAATCCGTCAAATGGAAACCCGAATTTTGGCGATTACTTTATAAGCCGAGTGTGTTGTGCTCGGAAATCCGTTCGTGCGTACGGGAGCGAACGTGTCCTTACCGCCAAACACTTGCGATGGGTTGCAATGTTGTACGGATTCAACTTATTTAATTAATACTAGCAGCTCAAAAAATTTTTTTTTTTTTTAATTTTTTTGTGAAACTCATTCCCCAAAACTGGCTTTTATTGCTT